>NW_027271622.1:0-485000 GCF_040938485.1 Diadema antillarum
ATTCATCTTATGAAGAACTGATTCAACACTACATTTTTATTTCTTTAAAAAACCTCAAAGGGTGTGAGTTTCAAAAGTGTCCCTTTGAGAAGCTTTATAACCCTAGAATGTGTAATTTCCCATATGATGTAGGTGCAAATATCATCAAAAACACATTTATGATGTTTAAAAGTCAAATGAGAAATATGACCTTCACTATAGAGGATGCATGCAATGCACACAAGTCTATGGGAAGTATATATCCCATACAAATTCTGCTGGTTTATGTTGTTGTATTGTGTCAGATCTCTTCCTCCCTCCCCCCTTCCCCTTCCTACCCCCCCCTTCTCCTCTACCCCCCCCCCCCCCCAACTCTGTTTGGCTATAATTTGTTTTCTTATTATGTTGTTGTGTTGTTGTGGTATAGATAGATCTTTGTACATAGCAGTCATCAGTATCACACAACTTTGAATGACTGTGTTATTTTAATGTATTTCTTTGTTTGGCTACCACTGGAAGAGGTTAAAATTCATAAAGTTAGTCTGTTTGACAGAACAAAGTCTTTTCAAGTATTTTGTAGGCAATAATGTGATGATGACACCCCCATAATCAAAGATTACTGCCTGCATCTAGGTATTCATCTTATGAAGAACTGATCAACACTACATTTTTATTTCTTTAAAAAACCTCAAAGGGTGTGAGTTTCAAAAGTGTCCCTTTGAGAAGCTTTATAACCCTAGAATGTGTAATTTCCCCATATGATGTAGGTGCAAATATCATCAAAAACACATTTATGATGTTTAAAAGTCAAATGAGAAATATGACCTTCACTATAGAGGATGCATGCAATGCACACAAGTCTATGGGAAGTATTCATCCCATACAAATTCTGCTGGTTTATGTTGTTGTATTGTGTCAGATCTCTTCCTCCCTCCCCCCTTCCCCTTCCTACCCCCCCCCCCCTTCTCCTCTACCCCCCCCCCCCCCCCCCCCAACTCTGTTTGGCTATAATTTGTTTTCTTATTATGCTGTTGTGTTGTTGTGGTATAGATAGATCTTTGTACATAGCAGTCATCAGTATCACACAACTTTGAATGACTGTGTTATTTTAATGTATTTCTTTGTTTGGCTACCACTGGAAGAGGTCAAAATTCATAAAGTTAGTCTGTTTGACAGAACAAAGTCTTTTCAAGTATTTTGTAGGCAATAATGTGATGATGACACCCCCATAATCAAAGATTACTGCCTGCATCTAGGTATTCATCTTATGAAGAACTGATCAACACTACATTTTTATTTCTTTAAAAAACCTCAAAGGGTGTGAGTTTCAAAAGTGTCCCTTTGAGAAGCTTTATAACCCTAGAATGTGTAATTTCCCATATGATGTAGGTGGAAATATCATCAAAAACACATTTATGATGTTTAAAAGTCAAATGAGAAATATATGACCTTCACTATAGAGGATGCATGCAATGCACACAAGTCTATGGGAAGTATTCATCCCATACAAATTCTGCTGGTTTATGTTTTTGTATTGTGTCAGATCTCTTCCTCCCTCCCCCCTTCCCCTTCCTACCCCCCCCCCCCCCCCTTCTCCTCTCCCCCCCCCCCCCCCCCCAACTCTGTTTGGCTATAATTTGTTTTCTTATTATGTTGTTGTTTTGTTGTGGTATAGATAGATCTTTGTACATAGCAGTCATCAGTATCACACAACTTTGAATGACTGTGTTATTTTAATGTATTTCTTTGTTTGGCTACCACTGGAAGAGGTCAAAATTCATAAAGTTAGTGTGTTTGACAGAACAAAGTCTTTTCAAGTATTTTGTAGGCAATAATGTGATGATGACACCCCCATAATCAAAGATTACTGCCTGCATCTAGGTATTCATCTTATGAAGAACTGATCAACACTACATTTTTATTTCTTTAAAAAACCTCAAAGGGTGTGAGTTTCAAAAGTGTCCCTTTGAGAAGCTTTATAACCCTAGAATGTGTAATTTCCCATATGATGTAGGTGCAAATATCATCAAAAACACATTTATGATGTTTAAAAGTCAAATGAGAAATATGACCTTCACTATAGAGGATGCATGCAATGCACACAAGTCTATGGGAAGTATTCATCCCATACAAATTCTGCTGGTTTATGTTGTTGTATTGTGTCAGATCTCTTCCTCCCTCCCCCTTCCCCTCCTACCCCCCCCCCCCCCCCTTCTCCTCTACCCCCCCCCCCCCCCCCAACTCTGTTTGGCTATAATTTGTTTTCTTATTATGTTGTTGTGTTGTTGTGGTATAGATAGATCTTTGTACATAGCAGTCATCAGTATCACACAACTTTGAATGACTGTGTTATTTTAATGTATTTCTTTGTTTGGCTACCACTGGAAGAGGTCAAAATTCATAAAGTTAGTCTGTTTGACAGAACAAAGTCTTTTCAAGTATTTTGTAGGCAATAATGTGATGATGACACCCCCCATAATCAAAGATTACTGCCTGCATCTAGGTATTCATCTTATGAAGAACTGATCAACACTACATTTTTATTTCTTTAAAAAACCTCAAAGGGTGTGAGTTTCAAAAGTGTCCCTTTGAGAAGCTTTATAACCCTAGAATGTGTAATTTCCCATATGATGTAGGTGCAAATATCATCAAAAACACATTTATGATGTTTAAAAGTCAAATGAGAAATATGACCTTCACTATAGGGGTTCACACCCGTAAATACAATGGAATGTCCGAAACCCCTTCACAAATTCGTACCAAAGATACCAAAATAAATGAAGAAAAAAAATTAATTAAAAATCAATGATGCAGTTTGGCAAAAAACTGAATAGCTGTAGATATTGAGTATGAATTCCTCTACAAATTGCATTTTGGTTAGAAGATGAAAGCTTTTCTGGTGGAATTTGAGGGGGACTATATTTCATTGGGTACGTGCACGGAAAATGGGTGACTTTTTGAGTGACAAGAACTCGTAGTCTGGCTTTTCGTACCCCTGAACAGAATTTGAACTGAATTATCCACCCTGAGAATTTGATGGATGAAAGGGTACATCTAACTTATCCAGGTTAGTGAAGCTGAAACACCTCATTTCTCCCAGCTATTTTACAGAATTTTTTGAAATTTGATTTTTAACACACGTCCCTATGGGGAAATATTTATGGGTGTGAGCCCTTTAAACACAGGCATATGGCAAGCCGTTTGTGTAAAAAGTCGATAAACTCTGTTTTCACTGATAAACTCTGTTTATCACTTGATAAACTGAGTTTATCAAGTGATAAACACAGTTTATCAGAAAAACTGTGTTTATCAACTGATAAACATTGTTTTGCAAGAAAAACTGAGTTTATCAAGTGATAAACACAGTTTATCAGAAAAACTGTTTTTATCAACCGATAAACATTGTTTTTCAAGAAAAGCTCTGTTTATCAGAGAAAAACAGAGTTTATCAGAAAAACTCTGTTTATCAACTGATAAACACAGTTTTTTTCCATAAACTCTGTTTATCAATGATAAACTTGAGTTTATCAACTAATAAACACAGTTTTTCTGATAAACTCTGTTTATCACTTGATAAACTCAGTTTATCAGAGAAAAGCAGAGTTATTCAAACCTTTTCGGTAGTGGGCACTAGCAGCATATAATACGCAGAGCCGTCTGCTCTGTTAATACGTACATGTACGTAGATCTACAGCTAGTGATGCCATACACGGCACTGTATATGTATGCGGGGCCAGCCGGGAAGCGAGCAGCTGCCGTTAAGTGGACAGGTATAACTAGCGCAGCGATACATTGCAAGCGCTAGCGCTGCGATTATTATCAACGAGCAGAACATATCAAACAGTGAAAACGCCCTCTCTTGTGGAGAGATAAATAACTCTGCTTATCAAAAGTGAAAAACTCTATTTATCCACTGATAAACTGAGTTTATCAGAAAAACTGTGTTTATCAACTGATAAATTCTGTTTATCAGTAAAAAACAGTGTTTATCAACTGATAAACACAGTTTTTCTTTGATAAACTGAGTCTATCAACTGATACACAGAGTTTTTCCTCCGATAAGCTGTGTTTATCAATTGATAAACACTGTTTTTCTGATAAACTCAGTTTATCAAGTGATAAACTTAGTTTATCAGATTGATAAACTCTGTTTATCAATTGATAAAGAGAGTTTATCGCTGATAAGCACAGTTTATCAGAAAAACTGTTAGTTGATAAACACTGTTTTTCACTGATAAACAGTGTTTATAAACTGATAAACACAGTTTTTCTTTGATAAACTGTGTTTATCAACTGATAAACACTGTTTTTCTGATAAACTCAGAAAAAACTGCGTTTATCAGTTGATAAAACTCAGTTTATCAAAGAAAACTGTGTTTATCAGTTGATAAACACTGTTTTTCACTGATAAACAGAGTTTATCGACTTTTTACACAAACGGCTTGCCATACACGCATGTTGAAGCGGTTTTGTCGGTTCCCATAGACTTTACACGTGAAGGCGATTTGCTTGGCACTGAGCCAGGTTCGGCGAGCTCGCTCGGTTCTCCCGTTTTATTCTCTATAGGGTATTTCGGCGTTATCCTTCACAGGGTAGTTGCTTGGACTGATAAAACAGTTAACAAACAGAATGTGTTTCATGTAAGAAAACATATATAATAAAAATGAATAAACTTTCTTTCCATGCTTAAGCATATAGCCTACAACACAGTTACTTATACTTAAGTCAAGTAACATTCTATGTGATACAATCAGAAATGGCGAATAAAAAGTTACTTGCTAAACGCGGAGTATATCGTGTAATTTAAGCTGGTTTGTTTCCGATACGTAATTAACATTTTTATCTTACGGTAACTTTGAATGCGCCTTTGCATGTTTCTATAACAGATATATTGCGCCATACAAATGCTGTGGATTATCATCATCGTATAATATCATCAACTGAGAAACATATTTAGCAATGAACAAATAACAACGCTTTCTAGCAGTGCTGCAGCATATTTGCTGCTGAGGGCATGGCTAAGTTAATTTTAGAGCTCATATTATTAAACTGAATTGGATCAGGACACACAAAAAAGAAATGCATATCTTCAAACAAACCGATGGTAACTTTTAAGAGATTGCAATACTGTACCCAAAATCTCTTGAAATATTATAACATTGTGTCATCGATCGTGTTTGTGTAACATTGATCACCATTATTCTCTCTGTCGAAGTCATTTTTCGTTGTACTTTCAGACAGATTTTGGTACAAGATTCAGTGGCTTTTCTTTCACCTCACTGCCGCTCCTTCCATCATTGCAAATGCTTACTACTGGGGGTTCGGATACCATACCATATACGCCAGCATTTGTAATATTCTTCCCTCCGTCGTCTGTCTCAGCGAAATTTTCTTCACCCTGATCGTCGTCAACTTCAAACACTCAGGGTATGCGCTCTTGTACCTGCTTATCTACCTGCTCTTCACGGTCATCTACCAGGCAGCTGGGGGAACGGACCCGTCCGGAAACCCTTTTGTTTATTTCTTTCTCGACTTCAAACACAACTTAATTGTGGCGATCTTGGTAACGGTTGGCGTGCCCTTTGCAACGCTGGTAGCCCAGGCCATTCTGAAAGGATTGTACGTTCTCTGTGACCGATGTTTTTAATGAATAATAGGATAAGAAGATAGGAGAGGAAGAGAAGATGTTGGCTTCACGCTTTTAAGGAAAGACGACACATTAGTTTAAAAGAAATAGGAAGGTTAGCCTTCCTCTCAGCCACGGCCGCTGCAGAGACTCCAATTCTCCCGCTTTCGACGGGAGATCTCCCGCCGAAAGCCCTTTTTTTTCAGAATCTCCCGTTCTTCCGCTTGAGATTAAATTGCTCCCGCATTAAATGATTTCTTACTTAATCTTATTGTATGTTGAAAAATAAGCGTGAGATAGCGCGAGAGAGCATCTAGAACCCTATAGACAGCAAGGAACTTCGCGCTAGTGATGTGGCAAGTTGGAGTCTCCCGTTTGCTAGGGCTTTCAGGTGGGAGAATCTTCAGATCAGAAGCTGCTTGGGGTTGGAGTCTCTGCCGCTGTCCTTGATTCCCCCTGCAGAAAAAAAAAATGTGTGTGTGTCCGCAAGACAGAGAGCGAGGGAGAGAGAGAAGGATATAGGAGAAGAGATTGGTATTGCTTACAATGAGGGGGGGGGGGGGGGGGAGGGGGGGGGAGTGGGAGAGAGTGAAAGAGAGAGGGAGAGTGAACGCGGCAGAATGGGGGTGAAAGGGAGAGAGAGAGAGAGAGGGAGGGAGAAATAGGGAATAGGGATTTAGAGGCTGGGGGTATAGCTGGTGATCGAAAACCGCATGTGTACAATGTATTCATAACAGGGGTATCGATGAAGTATACTATAAACGGTGTATACACACAGAAATGATCATTATACATTCGCACTTGCAACTTGGACTGGTTTGCGAGCATATCTGAAAAAACGGCTGAAAAGAGAACACAAAGCAACAGCAACCGCGCTCTTCCACGCACCGTAGGGCTCACACCTGTAAATAAAATGACTGTCCCAGACCCCTTCACAAATTCGTACCAAAGATACCAAAATAAATGAAGAAAAAATAATTAAAAATCAATGATGTAGTTTGGCAAAAAACTGAATAGCGGTAGATAATGAGTATGAATTCCTCTACAAACTGCATTTTGGATGGAAGATGGAAGTTTTTCTGATGGAATTTGAGGGGACTATATTTCATTGGGTACGTGTACGGAAAATAGGTGATTTTTTGAGTGACAAGAACACGTAGTCTGGCTTTGCGGACCCTTGGACAGAATTTGAGCAGAAGAATCTACCCTGGAAATTTGATGGATGAAAGGGTATATCTCACTTATCCAGGTTACTGAAGCTGAAACACCTCATTTCTCCCAGCTATTTTAGAGAATTTTTTAAATTTGAATTTTAACACAGGTCTCTATGGGCAATCATTTACCCGTGTGAGCCCTGTAGAGAATGCACGCAATGCACACAAGTCTATGGGAAGTATTCATCCCATACAAGCTCTGCTGGTCTATGTTGATCTATTGTGTCAGATCTCTTTCTCCCTCCCCCTTCTCCTTCCTTACCCCCCCCCCCCCCCCCCCCCTATCCCTCTCCTCTATCACCCCCCCAACTCTGCTTGGCTACAATTTGTTTTCTTATTATGTTGTTGTGGTACTAGATCTTTGTGCATAGCAGTCATCAGTATCACACAACTTTGAATGACTGTGTTATTTTAATGTAGGCCTATTTCTTTGTTTTGGCTACCACCGAAATAGCTCAAAATACATGAAATTAGTCTGTTTGACAAAACAAAGTCTTTTAAAGTAGTTTGTAGGCAATAAGGTGATGATGACACCCCCATAATCAAGGATACTGCCTGCATCTATGTATTCATCTTATGAAGAACTGATCAACACTGCAAGATTTATTTAAAAAAAAAAAACCCAAAGGGCATGATTTTCAAAAGTGTCCCTTTGAGAAGCTTTATAACCCTAGCATGTGTAATTTCTCATATGATGTAGGGGCAAATATCATCAATAGCATATTTATGATGTTAAAAAGTCAAATAAGAAATATGACCTTCACTATAGGGCTCACACCTGTAAATAAAATGGACTGTCCCAGACCCCTTCACAAATTCGTACCAAAGATACCAAAATAAATGAAGAAAAAATAATTAAAAATCAATGATGTAATTTGGCAAAAAACTGAATAGCTGTAGATAGTGAGTATGAATTCCTCTACAAACTGCATTTTGGATGGAAGATGGAAGTTTTTCTGATGGAATTTGAGGGGACTATATTTCATTGGGTACGTGTACGGAAAATAGGTGAATTTTTGAGTGACAAGAACACGTAGTCTGGCTTTGCGGACCCTTGGACAGAATTTGAGCAGAAGAATCTACCCTGGAAATTTGATGGATGAAAGGGTATATCTCACTTATCCAGGTTACTGAAGCTGAAACACCTCATTTCTCCCAGCTATTTTAGAGAATTTTTTAAATTTGAATTTTAACACAGGTCTCTATGGGCAATTATTTACCCGTGTGAGCCCTGTAGAGAATGCACGCAATGCACACAAGTCTATGGGAAGTATTCATCCCATACAAGCTCTGCTGGTCTATGTTGATCTATTGTGTCAGATCTCTTTCTCCCTCCCCCTTCTCCTTCCTTACCCCCCCCCCCCCCTATTCCTCTCCTCTATCACCCCCCAACTCTGCTTGGCTACAATTTGTTTTCTTATTATGTTGTTGTGGTACTAGATCTTTGTGCATAGCAGTCATCAGTATCACACAACTTTGAATGACTGTGTTATTTTAATGTAGGCCTATTTCTTTGTTTTGGCTACCACCGAAATAGCTCAAAATACATGAAATTAGTCTGTTTGACAAAACAAAGTCTTTTAAAGTAGTTTGTAGGCAATAAGGTGATGATGACACCCCCATAATCAAGGATACTGCCTGCATCTATGTATTCATCTTATGAAGAACTGATCAACACTGCAAGATTTATTTAAAAAAAAAAACCAAAAGGGCATGATTTTCAAAAGTGTCCCTTTGAGAAGCTTTATAACCCTTGCATGTGTAATTTCTCACATGATGTAGGGGCAAATATCATCAAAAGCACATTTATGATGTTAAAAAGTCAAATAAGAAATATGACCTTCACTATAGGGCTCACACCTGTAAATAAAATGGACTGTCCCAGACCCCTTCACAAATTCGTACCAAAGATACCAAAATAAATGAAGAAAAAATAATTAAAAATCAATGATGTAATTTGGCAAAAAACTGAATAGCTGTAGATAATGAGTATGAATTCCTCTACAAACTGCATTTTGGATGGAAGATGGAAGTTCTTCTGATGGAATTTGAGGGGACTATATTTCATTGGGTACGTGTACGGAAAATATGTGAATTTTTGAGTGACAAGAACACGTAGTCTGGCTTTGCGGACCCTTGGACAGAATTTGAGCAGAAGAATCTACCCTGGAAATTTGATGGATGAAAGGGTATATCTCACTTATCCAGGTTACTGAAGCTGAAACACCTCATTTCTCCCAGCTATTTTAGAGAATTTTTTAAATTTGAATTTTAACACAGGTCTCTATGGGCAATTATTTACCCGTGTGAGCCCTGTAGAGAATGCACGCAATGCACACAAGTCTATGGGAAGTATTCATCCCATACAAGCTCTGCTGGTCTATGTTGATCTATTGTGTCAGATCTCTTTCTCCCTCCCCCTTCTCCTTCCTTACCCCCCCCCCCCCCCCCCTATTCCTCTCCTCTATCACCCCCCAACTCTGCTTGGCTACAATTTGTTTTCTTATTATGTTGTTGTGGTACTAGATCTTTGTGCATAGCAGTCATCAGTATCACACAACTTTGAATGACTGTGTTATTTTAATGTAGGCCTATTTCTTTGTTTTGGCTACCACCGAAATAGCTCAAAATACATGAAATTAGTCTGTTTGACAAAACAAAGTCTTTTAAAGTAGTTTGTAGGCAATAAGGTGATGATGACACCCCCATAATCAAGGATACTGCCTGCATCTATGTATTCATCTTATGAAGAACTGATCAACACTGCAAGATTTATTAAAAAAAAAAAACCAAAAGGGCATGATTTTCAAAAGTGTCCCTTTGAGAAGCTTTATAACCCTTGCATGTGTAATTTCTCACATGATGTAGGGGCAAATATCATCAAAAGCACATTTATGATGTTAAAAAGTCAAATAAGAAATATGACCTTCACTATAGGGCTCACACCTGTAAATAAAATGGACTGTCCCAGACCCCTTCACAAATTCGTACCAAAGATACCAAAATAAATGAAGAAAAAATAATTAAAAATCAATGATGTAATTTGGCAAAAAACTGAATAGCTGTAGATAATGAGTATGAATTCCTCTACAAACTGCATTTTGGATAGAAGATGGAAGTTTTTCTGATGGAATTTGAGGGGACTATATTTCATTGGGTACGTGTACGGAAAATAGGTGATTTTTTGAGTGACAAGAACACGTAGTCTGGCTTTGCGGACCCTTGGACAGAATTTGAGCAGAAGAATCTACCCTGGAAATTTGATGGATGAAAGGGTATATCTCACTTATCCAGGTTACTGAAGCTGAAACACCTCATTTCTCCCAGCTATTTTAGAGAATTTTTTAAATTTGAATTTTAACACAGGTCTCTATGGGCAATTATTTACCCGTGTGAGCCCTGTAGAGAATGCACGCAATGCACACAAGTCTATGGGAAGTATTCATCCCATACAAGCTCTGCTGGTCTATGTTGATCTATTGTGTCAGATCTCTTTCTCCCTCCCCCTTCTCCTTCCTTACCCCCCCCCCCCCCCCATCCCTCTCCTCTATCACCCCCCAACTCTGCTTGGCTACAATTTGTTTTCTTATTATGTTGTTGTGGTACTAGATCTTTGTGCATAGCAGTCATCAGTATCACACAACTTTGAATGACTGTGTTATTTTAATGTAGGCCTATTTCTTTGTTTTGGCTACCACCGAAATAGCTCAAAATACATGAAATTAGTCTGTTTGACAAAACAAAGTCTTTTAAAGTAGTTTGTAGGCAATAAGGTGATGATGACACCCCCATAATCAAGGATACTGCCTGCATCTATGTATTCATCTTATGAAGAACTGATCAACACTGCAAGATTTATTTAAAAAAAAAAAACCCAAAGGGCATGATTTTCAAAAGTGTCCCTTTGAGAAGCTTTATAACCCTTGAATGTGTAATTTCTCATATGATGTAGGGGCAAATATCATCAAAAGCACATTTATGATGTTAAAAAGTCAAATAAGAAATATGACCTTCACTATAGGGCTCACACCTGTAAATAAAATTTACTGTCCCAGACCCCTTCACAAATTCGTACCAAAGATACCAAAATAAATGAAGAAAAAATAATTAAAAATCAATGATGTAATTTGGCAAAAAACTGAATAGCTGTAGATAATGAGTATGAATTCCTCTACAAACTGCATTTTGGATGGAAGATGGAAGTTTTTCTGATGGAATTTGAGGGGACTATATTTCATTGGGTACGTGTACGGAAAATAGGTGATTTTTTGAGTGACAAGAACACGTAGTCTGGCTTTGCGGACCCTTGGACAGAATTTGAGCAGAAGAATCTACCCTGGAAATTTGATGGATGAAAGGGTATATCTCACTTATCCAGGTTACTGAAGCTGAAACACCTCATTTCTCCCAGCTACTTTAGAGAATGTTTTAAATTTGAATTTTAACACAGGTCTCTATGGGCAATTATTTACCCGTGTGAGCCCTGTAGAGAATGCACGCAATGCACACAAGTCTATGGGATGTATTCATCCCATACAAGCTCTGCTGGTCTATGTTGATCTATTGTGTCAGATCTCTTTCTCCCTCCCCCTTCTCCTTCCTTACCCCCCCCCCCCCCCTATCCCTCTCCTCTATCACCCCCCAACTCTGCTTGGCTACAATTTGTTTTCTTATTATGTTGTTGTGGTACTAGATCTTTGTGCATAGCAGTCATCAGTATCACACAACTTTGAATGACTGTGTTATTTTAATGTAGGCCTATTTCTTTGTTTTGGCTACCACCGAAATAGCTCAAAATACATGAAATTAGTCTGTTTGACAAAACAAAGTCTTTTAAAGTAGTTTGTAGGCAATAAGGTGATGATGACACCCCCATAATCAAGGATACTGCCTGCATCTATGTATTCATCTTATGAAGAACTGATCAACACTGCAAGATTTATTAAAAAAAAAACCAAAAGGGCATGATTTTCAAAAGTGTCCCTTTGAGAAGCTTTATAACCCTTGCATGTGTAATTTCTCACATGATGTAGGGGCAAATATCATCAAAAGCACATTTATGATGTTAAAAAGTCAAATAAGAAATATGACCTTCACTATAGGGCTCACACCTGTAAATAAAATGGACTGTCCCAGACCCCTTCACAAATTCGTACCAAAGATACCAAAATAAATGAAGAAAAATAATTAAAAATCAATTATGTAATTTGGCAAAAAACTGAATAGCTGTAGATAATGAGTATGAATTCCTCTACAAACTGCATTTTGGATAGAAGATGGAAGTTTTTCTGATGGAATTTGAGGGGACTATATTTCATTGGGTACGTGTACGGAAAATAGGTGATTTTTTGAGTGACAAGAACACGTAGTCTGGCTTTGCGGACCCTTGGACAGAATTTGAGCAGAAGAATCTACCCTGGAAATTTGATGGATGAAAGGGTATATCTCACTTATCCAGGTTACTGAAGCTGAAACACCTCATTTCTCCCAGCTATTTTACAGAATTTTTTAAATCTGAATTTTAACACAGGTCTCTATGGGCAATTATTTACCCGTGTGAGCCCTGTAGAGAATGCACGCAATGCACACAAGTCTATGGGAAGTATTCATCCCATACAAGCTCTGCTGGTCTATGTTGATCTATTGTGTCAGATCTCTTTCTCTCTCCCCCTTCTCCTTCCTTACCCCCCCCCCCCCCCCCCCTATCCCTCTCCTCTATCACCCCCCAACTCTGCTTGGCTACAATTTGTTTTCTTATTATGTTGTTGTGGTACTAGATCTTTGTGCATAGCAGTCATCAGTATCACACAACTTTGAATGACTGTGTTATTTTAATGTAGGCCTATTTCTTTGTTTTGGCTACCACCGAAATAGCTCAAAATACATGAAATTAGTCTGTTTGACAAAACAAAGTCTTTTAAAGTAGTTTGTAGGCAATAAGGTGATGATGACATCCCCATAATCAAGGATACTGCCTGCATCTATGTATTCATCTTATGAAGAACTGATCAACACTGCAAGATTTATTTAAAAAAAAAAAAACCCAAAGGGCATGATTTTCAAAAGTGTCCCTTTGAGAAGCTTTATAACCCTTGACTGTGTAATTTCTCATATGATGTAGGGGCAAATATCATCAAAAGCACATTTATGATGTTAAAAAGTCAAATAAGAAATATGACCTTCACTATAGGGCTCACACCTGTAAATAAAATGGACTGTCCCAGACCCCTTCACAAATTCGTACCAAAGATACCAAAATAAATGAAGAAAAAATAATTAAAAATCAATGATGTAATTTGGCAAAAAACTGAATAGCTGTAGATAATGAGTATGAATTCCTCTACAAACTGCATTTTGGATGGAAGATGGAAGTTCTTCTGATGGAATTTGAGGGGACTATATTTCATTGGGTACGTGTACGGAAAATAGGTGAATTTTTGAGTGACAAGAACACGTAGTCTGGCTTTGCGGACCCTTGGACAGAATTTGAGCAGAAGAATCTACCCTGGAAATTTGATGGATGAAAGGGTATATCTCACTTATCCAGGTTACTGAAGCTGAAACACCTCATTTCTCCCAGCTATTTTAGAGAATTTTTTAAATTTGAATTTTAACACAGGTCTCTATGGGCAATTATTTACCCGTGTGAGCCCTGTAGAGAATGCACGCAATGCACACAAGTCTATGGGAAGTATTCATCCCATACAAGCTCTGCTGGTCTATGTTGATCTATTGTGTCAGATCTCTTTCTCCCTCCCCCTTCTCCTTCCTTACCCCCCCCCCCCCCTATTCCTCTCCTCTATCACCCCCCAACTCTGCTTGGCTACAATTTGTTTTCTTATTATGTTGTTGTGGTACTAGATCTTTGTGCATAGCAGTCATCAGTATCACACAACTTTGAATGACTGTGTTATTTTAATGTAGGCCTATTTCTTTGTTTTGGCTACCACCGAAATAGCTCAAAATACATGAAATTAGTCTGTTTGACAAAACAAAGTCTTTTAAAGTAGTTTGTAGGCAATAAGGTGATGATGACACCCCCATAATCAAGGATACTGCCTGCACCTATGTATTCATCTTATGAAGAACTGATCAACACTGCAAGATTTATTTTTAAAAAAACCCCAAAGGGCATGATTTTCAAAAGTGTCCCTTTGAGAAGCTTTATAACCCTTGAATGTGTAATTTCTCATATGATGTAGGGGCAAATATCATCAAAAGCACATTTATGATGTTAAAAAGTCAAATAAGAAATATGACCTTCACTATAGGGCTCACACCTGTAAATAAAATTTACTGTCCCAGACCCCTTCACAAATTCGTACCAAAGATACCAAAATAAATGAAGAAAAAATAATTAAAAATCAATGATGTAGTTTGGCAAAAAACTGAATAGCTGTAGATAATGAGTATGAATTCCTCTACAAACTGCATTTTGGATGGAAGATGGAAGTTTTTCTGATGGAATTTGAGGGGACTATATTTCATTGGGTACGTGTACGGAAAATAGGTGATTTTTTGAGTGACAAGAACACGTAGTCTGGCTTTGCGGACCCTTGGACAGAATTTGAGCAGAAGAATCTACCCTGGAAATTTGATGGATGAAAGGGTATATCTCACTTATCCAGGTTACTGAAGCTGAAACACCTCATTTCTCCCAGCTATTTTACAGAATTTTTTAAATCTGAATTTTAACACAGGTCTCTATGGGCAATTATTTACCCGTGTGAGCCCTGTAGAGAATGCACGCAATGCACACAAGTCTATGGGAAGTATTCATCCCATACAAGCTCTGCTGGTCTATGTTGATCTATTGTGTCAGATCTCTTTCTCTCTCCCCCTTCTCCTTCCTTACCCCCCCCCCCCCCCCCCCCTATCCCTCTCCTCTATCACCCCCCAACTCTGCTTGGCTACAATTCGTTTTCTTATTATGTTGTTGTGGTACTAGATCTTTGTGCATAGCAGTCATCAGTATCACACAACTTTGAATGACTGTGTTATTTTAATGTAGGCCTATTTCTTTGTTTTGGCTACCACCGAAATAGCTCAAAATACATGAAATTAGTCTGTTTGACAAAACAAAGTCTTTTAAAGTAGTTTGTAGGCAATAAGGTGATGATGACACCCCCATAATCAAGGATACTGCCTGCATCTATGTATTCATCTTATGAAGAACTGATCAACACTGCAAGATTTATTAAAAAAAAAAAAAAACCCAAAGGGCATGATTTTCAAAAGTGTCCCTTTGAGAAGCTTTATAACCCTTGAATGTGTAATTTCTCATATGATGTAGGGGCAAATATCATCAAAAGCACATTTATGATGTTAAAAAGTCAAATAAGAAATATGACCTTCACTATAGGGCTCACACCTGTAAATAAAATGGACTGTCCCAGACCCCTTCACAAATTCGTACCAAAGATACCAAAATAAATGAAGAAAAAATAATTAAAAATCAATGATGTAATTTGGCAAAAAACTGAATAGCTGTAGATAATGAGTATGAATTCCTCTACAAACTGCATTTTGGATGGAAGATGGAAGTTCTTCTGATGGAATTTGAGGGGACTATATTTCATTGGGTACGTGTACGGAAAATAGGTGAATTTTTGAGTGACAAGAACACGTAGTCTGGCTTTGCGGACCCTTGGACAGAATTTGAGCAGAAGAATCTACCCTGGAAATTTGATGGATGAAAGGGTATATCTCACTTATCCAGGTTAGTGAAGCTGAAACACCTCATTTCTCCCAGCTATTTTAGAGAATTTTTTAAATTTGAATTTTGACACAGGTCTCTATGGGCAATTATTTACCCGTGTGAGCCCTGTAGAGAATGCACGCAATGCACACAAGTCTATGGGAAGTATTCATCCCATACAAGCTCTGCTGGTCTATGTTGATCTATTGTGTCAGATCTCTTTCTCCCTTCCCCTTCTCCTTCCTTACCCCCCCCCCCCTATTCCTCTCCTCTATCACCCCCCAACTCTGCTTGGCTACAATTTGTTTTCTTATTATGTTGTTGTGGTACTAGATCTTTGTGCATAGCAGTCATCAGTATCACACAACTTTGAATGACTGTGTTATTTTAATGTAGGCCTATTTCTTTGTTTTGGCTACCACCGAAATAGCTCAAAATACATGAAATTAGTCTGTTTGACAAAACAAAGTCTTTTAAAGTAGTTTGTAGGCAATAAGGTGATGATGACACCCCCATAATCAAGGATACTGCCTGCATCTATGTATTCATCTTATGAAGAACTGATCAACACTGCAAGATTTATTTTAAAAAAAAAACCCAAAGGGCATGATTTTCAAAAGTGTCCCTTTGAGAAGCTTTAAAACCCTTGCATGTGTAATTTCTCACATGATGTAGGGGCAAATATCATCAAAAGCACATTTATGATGTTAAAAAGTCAAATAAGAAATATGACCTTCACTATAGGGCTCACACCTGTAAATAAAATTTACTGTCCCAGACCCCTTCACAAATTCGTACCAAAGATACCAAAATAAATGAAGAAAAAATAATTAAAAATCAATGATGTAGTTTGGCAAAAAACTGAATAGCTGTAGATAATGAGTATGAATTCCTCTACAAACTGCATTTTGGATGGAAGATGGAAGTTTTTCTGATGGAATTTGAGGGGACTATATTTCATTGGGTACGTGTACGGAAAATAGGTGATTTTTTGAGTGACAAGAACACGTAGTCTGGCTTTGCGGACCCTTGGACAGAATTTGAGCAGAAGAATCTACCCTGGAAATTTGATGGATGAAAGGGTATATCTCACTTATCCAGGTTATTGAAGCTGAAACACCTCATTTCTCCCAGCTATTTTAGAGAATTTTTTAAATTTGAATTTTAACACAGGTCTCTATGGGCAATCATTTACCCGTGTGAGCCCTGTAGAGAATGCACGCAATGCACACAAGTCTATGGGAAGTATTCATCCCATACAAGCTCTGCTGGTCTATGTTGATCTATTGTGTCAGATCTCTTTCTCCCTCCCCCTTCTCCTTCCTTACCCCCCCCCCCCTACCCCTCTCCTCTATCACCCCCCAACTCTGCTTGGCTACAATTTGTTTTCTTATTATGTTGTTGTGGTACTAGATCTTTGTGCATAGCAGTCATCAGTATCACACAACTTTGAATGACTGTGTTATTTTAATGTAGGCCTATTTCTTTGTTTTGGCTACCACCGAAATAGCTCAAAATACATGAAATTAGTCTGTTTGACAAAACAAAGTCTTTTAAAGTAGTTTGTAGGCAATAAGGTGATGATGACACCCCCATAATCAAGGATACTGCCTGCATCTATGTATTCATCTTATGAAGAACTGATCAACACTGCAAGATTTATTAAAAAAAAAAAAAAACCCAAAGGGCATGATTTTCAAAAGTGTCCCTTTGAGAAGCTTTATAACCCTTGAATGTGTAATTTCTCATATGATGTAGGGGCAAATATCATCAAAAGCACATTTATGATGTTAAAAAGTCAAATAAGAAATATGACCTTCACTATAGGGCTCACACCTGTAAATAAAATGGACTGTCCCAGACCCCTTCACAAATTCGTACCAAAGATACCAAAATAAATGAAGAAAAAATAATTAAAAATCAATGATGTAATTTGGCAAAAAACTGAATAGCTGTAGTTAATGAGTATGAATTCCTCTACAAACTGCATTTTGGATGGAAGATGGAAGTTCTTCTGATGGAATTTGAGGGGACTATATTTCATTGGGTACGTGTACGGAAAATAGGTGAATTTTTGAGTGACAAGAACACGTAGTCTGGCTTTGCGGACCCTTGGACAGAATTTGAGCAGAAGAATCTACCCTGGAAATTTGATGGATGAAAGGGTATATCTCACTTATCCAGGTTACTGAAGCTGAAACACCTCATTTCTCCCAGCTATTTTAGAGAATTTTTTAAATTTGAATTTTAACACAGGTCTCTATGGGCAATTATTTACCCGTGTGAGCCCTGTAGAGAATGCACGCAATGCACACAAGTCTATGGGAAGTATTCATCCCATACAAGCTCTGCTGGTCTATGTTGATCTATTGTGTCAGATCTCTTTCTCCCTCCCCCTTCTCCTTCCTTACCCCCCCCCCCCCTATTCCTCTCCTCTATCACCCCCAACTCTGCTTGGCTACAATTTGTTTTCTTATTATGTTGTTGTGGTACTAGATCTTTGTGCATAGCAGTCATCAGTATCACACAACTTTGAATGACTGTGTTATTTTAATGTAGGCCTATTTCTTTGTTTTGGCTACCACCGAAATAGCTCAAAATACATGAAATTAGTCTGTTTGACAAAACAAAGTCTTTTAAAGTAGTTTGTAGGCAATAAGGTGATGATGGCACCCCCATAATCAAGGATACTGCCTGCACCTATGTATTCATCTTATGAAGAACTGATCAACACTGCAAGATTTATTTAAAAAAAAAAAACCCAAAGGGCATGATTTTCAAAAGTGTCCCTTTGAGAAGCTTTATAACCCTTGAATGTGTAATTTCTCATGATGTAGGGGCAAATATCATCAAAAGCACATTTATGATGTTAAAAAGTCAAATAAGAAATATGACCTTCACTATAGGGCTCACACCTGTAAATAAAATGGACTGTCCCAGACCCCTTCACAAATTCGTACCAAAGATACCAAAATAAATGAAGAAAAAATAATTAGAAATCAATGATGTAATTTGGCAAAAAAACTGAACAGCTGTAGATATTGAGTATGAATTCCTGTACAAACTGCATTTTGGTTGGAAGATGAAAGCTTGTCTGATGGAATTTGAGGAGACTATATTTCATTGGGTACGTGTACGGAAAATAGGTGATTTTTTTGAGTGACAAGAACACGTAGTCTGGCTTTGTGGACCCTTGGACAGAATTTGAGTAGAAGAATCTACCCTGGAAATTTGATGGATGAAAGGGTATATCTCACTTATCCAGGTTAGTGAAGCTGAAACACCTCATTTCTCCCAGCTATTTTACAGAATTTCTTTGACATTTGAATTTTAACACACGTCTCTATGGGCAATTATTTACCCGTGTGAGCCCCGTACCGTTGAACGAACCGATCTCGAAAAAGCGGTATTTTACGTGATCTCGGAAAGTCGAGAATTTCCCTGACTGTTGGATGGCTGTTTTGATGACAATATATTTCACATTCCCCTTTATACATTTAGAGTGAGAGAGCATTTTCATAATATGCTACAATTTATCATCAGCACGATTAGTGGTTCAGTATCTAAATTGGACGGGTTTCTCTTGTAGAATATAAGTATGCATAAGACGAATGCTGGTGAACAAATATTACCTCTTGATTTTGTCAGAATCTTCATATCTCTTTGAAGGACAAGTTCACCTTCAAAGACTTGTGGATTGAGTAAATGCAACAAGAGGAATAATAAAACACATCTTATAGTGAATGTTGGGGGGAAATCAGACAATCTGTAAGAAAAAGTTATGAATTTTTAAAGTATCTGCGCAGTCACTGCTGAACGAGAAGACTACCACAGTGTACGATGCCACATGCGTAGAACGATATAAGAAAAATATAAGGAGAATTTCACAAAATTATATTTTTGGGGAAAATGCACATTTCCTTGACTTCAGGCAGACATATTTTAATGGTCATATTATTCCCCCGCCTTCTGGAAGAGGCAAATTAAGTCTTCTTCTATTACGTGAGAAAAGTGAAAATATGTTGATTTTCGTTAAGTTTTCTTTATATCGTTGTACACATGTGACATCACAAGCTGCAGCAGTCTTCTCATCCAGCAGTGACTGAGCAAAAACGTCAACAATTCATTACTTTTGAACGGATTAATTTACCCGATTTTCCTCAAACTTTCACTGATGTGTTATACTTATGTTGTTGCTTTCACTCAATTCACAAGTCTATGAAGGTCGACTTTTCCTTTAAAGAAATATGATACGCTCCGTCTGGAAGTACTTGAGCGTGCATCGAGAACACAGCATACCAATTAGTAATGTTGCATATTGCTGCTGGTTAAATGCACATTGTCCTTTGGACCCTGTTGATAATAACCTCTTATGTACTTTTCACATAAACTATCTGAGTAAAAGTTTATCAATGAAATCGGGTATTCTGAACAAGTTATAAAAATACTCCCTACCAATATCTTCAGAAATCATGTCAATCTTAGTTTGTATAAACATTTTAAACCTATAGGATTATGGTTGCTTTATCTTCCTTCTAGATAATTTATCTTTTATAAGAGAGTTGGTAACACAGGGCTTAGCCACGTCTACAAAATGCAAGCAGTTTGATTCCGACCTCTGTTCTCCGGCTATGTCGGGATTGCCGCTCGTCCGGATGAGCGATATGGGTGAAACACTGTTTACATACATGTACATAGCTGTTGACTATCTTCAGAAATCATGTTAATCTTAGTTTGTATAAACATTTTAAACCAATAGGATTATGGTTGCTTTATCTTCTTCTTGATAATTTATCTTTTATAAGAGAGTTGGTAGCAGATGGCCTAGCCACGTCTACAAAATGCAAGCAGTTAGATTCCGACCTCTGTTCTCCGGCCATGTCGGGATTGCCGCCCGTCCGGATGAGCGATATGGGTGAAACACTGTTTACATACATGTACATAGCTGTTGACCCAGAAGTAGCTAGGTAGATGGCGTACACCGCAAAAGTGGTGAAACTTTGCTAGCCTATTATGATTATAGTTTGATTTTACTGAAATTGAAACATTTTAAAGTAGAATTCATAGAGCCTACCATGTTTTCGTTGGGTATTATAGGGAATTCATGTATTTGTTTTTGCGTGTGTTTTAATTAGTTTTTAATCACTTTTTTTTTCGTGTTCTCTCTGTGATTACTTCCGGATGAGAGAGAAGTCCGGATGACAGATTGCCAGATAATCAAGGTCGGACTGTAGTTTGTAAGGTACAGATTGGCATTACAGATTATTCTCATTAAAACCTTCTGAATTAGGAACATTATTTCGTTCGCGGATTTAAACACCTTCAAATAGCGAGCTGTATCTAGCATTGACACGTATATTAATTGCCTTGTCATGTAGTAGTCAATTTACGACGTGTCGTGAGGATTTTTACAAACTACACTGACTAGCAACAGGTACATGCACAACAGGTATGGTAAGCAAACAAATAAACCGAACTTGCAAAGTACAGCTTTTGATAAATGTATTCGCATGTAATCGCTTTGTAAAGTAATCTGCGTGTAGCACACAATCATGAACTTGCACATGTACTTTTAGATACTGCCGAACGTCTTTTGTAATTTGTGTATGATCCATTCTTTCTCTTTTCTGTAATACTGTAGAAAAAAAGTGTACATTTCGTGGTCATATCGCTGGATTTATCTCATATCTTTCATTCAAAGTTACAGAAATAGAGCTTGATGACTATTTGAGGCTAAAGTGCTGGGTATAGTGTAACAAATAATTGACATTTATGGTGACCATTTCCGAAACAGTGTGAGATGTAGATTGTGGATGTCATTTCTGTTTATATTTTGGAAATTTGTATTCATATACCCTATGCAGATAATATCTGAACATATGTATTATAGATGTTCAGGTGTATTATAGATGTTCAGGTGTATTATAGAGAAACAGTGTGGAAATGGTGCGAGTTGCAGATTATAGGTATCATTTTTTTATATTTTGTAAATCTGTATTCATTTACTCTGTGCAGATATTATATTCAGATGTATCATACTACGAATTTTGAGCATAATGTCTAGGGCAAAACTAATTATTGCAAGAAATTTATATAAAACATATTATGGCACACCTGCCCGTCAGATAATGAAATTTAAACACATACAAATTTTACAGTTTCATCTTCAAACATTATCTTTTTTTTTTCTGGCTTAATTGACTGCAAAGGTAATTCCTGTGAATTCATTCGGTCATCAAAGATTCTTTTTCTAGATTATAATATTTCTCAGTGAACTTCGTACATAAGGTGTATTGAAAATTTGTTTATCATTAAACGAGATGTTTGTTAATAAATTAACTTACCCATTTTATTAAACGATATGTATTATTGTTTTCCTTATGATTTGAGAAATATACATGTAGGTGATGCCACCTACCAAATTCAAACAACTGTTCTCTGTATCATTCTTTGATTCCCGTACTGATAACCAACAAGGAACTCCGAATCATCATAAACCCTTTTGAATATTTTTTTTTCTAATAGAGTTAATTAAACTAACAACTATATCTTTATAATATTATTCTGTATGGTAAAACATCTCGCCAACTAATTCATTTATACTAATGTTTATTATTCTTTAGTATCGTGAAAACAGAAACACCATCTTTAGCAATAATGTAAAAGAAGAAGAAGAAGAAGAAAAAAAAAACAGGAATCACTGGAATTCTGAAAAGTGGACAAACTCAAACTGAAGACAATAAAGTCTATAATACAGACTTTAGATAAAGCAATTAAGAAAAACGTTATATTATAACAGTTTCTTTATTTTCATATCCTTATACAGTAGTATAAAATGCTTTTTGGAAAAAGGAATCACTCTTAAAAAAAGACATCCTTGGCTCAAAAGGGGAATTCCGCACTCTATATATTGTTTAACATTTTGCGTAAAACCGGTAACAATTTAGATAATTTTAAAAAAGTGCTCATATGTAAATGTTTCAATATAATTTTGTGTAAAACACGAAGGGAGTATCATTTGCATATATTTGTCAATAGAAATAAAGCATACGGTTTACATGTTTAAAAGGTTATTCATCATAACAGGCTTAAAAATGGAGAACTCGTGTTATATAAAAAAAGGACAAGAATTCCACAATATGATGATATGTCTGATGAGTTTAATACATGAAGAGTTTGTTCGCAAAAACCGATAAGTCCATTTTTGAAGATTTTGAAGTACGGTCTCTGCCATAAAGTACAAAATAATACCTTTTAGATGATATATTGGTCACTACATATAAAGGTACATTTTTGAAGTTACGGTCAAAAGAAGCAAAAATTTTCTTATTATTCTCTTTATTTTTCTTGACCTTTAATCGCAAATATCTCAATTTGGCAAATATGGACTTATCGGTTTTTGCAAACAAACTCTTCACATATTTCACATTAAAGTAGATGAAAATCCTGAATAAGTTTAAAATATATGAAGAGTACATAATAAATTATTATGTAGATTCACACTAACCTAAACTTCTATCACATTAATGTATATTATATATATATGGTATATATATATATATATATATATATATATATATGTGTGTGTGTTCTATAAATCTCTCTTTATCACTCAAACGGATTAGGAGCAAATTGAACTGACGGGTCTACGGGGAGGGAGGGGGAGGGGTTTTAACCCCCTCCCCTGCAAATTGAAAATGTGATGTGCACATGCCAAAAAGTAATCATGTGTGCAGACCCACATAACGTGTCCCCTGCACTCTGTATGAGAATCAGCGCCTCGCCCCTTCCCCTCCAAAAAGGAAAATAAAAAGTGAAGACTCTTTCCTTTTTTCTGTTTTTTTTTTTTTTTTTTTTTTGCTTGTCAGCAGATTTGGGGAGAGAAGTAGCATGAAAAAAATGTCGAGAAGCTTTGATAACCAAGGTTTCCTCAATGGTCAATGTGCAACATATAGCATATTTTCATCAAAAAGGCAAAAACAAAACTGATTACAATATTCGTAATGACGGATTGCCTCGACCAATATACAGACACATCCGTAAAAAAAAAATAAACGATGAGAGTTGTAAACCAACTGAAAATCAATTAAAAACAATCATATCTCAAAAATTCTCCATACAGTGCTTTGATTGCACCGGTAAGTACAAATGTTTAATCTCACAAAAACAAATCTATGTTTAGAAAACTTCCCTTATCTAAATCCTTCTGATCCCTTGTTCTATCAACTGATTTGAATATTGGTGATATTCATGTTTTTCAATCCGCTCTTATGCAAATATGTACATAATCGTATTCGTATGTAACTATGATTTTCGATTGTTTTTTCCCTACAAACTCAGCATTTCATTCATACCCAACATGCCCGAGGCGTCACTTGTGCAGTTACCATTATGGTGAAAGTACAGCCCTAAGATCAAGATCAAGATCTCTCCGACATATAACGACAAACGTGCCACTGGTTAGTACTTACTCAGTATTGAAAACAATGACTTCACGTTTGTATAATATAGTACGTACAACTACACATTATAACATCACCACAGCACAGGGAACACCTCACCTCACTACAATGACTACACGCCCTCTGTACTGATGTTTACTCTGTGAGTGGTCAGATTGCTAATGTATGTTATGATAGTTTATTCTATGTTTTAACAGTACCTGGGACCATCTTCCTAGTCATGCTCATATGGAAAGAAAGAAAGAATGGAGAGAAAAAAACAAACAACGATGTTGATTTAAGGCCATGACCTCTATTCAAGATAATTCAAGATAATTTTGAGGATAAAGGCTATCGATAAAACAATTTCATTTAAGTCAAAGTTCAGCACATACACATGAAAAGAAAGAGAATATTTATCTAAATCAAATATTGAGCATCTTCTGAATGTAGGCTATCTTTTGTGATAAGAAAATTCAATATATATGAGGGAATAAACATGAAGAGAGTGGATGAGAGATATATATGGGTGAGAATTTTGAACGATGTACAATTGCCAATTTTCGCACCTTATGAGATTCTTTCCCTTAGAACACGCCAGGATGATCTAAGAAACCAGTTTTTTTCATGTCATCTCAAAGATTGGTAAATTTCCTTTCAGGAAATATATGGTTTGGTTGACTTTTGTCTGATATTTTTTATTTGACAAAGACTTAAAGCGTAAAAATACGGTAAAAACGCTATTTTCACAATAATTTTTGTTTTTCAAACTAATGATGTGCATTTTTAAGCGTACGTGGCATCGAATATCTGACCATGTTCTGGATTTGACATATCATGGGTATGAACCACAAAATTATAAGAACTTTATAAGCACGTATAAAATCACAGAGAACAATTGAAATATCAAAGTCATAAGCAGACGAACGTCCGTGGTGCTTCTATTTCTATCGCTGCTGCAAATTCTACTTTGTTGTCCCAACTGTAATGTATACGAAAATTTGGTGTTCCACTTAATGAACATACACTGTATCCTGCAAAAATTATACGTCTGCTGGCTGTACATGGGACGTAATATTCTTTTATGTAAAATTATACTCAGTTTTCGTCACGGACGTGCTTACCGCTATTTTCTAATAAAGATCGTATCCCATTAAACGCTATTGGTGATATTGTTCTGAGTCGCAATCAACTAAGATCTAGCCACACGATAATATGTTTGTTTTGAGTTTCTGTCCATCCTTTGTCAAATAGGAACCGAAATTATATTTTTAGACGAACCTCCGAGAAAAAAAGAACGTCCGTGATGATTAAAACGTTTTCGATTGGGACACCATCTTGCTTTGATGACGAAGGTGCATTTTACCTTTGGCTCTCTAGCCGAGGAGCTGTATTTTATTTTTGGAGCGGACTGAGGCTTGTCCGCAGTTTTTGGACCATGCAATTCACCGAAAACCAAGCAAATAATTAATATTTTCTCTGAAAATTCACTTCCTGATCCCCCTCTGAGCAACACTTTAGATAATTTAGATATGGACATTTGTTTTGGTGACGCTGTCTTAGAAGGTGTTCCCCATATAAAGTTTCTCGGTGTTACAGTTGATAACAAACTTTCTTGGAAATTTCATATCGATAATGTTTGCAAGAAAATTTCACGTAACATAGGTGTTATTAATAGATTAAAACTGTCTATTCCTCAGCATTCGCTGTTAACATTGTATTCATCTTTGATATTGCCTTATTTAAATTATGGAATTTTGGTATGGGGAAACACGCATCAATTATCATTGGATAGGATTCTACTGTTACAAAAGAAAGCTCTTCGCATTATTTGCAATACTGTCCCATATTCTCATACAGATCCTTTGTTTTTTGATAACAAGATTCTGAAAATTAAGGATTTATTTTTATTACAATTAGGGCAGTTTATGTATACTTATAATAATAATTGCCTCCCGTTTGTATTTAACTCCATGTTTATGCGCAACCGGACATACCATAGATACCCAACTAGACAATCAAATGAATTTCATTTACCTCTGTTAAGAACCTTGTTAGCTCAACAGACTTTTATTTATGTAGGTCCAAGATTCTGGAACTCCCTTCCTATGGATATAAAAAGTGCCCCTTCATTGAATTCTTTTAAAACGAGATTGAAAATGCTTCTTTTGAAGTCTTATAATGTAACTGAATGTTTTTAATTTTGTAATATATTTTGTGAGCACGATATCATCTTCTCTTCTTTGACTGAAAGGCTGCGTTCTCTTGAGGTATCACTTATTTTTACTACCTGGTAGTATTCTATACGTGCTCTCGTTCATTCGTCCTCACAGTTGAATCTCTTCCGCTGGAAAGCTGCTCGACAATTTGTCACTTTATAATAGAAAACACCTGGCTAATTGTCTCTGTGGGCTTTCGCCCTTGGTGTATGCATCAACAAATTTTTGGTTTCTCTCTCTCTTCTCTCTCTCTTCCACTTTCCCCTCTTTGTTGTTTCTTTTTTTTTCACACTTTTGCTTTCTTTTTTTCTCTATTCCCCGCTTCCCCAGTTTCCCGCACTCTTTGTAGTTGTAAGTTTTCACCCCATTTTCCCCCTTTCCCTCAGAGGTATCCACATGTTACAAGCTTAGCCTTTTGAGTGGGTACCTCCACTTTTTTTCTCCTCAGTGTGTATATATAGAGTGTATGTATCTTTATTTTACTGATCATGTAGACAAGAATATGTTGTTAATCCTGTCTGGTTATATATATTTACAACGAGTCGCATGTCAAGTTCATGATATTGTTTCTTATACATTCTGTTGAAGAAAGAATTTGAATTTGAATTTGAAATTTGAATACATATGTTGTAAGGATGTCAAATTTCTTATAATTTGCATTGACAATACCTTTTCAAATTTTTGAAAGAGTTAGGAAGGCTAGGTACTCTCTGCCGATTAGTTATCCGTCCGGGAACATGACCCTATCAGTAGAACGAACGTCCGTGACAATTCCAGCGAACGTCCGTGACGTATGCAATCCCTTCGATAGGGATAACTTGTCCCGAAAGTGTCCTGTATTCTTTAAAACTTTTAGCTCCAATGGCCACAAATAAAGTTTTACAAAGTAAACAATGACTTTAGGGCAGTAGTTTCAGAATTTTTAAGGCGTTATGTGATCATGATGAAGAAACAGTTGAAAATTTACTCACAATTTTACGCTTGTTTTCCCTCTAATTATACAAAAACAGCTAAACACTGAAAACAAAGTTATAGGAAAAAGGAATTTTGCGTAATCTGTAATTTCTGTGCATTTAAATTTCTTTCTAATGAGGATCTGGAGACAATTTGTACTGTTACAGGTTCTGAAAGTTTCGCTCACGGACGTTCTGTCCGAGAAAGGAAATTGCTGATAATTACAAATATATCACTGCACATAAAGTTAATGTTAGTTGAAAATATTACCAAATCACCGAGCCGCTCATACCCAAAAGTGAATAATGTTCAGCACTCAATTTACTTGTAATAACAAAAGGTAAACGTTTTGGTCACGGATGTTCGTTGGTAGAATAAGTCAGTGGATTACATAGTAGGAGAAAGAGGATCAGTGCCACTTTTTAGTGACAGGTGCGCCAAGTGTTTATCTTTTGAGTATGGTAGCTGCCGTCTCAAACAGAACACATCCAGTTTTGGCCTCAATAACGGACGTTCGCTGTAATTGTCATGATATTAAATGCCTTAATTCATTCTTATTTTTATCTTCATGACGATTTTTCTCTCATTTCCTCAATAGCCTGGACATGCTGCGACCAAACAGAAAACAGAAACAAAACAAAACAAACCAAAATAGATCCGAAAACTGCTACGTAATCACATGCAGGATAATGACGGAAGAAGTCTGTAATGGGCATGTGTTGAATAAAAAATGGAAAAGTTTCAAAAGGACGTGGAAGCAGTTGAATAAAAATGACTGAGAAACAGAGAAGGGATCGAGCTCCAACACACAGAGAAAAGAATTGCCAGTGCACCCCGTTGTACCAAATTCCTCTGGAGAAGTTTTTGTTTGTTTGTTTATGTTTGTTTATTCATCGAAATGCCGTCACAAGCGAACAAAAATAACGCAGTACACAATTATTGTCTGATGAAAACAAACAAATCCTCAGCTTATCATCACATGGTGTTGTTTTATACTCATCAATGAAAAGCAATGTTCATTTGTAATTCTTTCCAAGATTTTTTTTTTCCATTTTACATTTAAGAGACAGAGAGATCGTCAATTTGTTTGTGCTTTTGTGCTTACTTTGAAAACACATGTTAAAAAAAGTAATGATTAAGAATAGGTTTAAGGTTGCACTTTGATACGTTCGCTCTTCCTAAGATTCGTTACTCCGATGTCCATAGGTTTGTTATTCCGAAAATGAAAAAAAAAAGTGTGTAGTTAATTAAGGAGGTTTGTTATTAAAAATTTTCTTATTCCGAAAGTTTGTTAGTCCGAAAAATACATATTAAAGATCATTATTTTAGGTCCGTTCTTCTAAAAGTGGAAAGGGCCTGATATTCGTTTAGGTGAAAACGGTTATTATGAGGTTTTGAAATTTGGAGGATTTTAGTTGTTAACTTGTTTCTCCACATTTGGATAAGCGAACATGATTTTTCATGTTCCATTTAATTAACCTTCGGAGATTCCTATCATTTACCGAATAAAAAAGCTTCATAATTATACGAACTCTATCAATTTTCGTATTGACAAACTGTATGAATAACGAGCCTCCGAAATGACGCGCTTCAAAATGTTTGTTATAACAAACCATATCGTATGATATCGAAGTCACAAACATCCATCCAAGTAATGTGGACTTATTGTGTCTTGTTATGACGAAACTTCGCAGTATCGAACCTATTATAATTTCTGACTAATATAATAATACAAATTCTCCTCGGTAACTGTGTGTAACATAAGGAGCAAACATAGAGGGATTTCTTCCCAACGTATTCGTTTGCCCTCCCCAGGTAAACTTCGTATTTCAATAACGGAGCACATTTCTGTTGTCTTTCTATGTTAATTCTTTGTCATAATTTCAGCTGTGACCATGTTCGTGATAAGCAGATTTTGCGTTGTAGACTTTAGATAACAAATTTAGGACCTGAATCTTTACTTCATGATAACGAAATTTTGATAAATATATTCATTCTCAAGGATGGAATACGTCACTGAGATTACACGTACGTTTGTACGTTCATTTACGAGAGATGGAAAAATTATTTTCTTTGATTCCTCAGTATGAGAAGATAAACAAGCTTATATAATTGAGAATTGGTAATATCTATTCAGGATTTCGCAGAGGAGTTTGTTCTCGACATGAAATTGTTGTTTGTTGTGAGTAGAATGCGTTTCCAACTCAAGAGAGCTGCATCTTGTTTGTTCCGAACGTCCGTGAGCTACATGCGAACCTCCGTAATGAAAACTATGCTATGTTTGTTGGGTTATAGAGACTGCCTAGATCAGATACATCTTAAAAAGGTATGTTATTATTTGGGAGTGGGGATTGAAGTATGGGATAGTGAAATAAGAGGTCAAAATATTGAGTTTCTGTAAAATGCGCGTAAAGTGGAGAAAGTGTTTAGCGGAAGAGCAATATTTCAACAGAAACGACGAATTTAGTTAAATCATCAGTTGTCTACCATTACGTACAGGTTAAGAGTACAAGCTTAATATTCTGCAAGCACGTACACATGTCCCTTAGGATATTTTGTTAGGATTTTGAACTGAATCAGATCTTTGCAAACTATGTTAAATAGTATTCAAGTGTATGTGCTGTACTATTCCTCACGGACATTCGCTGCTCTGGACATGGTAAACTTAAGCGGTGAATAAAAACTTGTTCCTCTGGGAAAATCCTAGTATAATTGGGTTTATATTAAAGCTTGAGTTATAATCTTTCAGGTAAGATGAATAATTTGGAGAATTTCCTACTTCTTAAATTTTGCCTTGTTTTGGCTCAATTGTACATCGTTCAAAATTCTGACCCATATGGTACCATTAAACAATGATTTTTCTTTAGTGTCACACCTCTATGGTGGTTTACATGAGTTTTATTGTATCGTTTACTCTTGTGTGTGTGTGTGTTAGTCTGTGTGTGTGTCTGTGTGTTAAAGAAATGCACATTTCACTTTAGGATGTTAGTCGCTGCGGAAAAAGCAAACAACTTTATAGTGTCAAATAGGAAACTGTCGTACTTTGCTTCATTTGAAGCAGTTACCATGCACTTGTCACATACGAACAAAGAGGCACGTTTTGTCCCTCAATGTACCTTGAACAATACATCTCTCCTGTAAAATGGGTTCGTAATATATACCACGTAATCTGAGAAATACGGAGATTTCACCGATAGCTCTTTTACCAGGGAATTGCGCTTGTCTCGAAAAGTTGCATTCCAAGGTCCGGAGTGTGCTCGACAATCGCAACTTTCTCGAGGACTGTGATGGACAGTGATCATTATTTCCAGTATGAGAGGCATGCGCTCACCATGCAATCGAAACATTTATTTACTTTGTTTTGTATAAATTCCGTCTTATATATGTCAACCTATAATGAATGAACGATCCGTCCTCGGTCTCCTGTTGACATTGACTGCTTCTGTGTTCTGTAGCCCAACTGCACAAGGTAATATTGTGACTTTATTCTCATGAACCTGCATTCATATTAACTATAGCGTTATCAGGTATCAACCGAGTAATATCAGCGAAAGGTGTTGTTTCAATAAAGTTGCACATACAAGTCATGTATAATGTAAACATCATCTCTTTGATGTATGTGGAAGCCTTTTATCTAATTCCCGTTAGATCAGTTTCACATTTTCGGTCATTGTGTTTCAGATGCATTCAAATTGTAATTGTAAAACAATTGAGTTTTCCCGTTGATCCGACGTATTAGCCATCTCTTTAATCAAAGTTGGCTGTATGTGTTTTGTGTGTGTGTGTGTGATGTTCTTGGTGTAAATCTAAGATATTGAAGCTTTAAAAAGCATCCCAGAAAGATGTCTTCCTGCCCATGTTTGCTAAAAGAGAAAACAGTTTTGTCCGGTTAGTATTGAAGTACTGCACTGTTTGTTTGTTTGTTTTTTTCATATAGCAAACTATTTTGCAAACATGTAACTCCTGTCACTCAAAAACAAATGGTCGAGGTAAATGGAAGCTACCTTTACTAGTTATCTGCTAAGTAAGACAGCTATGTGTTGTCTCCTGAACTTTCTGTTCCTCTAGTGATGACAGCAAATCATGCAATAGAGAAATGCGTCGAAAAGAGCCAGTCCCATCAAAGCAGGTGTACGTTCCAAACTCCGTCCAACGTTACTTCCATCATACTTACCTGTGTCCTCAGTGGATTTAAGCCTCATGTTTCTATGATATGTCGCGACAGACAACACTGGCTGACGACAGGTACAAAATGTTCGAGAAAATCAATGTATCAGCCACACATGGGACAGAGCAAACATTCCTGTGCATAGCTACCGGGGACTCGTTACATGGAACGTCGACCAGAGAAATCACTCTTCTGTCTTCATCAGGTTTTGTGAAAAGTTTTCAATATTGTGTTACTGAATAATAACGAATCATAGTTGATTGTCTCAGCTTCTGCCGTCAATATATATATATATATATATATATATATATATATAATAATAAAACAGTGTTTATGACAAGAAAAACGCTTTCAGTTTCGTGTTTCTGAATAGTATCGAGACTTATAGTATCTTCTGCCGTAACTATTGAATTAAAAGTATGCATGATAGAAAATAGGAACAATGATTCAACAGATGACGGGGAAATATGATCTGAGTGGGTACTTTTAAGTCTATACTGTAACTATATCACAACACAATCAAATGTGAGTTTGATGTAAAAAAAAAGACTTGTATCTGAAAAGAACAAAACAAAACAAAACACGAAAATCAATTTCAGTGAGTATAGACAAAGGCCTCTAAAAATGTCATTAATTTGATTTGATTTTGATTTGATTTTATTGTTCCACATTTCAAAACATCAAACATGATACGATCGATTGAACATAAGATTGAACATAGCGTCGTAAATTACAAAAAATACAAGAGAAGACAATTTAACAAACATGAAATGTGGGGACCTACTAAAAAGCAAAGCTTGTAATGTATAGGTCCCTGTATATATGAAAGTGTTGGTCTTCTTAAACAACCTAGAAACGAAAACTATGAAAGGAAGGAAAGGGACGTAAAAGAAAAGAGAGCAAAAAGAGCAAAGGAAAGGAATAAAATATACGAAAGCATAGCGAAATACAAAGTAGCCACCTGTAACGCGTTAACAAGACTCCTTGTCACCCGAGCAACACAGTTACGTAACTGTAAGAATGCGCAAAAACGCACATGATACATAATGATTCATTAATTCAGGAATAGCCTTGACATAAATGACTCAGTAAAAAAACAAACAAAAGGCAACCATGGAATACATATGATAAACAACGAATCTGATAAAGAAGAGGGAGTTCAAATAAAATTGCATGTTGTATTATTAGATATAAGCCTGCACAAGGGATTTTTTTAGTTTACGTTTAAAACAGTTCAATGACAACGATTCAATAATGTCGGAGTCAAGGCTATTCCAGAATGTTGGACCTGTATGTACTATTGTTTTAAGAGCAAATGCAGTTCTCACGGGAGAAAAGTGAAATGAATTTTCCTGTCTTGTAGGGTAGGAATGTATAACTTTATTTTTTACAAACATGGGAGTGAAAGCATAAGGTAATTCGTCTTTAGTTAACTGGTACATAAATATCCCAAGGGAGTAAAAATATATATCAAAAATCTTTAAGAGGTTATTACTTTTGAACAGAGGGCTTGTCGGTGCTAAATAATTGGTACAATTGATAATCCTTACAGCTCGCTTTTGTATTCTAAAGATAGACTCCAGGCGTATTTTGGAACAATTCCCCCAGGCCAGTATGCTATAATGAAGATACGGCAATAACAAAGTCGAATATAAGGTACGTAATATATATGTGGGGAAAACATGCTTAAGCTTCTGTATAACACCCAAATTTCTTGATAATAACTTACATAAATGATTTGTTTGTTCCTGCCAAGATAATGTACAATCAATTAAAAGACCAAGAAATTTAACTGAATTTGTCTGTTGTAAGTTTACTCCTGTGATTGAAATTGAGCCAGGTAAACAAGTGATTGTATTACTAAACACCATAAAATTAGTTTTGTTTAGATTTAGAGATAGTTTGTTACTTTGAATCCAATCATTGACGTGATTCAACTCAGAGTTAAGCATATCAAGTAACTCAGTAGGATTTTTGTGCGTCAAAAAAAGACTTGAATCGTCCGCAAACAAGAGGAAAGAAAGGAGTGCTGACGACCTGGGCAAATCATTTATGTACACAATAAAAAGAAGTGGTCCCAAAAGGGAGCCTTGTGGAACACCACACGTTATATTTGCTGTGCTTGAATCAGAATCATTAATGTGTACAAATTGTGATCGATTTGTGAGGTAATCTCTGAACCACTCCAAGGCGCTGCCACGAATCCCGTAATGAGACAGTTTGTACAGTAATATTTCATGATCAATTGTGTCGAACGCCTTGGAGTGGTCCAGAAAAACTCCAACAGTGTGAGATTTAGCTTCGATAGCTTGAACAACTTTATCTATTAACAACAAAACAGCGTGAGTAGTCGAATGTTTTTTGCGAAAACCAAATTGAGTGTCTACTAAGATATCATGGTCATTTAAAAACTTGATAGTTCGGGAGTAGACAACTTTTTCAAGTACTTTGGAGAATGATGATAAAAGAGATATAGGTCTATAATTGCCCAGGTCGTCCTGTCTGCCTTTCTTAAAAACAGGAATAATCTTGGCAACTTTCATTTTACTAGGAAAAACACCAGTCATTAAAGACAAATTGAATACATGGGTCAAAGGTGCGGCTACTTCATAAATGATTTGTTTAAGAAGAAACATTGAAATACCATCATAGCCTGAGCTTTGTTTAGCTTTAAAATTATTTACAATATCAATGACATCCAATGCATCTACGGGCGTGAAAAATATAGAACTAGGATTGGGATTCACAAGAAATGAATGAAATGTTTTTTCCGTTAAAGGAATATTTCTGGCCAAATTTGACCCAATATTTACAAAATACGTGTTGAATGCTTCAGCAATACCACGGGAGTCATCAATTATCGTTCCATTTTGTATTATTTTATCAATTCCCAGTTTCTTTCCATCATTCTTTTTTAATACATCATTTATAACTTTCCAAGTAGACTTGATATCATTTTTATGGATTTGAAATTGTGCAGAAAAATAATCTTTTTTTGCTTTACGTAGCACAGAAGTCAAAGTATTTCGGTAAGCTGAGTATTTACGTTTTGCTTCTTCTGTACCACTAGACTTATATCTATAAAATAAATTGTTTTTACGATTTATAGATCTCAAAATTGATTTGGTGATCCAAGGACTTCTTGGGATTTTTTTATAATTCAATTTGATCGATGAAACTGGGAAATGAGCATCATATAAACGCAAAACAATTTCATTGAATATATCAAACGCTATATCAGCGTCATTCATATTATAAACAGCAGACCAGTCGGTATGATCAAGACTCATTTTAAAACTTTCTATACGTTGTTGTGACATTACTCGAAATCCCTTTTTATTATAATTTGTTTTACCTTTTTCAAAAATATCGTGTAACGTCACAAATATAGGGAAGTGATCCGATATATCAGAAACAATGATTCCTTGATCAGCAACGTAAGATAAATTTGTAAATATGTTGTCAATTAGTGACGAAGTTGTATCAGAAACCCTTGTTGGTTTCGTGATACAAGGTATAAATGAATTGTACATCATCATATCTAAGAATTCCTGACACTGGGGCTTTTCATTATAACAAAATAAATTAACATTAAAGTCTCCCATCAATATACAATGCTTGTTCATAAGAGAGGGAGAGTCAAGTATAGTTTGCAGTACACCGACAAAATCGTTAAAATTACTATTTGGTGGCCTGTAAATTTCTCCAACTATAAGGTTTTTCGCATTCGGTATAACAATTTCTATAAAGACACATTCAATCATATCAGAAACTTGGCAAAATGTTTCCATAACATTAAACTTGACATCATCTTTAACAAACAAGGCCACACCACCACCATGCTTACGTGTTCTATCCTTTGAAACTAAAGTGTAACCGTCAATACATACCAGCGAATGAAGCGGATCATGCAACCAAGTTTCGCAAAGACCAATAATTGAAAAAGTAACTGATGAAAGATTTAAAAGTAATTTTAATTGATCAAAATTTTTACTTAAACTTCTCACATTATGATGCATTACAGAAAAACTATTACGTGAAGAAAAAGTTTCGCGGTGTACCAGTTGTTGTGGTAAAACATATTCAGTGGTTATATGAGGTACAGCTGCATCATTTTCGTCATATATTAAATGTAAGTCAGGCATTTGCTCATGTAAACGATGAATAACATCAGACTGAAAATACACCTCATTTGTTTTGTGAGACGTAGTATAATTACTGGCAAGAACTGCTTCTACAAAATCATCGTTTGACAGTGACTGCATTGGAAGACTATCCATTATGATGAACTATCGGGGAATCAACACAACGGATTGCAAAAGTGTAGAGAATTCCATCTCCATGACTACCACGCAATTCATGAATAGGAAAGAACACTATCAACAAGTACTCAGTGTGCATGAGTAATATCAATGCTTGCTTACAATCAGTGTTACGTAATCGAATGCTGATGAAAAGGAAGGTAGGTTGCTCGGGTGACTCGGGCTTAATGTGAATACATGAAATTTGGTTACGGCGCATGACATTTACATATCGTATAACAGGTGCGAGAAATGGTACCCGGTCATTTACCAGTGAGAAGGATTCATACATTACAAAGTAAATTGCTATCACTAAAGAATAGAGGGAGTGGAACATTGTCGTATCGTCACCCTGTGTACGAGGTAAAACTCCAGGTACAAACTCAAAATTTGTACAGCACAGGGATTCACAAAATGAAATAAAGAATGCTACCGACACGATACGAACGCACAAAACCATGGCCTTAACGGGTACTGATTGAGCTAAAAAAAACAACAACAACAAAGGGGGTTCAATCCACCTGTATCAGAATATGAATATTGTGCTGTTACATTTATTTATAAGCAACAACTACGACAAATATCATGTGTTATATGCTGCTATTTTAAGAGAATAAAATAAATGTGCCTACTTTACATGAATATCAGCAACTTTCAATGTAAATTAAATTTACATATAGTATCATACGGATGCAGTTATCCTGTTGTTCAATTCACTTGAAGTGTGACATTTATAGCTTGTATAATTTGAATCTAAAATCTAGTCTGAATTACACACAAAAGCAAAAAAAAAAAAAAAAAAAAAAAAGGCGTCGGATTGATGTAACAAGCAGAGTGCTGAGAAAAATAGCTATGATATCACATAATAGACTCAGACTAGATGTGAATTTGACAACTACCTGGTAATCAGAAATGAAAATCTCTCACCACTTATTCAATGTAATGGTCCCATGGCGCTGTTTTCTGGCCCTTATCGCGTGACTCCAGGATAAGTTGGGTTCCTACCAAGCGGATTCGTGTAGACTTTCCGTGGTCCTTTCTCAGCTTGTACGCGGCGGATTCAAGTTCGTAGCGACGGGCTTTCAGCTTTGGGGGGAGGTCTGTTTTCACGTTAAAGCATGGCCGGGTCTCAGGCGAACGATGTCTGGTCTCAAAAGCGTGAAGAACGGCGTTCCTATCAAACATCGAGACGAATCGCGCGATAATCGGGTCGGGGGTCTTCAGGGTATCTCCACTGGGTCCTGTGAGATTTGGTCGGGGTTTGCGAGGCAGGCGATGTACGTTCGCGAAAAGCATCGCGGAGGTTTCTTCGTCAGAGAAGCCAAGCTGCTTGATGGCGCCACGAATATCCAGCAGTGCCTGGTTGGATGTGGGATTCTGGGTTTCGGCCTTAATCCAATAAAACAGCAAATTTTGTTTCCTGTCGTGTATTTCCATTGCTGTCATTGCATCAAACAGATCCTTTTCCGTTTTCTTCCTGTCTTTCTCTAGCTGAGGTAACTTCTTGTTCTCGATGTCTGTCAACCTATCTGCTGAATCCTGCGCTGACTTTTGGAGTTCGGCAAGGGTATCGTTGATGGTTTTGATCTCTCGACGTACCTCTGCCATTCCATCATTCATTTTGTCCAACTTATCCAAGACTTGTTGCGCGAAACCGTCAAACGTGGTACGGAGTTGAGTCAGAGACTCTTCCGTAGCGTAGCTGCGTGATTTTGTGGACATGGTAGAAACAGCGTTGCGATTTTGCTGGCTAAACGAACGGTTTCTCAGAAAATATGACCTCGAGCTTGAAGAAGTGTCAGAATTGTTACAATTGTCCATAATTTGGTCGAATATTCAACGCCATAAAACAACGATGCAGGTGGATTTTACCTCGTAGTTACGGAGCTCAAATCACAGTACGTCCATGTTGTTTCGAGGTCACGTGTATTTTCAATTAATTCTACTTAGAACGTCTAAACCGTTTGTACCTGTTTAGGAAGCTACTTCTTCAAGCGTGCAGTATGAAAAACAAGTTGATGATTGAATATCATAGAGGTATTTATGTATGTTTGATGATTTCTTACTCTATCAATCAAGCAGGTAATGAGTACATTATGTGCCTTTACAGTGTCTATATCAAATTTCAGGAAAACGTGATAACGTCGGTCTCATCGTCGGATTATTCGTTGGAACACCAGCTGTCATATTCATCATATCTTTCCTTGTTCGAAAGTTTCGGCAAAAATGCAATCAGGAGTATCTACAGCAAAGAGGTGTTTATCTTTCTGTGTTTATTCATAACTGATTGATTGATTGTTTGTTTGTTTTCTTCATAAAACCACTAAAATCTGATGAACTAAGATGGGTGTAACATCCTCCACCGTTCGAAAAGCTGTCGAATAGTCGTAGTTACATGATAAAAAATTGTTTTAGTCCACCCTTTCTGCAATGTCTGCATAATATTTTCCTGAGAGACTTAGCAATTGAATTTTGAATTGAATTAAATTTGAATTTGAATTGAAATGAATTGAATCGATATGAAGAATAAAAAAGGATGTGAGCAATTCGCGCTTTCGAGAATCAAAATACTTTTTATTTTTGAATCCATATTCATGCTGTCCAGTATCGAAGGACTTACCACCACCCGTTCAGACAACACTGAATATTGAAGACGAGAGCAGAAAGTGGTATTCCGTGCAATGGACGGACTTCAAACTTTGTTGCAGACGACTCAAAGACGTCTCTTCAAAGCACGTGTGTATGAGGTGGGGTGTATAATATGAAAATTATCCAGTTCAAAAATAATCCAATAAAAACAAATCAAACAAATATACAAACAACCAAGGAATGAGATTAACTTCCGCATAATGCGTATTTAACAGTGTTCGCAAATTTCAGCTTTTGTATCATCATTTCAATCTGATGATTTCAAGTTCGATGCTATGATAGGCTGCGCTGGTGCTGAAGGGTTATTTCCGAAACAACTGCCTTAAACGATTGTTAAATGGAACTCCAACATCTACTGTCAGATTAACGCAATATTGAACATTACTTGAAAAGTAGGCCATATCTGTAAAAAGAATGTTTCGAATATCAAAACAAAAACTCATCTCTGTTTTCTTTCAGCCAAGAATACCTGCGTGTAAGCCCTCTATCGGTTCGCACTCGCCGCATATTTCTTCGCGTTTTTAATCACTTATGTCGTATTGGCAGAGGAGGCACTGGGCCCGAAGTTCCTCATTTACCTCGCTTTTTAGACATATTCTACGGGAAAATGTTATGTTTGCTTTGCCTGCTGTAATGCTGTGATGGACTTCAAGAAGAGCAGGACAAATGCAGCACTTGAAGGTACTTGTTGCGTATTTTATGACGGGAGTGGAAATGGGCAGGGGAAAAAGGAAGCTATAAATGTATAAACACAAAGCCTGTAACAAAATCTTATGTTTATTCCACTGCTGATGCTTGTTTTCTATTATTTTCCGCAAATCTTATCGATGACAAGATAGAAGTTTGATCACTTTCATGCGGTTACCCCTCGACACCAACGTTTTTTTTTTCTTTCAACGTCTTATCTCAGATACACTTTTCATAGCAACGTGGAGACTTTATTGAAGGAATTGCGTGACTTATTTGCTGAACTCTGTAATGATGTTCGAAGATGAATAAATGCATACACACGCACACACACACACAACACTCAAGTCAAAGAAAAATCATCATGATTTCAAACTGTCTCTGTAATGGTCTATTACAACACTGCCTTTGGGAAAATCTAAGTATTTCCTATGGTGAATTCGGCCACACACGGGTTTTAACCGTGTATAGAGCACTTAGTGATCATTTTGATTTTATTTCCTTCTGTTTGTCATAACTTGATTTTACACATCCTTGTCAGAGACGATATTAACAGCTAATATTTTCTTTCTGTAAACATTGTTGATCACTTGGTTTATAATCATTCCAGTTCTCACATCATTCTTGGGCTTGGGTAATCTGCCAGCATGGGCACCTGGTACTCATAAGATTCCCTCAATGAATAAATGTAAGTTAGATTACGACACGAAGCCCCGGTCACACAGCACTTTAAGGCTTAATCACGGCCAAATCCGTCTAAAAAGTGGTCTCCCGTGAAGCAGACGATGTTGTTCGCGTTGATGTCAAGTTTAAGACGAGCTACGGTCGATTTATAGACGTGGCAGGACGCAGGGAAAAATCGGAACGGAGTCGGACGCGGTAAAAAGTTTTAAACTGCTCAACATTTTATTCCGCGGATAACCAAGGGCGGAACACGAAGTAAAGACGTGCAACACACTTGAAACACACGTGATAATCCGTGTTCCGGCAGTGATTAAAACTTGGGGAGAAGCGGTAAGACGCGAAAGTTTAGCGGTCTGTCACGGGCAGAGCACGGTCATCTGACGCGTGTTACGCGTTGGTATCGCGGGAAATAGCGTGTGTTTAGCGGCTTATCATTGACAAATGGATTTTTCCGTGTACATACACGTGGCTGGACGTGGTTAGCCGTGCTTAGGCAGTGCTTCAACAGTGGAACAGCCGCCGACGGCCGTACCCCGTACAAACTGATGACAAAAGCACAGCCAAACTAAAACTGACCAAAAATTACCACTGACGACCACGTCCAACAGATTTTCATAACTTTCTGTACATGATTTAGACGTGGAGTGCTGTGTGACCGGGTATAACCTGATAGAAATTTTGGGGGAACAACAACAACAACAACAAAACTGCTATCAATTCTCTTACCATGCGTACCAAAGTCATAAACGCATAACATAGCAGCATTGATCATCGTAATTCTTTCTTTCTCTGCATATAATCATATTTTGTTTTACTTTCAGACAAATTTCGATACCAGATTCAGTGGTTTCTCTTTAACATTACCGCCACTCCTTCCATGATCGTAACTACTTTCGATTGGGGGGCTCTAAACTTTGTCATATCGGAAAAGGAACCAAACTTGCTCTACATCAGCATCCATCCGCTTCCTACTGTCGTCTGTTTAAATCTTCCTCACCCTGATCGTCATCCGCTTCGTACACGTGGTCTATCCCTTCTTGTACTTGGTTGTCTACCTGCTCTTCATCGTCATCTACTGGAGAGCCGGGGGAACGAACCCTTTCGGAGACCCCTCAATTTCTTACACTCTCGACTTCGAAAACCACCCAGGCGTAGCGGCCGCAACCGTGGTGGGCGCGAGCTTGGCAGCGCTGCTGGCTCAGGCCATTTTATGGGGATTGTACGCCATCCGTGTCCGATGCATAGATAGGAAAAGAACAGAAGCTGTTCCCGCTACCGCTGATTCGGAAGCAAGTGTCGAGCTTGAATCACTGAGCAAGTAGTTCTCATGACAGCCCCACCACCATTGACACACTGTTCACATCTTATAAGAATGTAAACGTGTTCAATATAGCTAAACTCGGTCATGCTATTCACTGCCAACATAGCACAGATGCTCTTTATCATATTAAGTGAGTTTACATCAAGATTAACTCCATTGTTCCCAAAGCCTTTGTAGCGACATTAATCATGCAACGTCTTCCGACGTCTTGGCAAATCTTCATACATGTATGCATATCGCGTAACACAACCATTGCTGATTATCATGTATCTGTATTAAAGCAATTTTCAACATCAAAAACAATGCTTTACACTTTCATAAGTTTTTTCATAGGTGTTAGAAAGAATTATGGGTTAAACATTATAATGTACATGAATTTCTTTTTGTAGGTAAAATGCATCACGATGATATTTCATATCCTCTTGATTTCGTCAGAATCTTCATTCCATAAAACGATATGATTTCGGCATGCAGCGAGTATACAGCATCAAAGTTTCATTTCTTGCTTGGATCAATCTGTGTGTGTGTGTGTGTGTGTGTGTGTGTGTGTGTGTGTGATTGCCCTCAACAGAGTAAGAAAAAAATAATCGAATTTGACTTGAAATAACGGAATACGTGGGAGTCGTAAAAATAGATCCGCAAGCACATTAAATAAGGAATGACACAAAAATGCCCAAAACATTCCTCTTCGAAAATAGTAGTAAACGTTTACTGAGTCCTTTGATCCGTCGTCGCATTATAGTCTCCAGACTGTGTGAAAATTAGAAAACATGAAGTTGTAACGGCGTAATAAAGATAAAATTGAAGATATATTGGAAAAGGAAAAGGAATGTAGAACTATTATCACACAACTGTGATTATGTCAATATCATGTGGCAACAGAGCAAGCAAAAGTACAAAAACATGACGAAAGCTACTTCAAAGCTACCTGTAAAATTCAAAAATGAGAGAGAATGACCTAGCATGGAGAGTGAATGCATCATTCCGGGTAATACTGCAGTGTGGACAGGAAGAAAGGGGATATGTACCGAAAGGAGAAAACAAGAGATAAACTTTGCGAAACTCACAATGTAAAAAAAAAATGCATATTTCAAACATTTCAGGAACGAAATCAGGGAGTCTGTCCAATAAATGAAAAATCCCTGAAAGCTCTCTTTTTTTTTTTTTGCCAACGTTGGGGCAATATACATGTTAGTTTCCGAGAACTTGTCAACTCGTGGCATCTCAACGAATAAAGATAATGCAGAATGCCTGGAGACTATTTCGTTGGCCTTGATGCTAGGTGGTGACCGTCTTGTCCCCGCGGAGTCTCTGCGATATCTCCTGGAGACAAACAGGGTCTCCAAGGAGTAGAGGAAACACAGGTAAGATTTTTGACACACTCTTTCAAGTCTTCAACAAGTCTCGGAGACGTCTCAGCTACGTCTCTCAAACCTGCTGGAACAAAGGAGATTTTGGCTACGTTGCGGCGACGTTGCAGCGACGATGCGGCAAGCCTTTTTGAATGTATATAAAGTTCATGGTTTGGTAGATATGAGTGGTGAATTTAGGCTGAGAAGAGATTATGTGATTTGTTAAAAATGAAGAAATGTTTGGTAAAATATATGAAATGTTCTCAGCTTTGCCGTCATCGTGGAAGGGTACAGTAAAACGAGAATTGAATATGGAGGATACGCAATCAAAAAAAAAAATATTGACGATAAATTGCCAAATATGATGTCACATCAAAAAGTATCTATAAAGTATTGATGACGGAAGGATTAAACATCACCAGCATTAAGTACTCTAGTTGGTTTATATAATATTTTTGGAAGTAGATATTAGACTGACTTTCTGAGACCTCTTAAGTATACTCTTCATTGTAAGCTGCATTAACCAATATACAATGTCATATGGTTTTATATCAAAGATAAATTATTTTCTTTTGGTTTTGCAGGAGATATAATCAACGTACGTTTTGTCATTCTGAGGTTGAGACCTATGAGCATTTGTTTTTTGATTGTGAAAAAGTTAATCAGATTTGGAAATTGTGAAGTCAAGTCTTTGTTTTACCCCAGATGCAAAATTTAGATTAGCAATCTGCTTATGTAAGTATTAAAAAGGAGGATATTGGAAAGCGCAACTTTATAAACCATTTGATATTATTGGTAAACTGGAATGATGTTTGTATTTTGAAGGAAAGGAACAGGCCTTTATTAATAAGGGAAATTAAACAAAATGTTGGAAATTCAAGAAGAAAAAAGGAAATTAGCAATGAAGCAAGGCCTTACACAGCAGGACATTGAACCAATGTTTAATGGATAATAACACGGTGATCCTTACTCCACATCTATAGCTACTTTTGCATGACTGCTGTGCAGTAGATTGTGTTTGGTGAACAGGCTCTGTGTTTGGTTTGTGTGTGTAAGTGTGTGGGTGTGTGTGTGTGTGCGTGTGTGTGTGTGTGTGTGTGTGTGGGTGTTATTTTTTTTCTTTATGCACTTGTATGTGCCCTTAAGAGTAAAGTGAGGTATGCTTGGGGTGTGTCCAGGGTGGGAAGTGATGATGAGGTGATTGGTGAGCAATGGGGGAGTAATGCTCTATCATAGGTATTGATTGATTATGTACATTTTGTGTAGTTTTTGCTTCTGTGTACATAATTATGTATTCTTTTTGTTTGCTCTTTATCAATAACTGTGTAATGACATTACTTCCGTGACGATTTTAAATGCAGTTAATTATATGATGTTTAATACCATAGGTATCTATATAGATACTTATATTAATATTTAATAAATATTTGAATGCAGGTATTACGTTTTTATAATATATTGTACATGATATTATACTAGTAGGTTTTGGTGACTCATCGCCAATCAGTTGATACCATCATTTGATAATTAGTGCGAGGATGAATACATGAATACAATTAATTTTGTATTACATTTGTATTGTAGAATAATTACACATTTCGCAAGACAAATTTTTAATTGTATTCAAGGATGGATGATGGAGTCGAAATGAAAATTGTTTGAAAAAAATTTTCACCTACGCGTATAATGAACATTAGCGATTATAACTTGAATCGATTACACCATCAAAATGTAAATTCAAATTCAAACCTGCATCGACGGAAGGCCCTTAGTGTGAATCAACTTCTGACAGTTCCAAAATAAGTGATATTTCTGACACAATTTCCTTTCTCATCTTTATTCCACAAAGAGAAAATTATGATCTTCAATTTCCAAAACGATTAATTTGATATATGATTTTGATGAATCTGTTTTTTGCGCTTAACTAGCCTCGTCGCTGTCCCTGTGTCGTTTTATGTCTGTTTATATGTTAGTGTTGTCATTATGTGTCTTTTCCTTTTTTGCCTGACTCTTTGTGGGCTTCCATTTCTTTACTATTTCTTTTTTGTCAATTCTTTTAAACAATGTTTTCTCTCCATTTTTTTCTTTTTCTTGCTGTCATAAACATTATCGCTGTTGTTGCTTCAAACCTTTTTGTTGCTGTTCTGATGCCGATTGTTACCAATATTTTTACTGATTCTCTCTTTCCCGAGGGGCCAACATTCTACAAGCTTTGTCTTTTCAGTGAGTCCCTCCGTTTTTTCGCCTTGTGTACGTCGATATTTCACTTTATTTCATTTTACTCCAGGCATTGTGATATATCTTTACTGTAAGTATACAAGTACTGTTCACTCTGCTAAATTCACATTGTTTCCTTGATACGTTTTTTTATCACTGGAGAAAGTGTGATATATGTTTTGTTATTTTCATTGTCGAAAAACGGAATAAACTTGAATTTGAATTTGAATTTTGTAATGTCTTTAGGGTAGACATTAAAGAAGACATGACACAAGTTGTCTGCAGTTCATATGTGTGTCTCTGGTTTATTTGCACACTAGTCTTGTAAGCAGTCGTTTTGACATAACATGAATATACACCATTGCGTTACATGTGATGTGTACACAACACTGCTCCCCCCTCAAAAAGATAATGTACTATTATCACTGATACACCATTAAAACTTACACCTGTATGTCACACTATTGTGCCATAAAAATTTAACACTCACAAATCCACTTTGGATTCCACCATGTCATGAATCTGCAAATTCCCATCCTGAGAACATCTCATTAAACCTCCTTGCTTTGATAAGTCAGACTTATGACTCATTGATCAGAAATGATTCCACTTGAATCATGTAAAAACAAACAAATGCATGAATATGACACGTATGTACAAGACACACGGATGTACACATGTATACTTACACATCAACCAGTTGGTTGTTTTCCTGTAATTCCTTTCAGTGCTGATTTCAAGTTTCAACTACTTTTGCCAAATGTAATTGAATTATGCATACACATAATTGCGCTTATCCACCTATGAAAACGACACTGAACCTGCATATACAATTGTATCAGCATTCCTGTGCAATGCATTATTTAGCATTGCATACAGACTAAGTATATAAAACTTCAGTTATGATTCCCTTTTGAATTGTGCTTACAACCTGGGTATATAAAAGGTATCAATACAATTCCGTACATATGTACTACAGTTAAAGAGCAGTACTTTCCTATTGTACCTGTAGTACATAAACTTGACATGCAGTACATAATTTTTGTGGATTTCCAGGGAGGAAATATTTATCCCATGTATGACTGTTTACGATAAAACCTTTTTGAGTTGGCTTTATTTATCCAGTATATGGCTATTTACAACTCAAGCCTTTGGACAGGCTTATGTACCCTACTTGATCTTCTCAAAGGTACTTTCTGCATGCTTGGCTGGATTTTGTCAGGTACCACCTTTGCTGGGCTAGTCTTTTCTGGACTAGTCTCATTTTCAGACCTTTCTTTCACACCTTCACTGTGCGGAACATGCTCACTGGTGGGCAACCTTTGCACATCATCCTGAATATCCTTTGCCAAGATCAGGTGATCAACATGTACATTTCTGATCTTCCCATTGATTTCGACCAGATACCTCTTCATTTTACATCTAGTGACAATTCTGCCCATCTCCCATTTACTTCGTTTGGACTTAAAGGGAGGACTTAGAACGCGAACGTGATTGTGTTCGGAGAAGATGCGTTCCTTTCTGTTTGAGAAACGATGTTGTTTTCTTGTTTGCTCTGAATTTTCTCAGATAGATTTGGCATGACCAAACTCACATGTGTTCTGAGTTTTCTTTTCATCAGCAACTCAGCTGGGGTGTAACCTGTTGTGGAATGAGGAGTTGATCTGCAGATGATGAGGAAGTTAGCAAGACGATGTTTCATTGTGTACTATGAGCTACCATCACACACCTGCTTCTTAAGAGCTGTCTTCACTACTCTAACTGCTCTCTCGGCAGCACCATTGGATTGTGGGTGGTATGGGGGTACAAGTACATGTCTAATACCATTCATTTTCATGAAATGAGCAAATCGTTCTGACCGAAACTGTGTTCCATTGTCCGATACAACCTCTTCAGGTAGACCGTGGCATGCAAAGATAGACCTCAACTCATCTATGGTCTTCTCAGTTGTAGTGTTTGATCCCATGTGTTTCACTTCAATCCACTTAGAGTGGCTATCAATGAGTATCAAAAAGTGCTCATTACCAAACTCACAAAAGTCTACATGAACTCTCTGAAATGGTTTCTTTGAACATGCCCATGATTTGACTGGGGTTTCTGCTGGTTTTCATCTCATGTTTTGACACACACTACATTCACTTGCCATGGATTCTAGATCTCTATCTATGCCTGGCCAATACCCGTAGCTTCTAGCTACGGCCTTCATGCTAACACTACCTGAATGTTCGGCATGTAACTCATTGAGTATTCTCTGTCGTAATGTTGCAGGTATCACTACTCTGTGACCCCACTTAACACAACCTTGGTCACATGACAACTCATTACGTTTACTGTGAAATGGTTTAAGTTCAATTGAACTAGGTACAACCTCTGATCAACCATGCAATGTATTCTCATACACTTGTTTCAGTACTGAGTCCTTTCTAGTCTCTGTAGCAATCTCAGTTGCTGTGATGGGAAACTCGTCATCGACAACGCTTGTTGTGTAAATAGCGCTTTCGCAACCTACATCAGACTGTTCCGAAGGCAAACGTGACAATGCATCGGCTACTGCATTGTCTTTCTACGTCGTGTACTTGCTGTCGTAGTCGTACTGAGAAAGCAGAATTGCCCATCGCTGGATACGCGATGCTGCCATCCCTGCGATTCCCGTCTTGGGACCGAGCAAGTACACCAATGGCTTGTGATCCGCCACTAGCGTAAACTTCCTACCTAGCAGGAACTGATGGAATTTCTTGATTCCGAACACTATCGCTAATGACTCCTTCTCAATCTGCGAGTAGTTGCATTCACTCTTCGTCAAAGACCGTGATGCAAACGCTATTGGCTTCTCATCACATTCTCCATCACATGGCTGATTACTGCACCGACGCCGTAATTTGATGCATCACACGCTAGAAGCAACTCTCGACTTGTGTCGTAATGCACAAGTAGTTCACTACTGGTGATCATCGACTTACATTTGACGTACGAGTCTTCCTGTGGCTTCTTCCACTGCCATTTCGCACCCTTCTGGAGTAGGCGGTGCAACGGGGATAACACTGTTGCCAAGTCTTGGAGAAACGTCGCATAATACTGCACCATACCAAGAAAGGAGCGCAGCTCTGACACGTTTCTGGGTGTCGGGGAGTCAATGATGGCTTTCACCTTTTCAGGCACTGGCTGCAAACCCTCAGCATTGACACGGAGACCTAAGTACACTACTTCCGGGCACATGACTGAGCATTTCGTACGTTTCAGCTTGATGTTATGCTCATCCAGTCTCTTCAGCACCTCGCTAAGCACCTCCTTGTGCTCCTCTGGTGTCGCCGTGGCAATCAAGACGTCATCCTGATTGCACAAACAATGAGAAATGCCCTGCAGTATCTTGTCCATTGTCGCTTGGAAAATCTTAGGCGATGACTTTACACCATACGGGAGCTTGGTGTACGAGTATAACCCCATATGCGTGTTAATCGTGAGATATTTCTGACTTTCACGACTGACATTTAGCTGAGCGTACGCGTGTGACAAATCCAATTTTGAAAAGACTGTACATCCCGCTAGCTGAGCATACAAGTCTTGTGACGTGGGAAGTGGATATTGCTCATCGTCCACCGCTTGATTGATTGTCACTTTATAGTCCCACACAGTCGCATAGAACCATCTGCTTTGGGCACAACAACAACTGGAGTCGCCCAGTCGCTGTGATCAGTTTTCACAAGAACACCGTTTTCCTCCAGTTTCTTGATTTCTGCTTCAACCTTGCTCCTAAGTTCATACGGTACTGGTCTGGCCTTGCAGTACACAGGTTGCGCATCTTGACGGACGCGAATATGTGCCTCCTCACCGACGATGCCCTCATAGCTGTCCTCGAATAAATCACTGAATCGCTGCAGCATATCGTTTGATGGAGATGTAGTGCGAAATACGCTGTTCCAATCCAGCTGTAGCTCAGCAAGTCAATCACGACCAATCACTGTCGGCTTGTTTGTGTAGTTCGCAACGATAATTGGCAGATTGATGGATGCACCCTTGTACTGAACATGGCATCTCATTTGCCCACAAATCTCGAGAAGTTCACCGGAGTATGTCCGTAACTCAGTTACACACGTTGTGAGGGGAACATGACTGAACTGCGCTTGGTACAGTTCTACACTCATGATAGACCGGTCAGCGGCAGTGTCGATCTGCATCTCAATCGGTTTACCATTCGACGACACAGTAGTATGAAATCGAGATGTTTCAGTCGCAGCATAAACACAGTACATACCCGACTCGGCACTTGGTCTGGTATTGCTGGCTTCAAGACCATGCACGGCACCTTTACGCTGTTGCTTACCAGGCTTTTGCTGTTTCGGCTGTCGACACGCTGATGCAATGTGTCCAACTTTCTGGCAGTTGTAACACTTTGCATTCTTAAAAGAACACGTACTCGCTGGGTGATTTCCTTTACACCTGTAACAGCTCTGTTCAGTCTTGATGCTTGCCTTGTTGCTAGCTTTCTTCAGTTTAAAACTGGAACGTGAAGACTGAGCATGATGTACGGCTGCAACTGGATGCAGCTCCTTTGTCTGGATCGATGCCATCTCCATCGATAAAGCTAACTTACACGCCTCCCCAAACGATAGCTTAGGCGTGCTGAGAAGCCTTGACTGAATACGTTCATCCAAGAGTCCACAAACAAAACGATCCCGAGGCGCTCGCTCGAGAAACTCTCCAAAATTGCAGTGCAGTGACAAATTCTTCAATGCAACGATGAAATCTGACACAGTCTCACCTTGTTTCTGTTTGCGGGTGCCAAACTTGAAAACTCTCTGCGATTTCCAGCGGCTTGGGGTTAAAATGTTCTTGGAGTCTGGAGATGATCGTCTCAAATGGAGCATCTTTTGGCTTGACTGGCGCCAAAAGATTGGTGAGAGTACCATAATGCTCAGGTCCAATCTCCATCAGCAGTATCGCCTTCTTTCTGTTGGAAATTGCTGGATCTGTAGCAGGACTACCAGTTTCTACTATGTTGTTGGCTATGAAGAACATGTCCATCCGCTCAATGTAGGATGTGAACGGCTCTCTCGCCCTGTCAAACTGACCTAGTCTGCCGGTAATGGGTGTCGCCATTTTGCTACTCGATGCTGGTGCGTGGTGCGGTAAGCGTAAGCAGGATCAGGATTCAGTCACACACAGTACATGCAACCGCACAGGTAACTGCACACGTTGTTACTCACTGCAAAGCTGTATGCCACCAGTTCTAAAAGATCCCCTTCTGCAGGCAATTTTGTTCCATTGTTTCCAGTTTTTAGCTTATCTGGAACTTCTAAAGTCCCCTGAAGTTCTGGCACTTTTCCCAACAGACGGCGATCCCATCCTCGTCGCCAATTTGTAATGTCTTTAGGGTAGACATTAAACAAGACATGACACAAATTGTCTGCAGTTCACATGTGTTTCTCTGGTTTATTTGCACACTAGTCTTGTAACCAGTCGTTTTGACATAACATGAATATACACCATTGTGTTACATGTGATGTATATACACCATTGTGTTACATGTTATGTATACACGACAAATTTGAATCGACATAAATTTTGATACAAATTGTACTTATACACATCCTCAATTTCACATGCAAATGAACTTTTCAATTAAGCACTTTTTGCAACATAATCTCTATCTTCTCATACAGAATTTGATTTTAAATTACGTTTACAACTAAATTTTTCTCGGGGGTTGGGGGTAAACTGATGTTCAACAACTTTGTCATGTCAAGTCACATTCTATACATATTATTTGATTCATTGGAATGCAAAGCTTGTCTTTACAATATGTTCACATATTACATTCATCTCTTTGACTACATGGAATGCCAGACAAACCAATGATTTTGACATAATTTATAGCATACTTACAAAATTGCAAAAAGGAAAGAAACTTATCCTGCTTATCAACACATTCCAATCTTTGGAAGTTCGTACGAAATTCCAATTTACTGTTATTTTTGATACCTACAAATTATGTAACTTAATCGTATATTCGTACCATCTCATCTAAATTTTGTATTTACTAAAGGAATGACCACATAGGAGTAGATTTCTTGGAATACAATGCATAACACGCAAATGAAATGTCCTCTAATGAAGTACATGGGGTGTACAAACTTTGGAAATTGTTCCTGTAGCAAATTGCCTTTTGGTGGTAACTTTCCTCAAATTCTAGGCACAGCATGTGCTATCCGATTGTCCTTGCTTTTGATGTGAGCCAATTTCAGTCCGTATGGTTGGATGAATATGCTCTACTGAACGAGTCTTGAGCTTGTCCCTGAAGAAGAGCGAGAAGTTTATGGTTCGTAAACACAGTTACCGTAGTGCCGTTCGGCCAACACAACGCTCACACACTGCTTTCTAACTGTTATAAAGTCCGTCTGATGGCGATTTAACTTCCAGAGAATGTACCTGACGAGCCTCACAAGACCAAGGTCATCGTCAATATTTTGGAGGAAAACAGCAGCAGCTCCAACTCCCACAACGCTAGCAGCAGCTTCAGCTCCCACTACACTTGCGTTGGTAGTAGGTTGGGAATCCTTCGGTCGGTGCTTCCATGACAGCTTTCGTCATCAGCGCTGTAGTCAGCTTGTGGAACGCCTAGCACTCCTCTCAGGTTCCCGAACAGTCAAACTTCACCCCTTTCGTCGAAGATACCACTATGAAACACATACTGACGTTCTTTCTTCATCTGATGCTTAATATTCTTATCAGGATTCAAGTGATAGTGTTTTTGTTTGATAGGTGAGCTATCCCCTATAAGTTTACATCATGCACCCTTTCTGCAATGCATTCTAACTACTGATAATGCCGTCCTGCTGCTCCTGTTCAGACACATGACCCAACACCTCAGACGGATTGACTGACACGTCACATCCGAAATCCACATCATGTGGAATTTCAATCCCATCAAGATTAACCTCTATTAACCTATATTAACTATATCATCTTTTTCCTATTAAACCAACTCCTCGACAAGGAATCACCCACATGACTTCATCATCAACCTCTTTCTCTCGACTCTGTTTCACTGCTTCAGGCCGTGTTTCAACAGAAGGGGGAAAAACTTTGGGATATCATTTTTCTGGATTTTCTGTCACTGTATCTACCACAGGATGTTCACGAACAACTGGCGATAGCACGACTTTGCCACCAGCAAATTCATTGACTATCAACAACGAAGTTCCCTTCATTGGCAGACCTAAGAAGTGGCGTACCGATCGCGTGCCCCCTTTGATTTTGTTCTTTTTTTTACAAAAGAAATAAAAAAGGGGGTGCGTCCCTCTCAAAGAGATTTTTTCTCCTCCTCAACTCCAGCTATGAGCCCTTTTGATCCCCTTTAGTTTTGTTGCTTTTAAGCAATATAATACAAATAATATCAGCTTGCAACGTAATAACAGTAACATCATTTAAACCGTTTTTTTTTTTAAGATAGACGTTGCTTTGTTATAAGACTTTAAAAAATTCATGTGTCTAGCCAGAAACGTTTGCTTTAAACAAAAACGCACAACTATTATGGGTCTGACGTTTTATAGAGTGCCAGTCAATATTGTCATTGATATCACTATTGTAATCTGTTGAAATGACACCGCTTTAGTCATCAGGATGCATGATTTTTCGTGCACGAACATTGCATGCACACAGGCAACATACATTGTAGATAACACTCAAGAAATCACATACCGTTTGGACTTTGGCCGCGGAAGGAGCTAATAGCACTTTATTGTGAAACAGAAATTGTGCAGTGGTTCTCTTGAAATTATTATGCATTTGTCAAACTGCCAATAAAGCTTCCTACTCCCCCCCCCCCCCATACTCTTTTTTTTAACGAAGGAATTACACTCAGAATCAGGAGGGTGCATTGCAAGAAGTGTGCTCGAAAACGCCCACTTTTCGAGAACTGTGATGACGGTGATCATAGCATGAGAGGCTTGTGCGGACATTACGATCGAAACGTAATTTATTCACTGTATATTTTACAAATTTTCTCCGCTGATGTCTACCATGATGGATAAAAAATCTGTCCTCTTTCTTCTATTAACACTGACTGCTTCTGTGTACTGTGACCCCACCGCAGAAGGTATTGTGACTTTATTTTCTTGAATCTGTATTATGTGTATGTAATATACACGGCATCGGTTTGGATGAACTAGAAGGGTGCACGTCTCGAGACCGACACCCACGAGTCATACAGCCCGTGTCTTTATATGGTAGTATTCTCCTTTCGAGTGATGACGTCATAATCATTCATTACATGATTAATAATCATTTATACGAATAATTAACTGTCGGCAAGGGGAGGGAATCTTAACGTGCCGTACTCTGTGCAATGAATGGGACCCCCCCCCCAAAAAAAAACAAAAAAAAACAAAAACAAAAACAAAAACAAAAACAAAACAAAAAACAAAAAAAAACCAAAAAAAAAACTGAATGTGAAACTTCATTTCAACAACAATAACGGATCATCAGATTAAGCTGATATTGATCATGCTCTATTAACACATTCTCTCCATGTCTACTACTTCACTTAAAGCAGTAGCATCATTCTGTCATAAGTTAAAAAATGTTGAAAATTACGATTGTGTAAAGGGTTTTGAGAAATGAAAAGGGCACTTTGAGATACATCTAATCACTCCATTCCACAAAAAAATGTTCTTAAAAAATGCTACAATAAAAATTCCCATTTATTCAATGTTTCTAAACATTATAATAATGTAGAAGGCAAATTGTTTTTTTAGAAAATATGAAAAACTCAAGATTGACTACTATAATGATAAGGTTGACCCAGTTCAAAATCAGTGCGTGCGACCTTTTGTTGGTATTGTCATGCACGGTCACATATTTTCTGCTTTGTTGTGAATTGGTTGCAAATGAGGGGCGGACTGAGTGAGATTACTATAATGTATATATGCATAAAGCCTGAGAATCTGGAATAAAACCAGGTAGCAGGACCTTAAAATGGTTTGTTGATACATCTCATCATCTTCAAGTAGCTCATCGAGAGATTGATTTTACTCCATGTGTGCACATCACCAGTTTATTTTTGTCTATCAAATAAAAGTCTGGCCGACACCACAGTTTCAGATACGACTTGTGTGATTGTAGGTGTGCGATTGCAGGTGCGTGGGTGTCCTGGTGAATGATGAGTGAAAGGTACGCCAACATCCATGAATTATGAAAACGTCGTTACAATCTGCCATCGAAACGTTTATTGTATATTAATAGGCAAAGTACATATTAAAGGCACGTGTGCTGATGTTTGCATTGTTCCACAAAATGTAGATCAGAGCCGGCTCAGCCGTACATGCTTGATGGTTTAGAAAGATCATAATTGTAATACTATAACGTCATTGTTTCTTGCCTGACTTCTGTGAAATTTTGATTTGTTGATAATTAATCTTTTCCGAGGTTGTATTTCAATAGCAGTTGTCCAAACCTTCCAGTATTTTATCAACATTAGTTATATCCAAACTGTATTGTGTTCACTTTTTTTTTCTCATCAAGCTTTTATGTGAAAATGGTGAAAATGCACATTTTAATTTCATTAATCTCATATTTAGGGAACGGGCACAGCATGATTTCTAATTTACTTCACGTACAACACCACACAAACTGAACAAATTGCAAATAGAGATTTAAACAAGTAAAAAACACAATCAACAGGTAATTAGTTTAAAGTAAGCTAGTATATAACCTGATGTATGTAATCTTAAACTGCACGGCGGTTAGTATCGACGTAACAATGCGGTGGAGAGAAATGAAGTAAAGCGTCTATGCAATCTGTGGAGTAAACTTTTTTCTCTTTTTTTTTTTTTTACTAACGCAAATCTCCACCTTGCAGTGCTGCTGTCCTGCTCTTGCTAAAACATTACTAAACGTGCAATGAAACCTTCATTAGATTTTAGCAAAATTTATTTTCGTTTTTGTGCATATTCGATGTAACATACTTGTGCTTCATACAAGAGACGATTGTGGAGGCCAATGCATTGGCTAATACTAAAATTTCTTTCATTGTGATCTCAGTGGTAGATACTGTCTCCAGCGTTCAGGGATGGAAAGGAGAAGACATCCGACTGCCATGTCACTTCCAAGGGGAGCCTGCAGCTGTGGCCTGGGTCAAGGAGAGCATCTCACAGCAGCAGCTGACTAAGGCTATATTTATTGATGAGAACTTTGAGAGTTGGGAGAAAGGGTTCGACATAGACAAGGATTTTAGCCTCGTCATCACAAACTTGAAGGTGGCAGATGAGGGTCTTTACGTTTGTCGTGCAGTCCTGAAGAATATGGAAAATTTCAAAAATACCGTCCTTTTGACAGTTAGCTGTAAGTGATCTTTTGCTACGTCATTAATCTGAGGAGGTGATGATTTTTTTTTCTTCAATGCTTTGCATTAACTTGTGAGAGAATTTGATGAAATCAAAGCAACGGTTCGGTAGAAGTGTGGCAACTGAAAGAATGAAGAATCATTAAGGCATGATGTCCATTCGTACACAATGCGACGGCTACTTATTATAAAAAGGAATTGTTCTTTCTATGTTATAATATCTCTGTCGACCATTTTCTTAGTTATACTTTTTTCTACATTTTTTTTTTATTCGTTAGTGTTTTCATTTGTTTTGGACTTGCCCACGCTGAAGTTATAACGAGATTGTATATAATCATAAGAAAGGGGATGTCAATTTAATTTTATGTCTAATCATTATTTTATTCCGCCTATTTTTATTTTTTATTTTTTTTTTTTGCTATTTGCCTTGGTGAAATGTTCCTTCCAAGACACGGTTTGGTCAATTCCTCAAATTGGTCCTCTGGATAGGACCTTAACTTCTTAACCTATTTTTAGCCCATAATGAAAAAGGGAATGACACAGTTTATGATTTTAACTCAAGATGTCTTTTTTTCATGACTGTAGTTAAGAATTTCCATCGTCTATCATTTTTCACTTTTCAGGAATATCTGTAAGATTGCAAACAATACCGTAAATTTGTAACTCTATATCATAGAAAGAGATGATCGAAGTCAATGAACACTTGTTTGATTACTTGCTGAGCAAGAAAATTATTTTAAGTACAAAATGTGTGTCGTCTCATGGCCTTCCTTTTCCCTAGCGATGGCCTTAAAACATGAAATCGAGGAATGCGTCAAAAAGAGCAAGTATGATCAAACCCGATGTACACGGCAAACTGCCTCCAACACTTCTTCCATTAGTCTTACGTGTGTCGTGAGTGGGTTCAAGCCTGACGTGTCTATGATATGGACCGATGAGTCTGGAAAGAGAATAAAACCAATGGCTTCGCGACAGGCAACACTATCTGACGACACATACGAGAAGGTGGAGAAAATCTATGTTTCAGCTAACCATGGGGCACAGCAAACATTCGCGTGCATAGCAACCGGTGACTCGGTGAATGGAACGTCTACCAAAGAAATCACTCTTCTGCCTATATCAGGTTTTTGAAAAGTTTTGAAGTTTGTGCTACTTAATTATAACGAGTCACATAGCTTCTGCTGTTGTATGTGTGTGTAAGTGTGTGTGTGTGTGTGTGTGTGTGTGTGTGTGTGACCCTTCAGCACAAAACCAACAAAAATGTCGCCAGGCATGGATTTTTAGTTAAGAGCAGATTCTAAAAGAACAGGCTCTCGGCTTTAAAATGATGTATAACTCAATTCATATGGAATCTCCTAACCTGTCTGAATATTGGAAAGAAAGCATACACTCTTGAAAGTGTGAACTGAGAAAACAGGCTCTGAAGTACAGGGTCTATTCAAGCACTTAATCTTTACCAAGCCGTGCTAGCTGTGCGATGAATGGAACAAAAAAACAAAAACAAAAACAGGATTATAACCACCGGAGCAACAACAATGAAGGGATTATCAGATTGAGCTGAAACTAAGCTTGCTTTTTTATATTAATACATTCTGTAGACGATTCATACTAACTTTCAATGCAGTAACATCATTCTTTCCAAAGTTATCTGGAGTTGAAAGTGGAGAGTATGGGCAGGGTTTAAAAAAAAATGAAAAGGGGGCTCTATGGAAAACACGTGATCACAAAAAATGTTCGAGAAAAACTGATGAAAACACAAGTTCCTGTTCGTTTTATAATCCCAAAATTTAGAATAAATATGTAAAAGAAGAATTTCTCTTTCAGGAAATATGAAAAAAAAAAATCAAGATTGACTGGGTTGAACCATGTCACTTTTTTTTTCAGTCCTGTGGGTGCGACTTTTTGTTGGTTTGTGATGCACGGTCTCATAATATATAAGACGAAACTGTTACTATAATCTGAACAAATGTTTTGATTCTGATTTGTCACGGGGATGTCTATTTGACTGGGAAGTGTTGAGTAATGTAATTGTATTTTGTCTTTTATGTAATAATACAATTTTGTGTACAACTGTTGTACCCGTGTAGTCAGCTACGTCTTTGGCACTATACGCAAAATGCGTTGATGTTGTAAAATTATGGGAATATTTATGTACGAAATCAATGACTTCTAAATCTACACTGTAAAAAATTTGTTTAGTTTCTAAACACCTAACTAAACACTTTTCTGTGACAGTTTAAAAACACTGCGACGCGTTTATTTATTAAACATGTTTAGGAACTAAACACATGCTGTGTTTATTTTCAGCACACCCGATGTGTTTATCACACACACATGTTTATGTTTTAAACGGTTCTGATGTTTAAAAACTAAACACCTGCTGTGTTTATCGCCTAAACACCAAACGTTTACACCATAATCACTCACAGTGTTTAAATACTAAACACCGCACAGTCACATAATCACCCACAATGTTTAAGATCTAAACACTGAATCAAAAAATAAACATGACGCACTGTTTACAATGTAAACACTGCGACATGTTTATTCGCTGTGACAGATTAAAAACACTGCGACATGTTTATTTGCCATTTTAGTGTTTATTCTCAGAACACATGTCTGATTTTTAGATCGATCACAAAATTGCATACACTAAACATGTGACATGTTTACATATTAAACATTGCAATTTATCAGTGTTTATATGATACATGTTTACACCTTATACATGCTGAGTGTTTACTAGTATATGAGACATGTTTACACATCATACATGGTAATTTCCACGTGTTTATATGAGACATGTTTACACATCATACATCCATACATGCTGATTTCTACGTGTTTAATTGAGACATATCATCATGCATGTTAATTCCCATGTATTTATTAATGTAAAGTGGATTGTTTCTACTTTTTTTGCATGGAATGAGATAAACGCATAACATTATATAGAATTAAATTTACCCAGTATGTACCAAATCATCAGCACACTTACATCGCATAATACCAGGGAAGACCTGGGTTAGCTTTCACAAACATTTTGGCTACAAGAGTCAAAGGCAATTCTCTGAATGCAAGTTATCAAAACATCAATCAAAGCTTGGGCAATATCTGATGAATAATAAGTTAAAATCCTTTAAAGGGGAAATCGAGTCCAATAAATAAGATAATCTGATAAAAAAGAGTAAAATCTTACAAGTTTAACAGTAAAAATTTTAATGAAATTGGATGAAAAATAAGGAAGTTATAAAATTTTGAAGATTTGCTAATTTCTGCAAAGCAGTTAAAAGTGGATATGAATATGCAAATGAGCGAGTTGACCATGCCATAACCTCACAATTTTCCGTTGATCGTGTACAAAAAAAAAATATTAAATTCAATGTTTATGTTAATGAAATGTGAAACATTATGGTATTGCTGGTTGAATAACTTCAGAAAAGTGATCAGTTAGATATATCAGGACTTGAGCCTCGGGAATAATTGCGTTTGAATGAAAAACTTGAAATTAAGTAAGTTGTGAGGGAATGACATGCCCACATTGCCATTTGCATATTCATATCAACCATTCAAGAACTGTTTCCTCAAAAATTAGCGAAACTTCAAAATGTCATAACTTCCTTATTTTACATCCGATTTCGATCAACATTTTACCAATGAACTCTTAATATTTTACTCTTTCTTATCAGACTAACTTGTATTTGGACTGGATTTCCCCTTTAAATATTGCCATGTTTTGCTATACGACACAACACTGAGTTAAATGCGAGATACCTGGGAGTCACTGGCCTGTACACGAAGACGTAAATGAAATTCTCTCCTATACACACAGTAAAGTTTGTATATGCAGGAAATGGCACACAACTCATTTTGGAGAAAAAAAAATATTGCATTTAACAATCACTTTTCAGTCACATGTAATTCTTGGCCTACTTTCAAGAATTGCCGTCTTTCTACTATATTCAGAACTAATTCTTAGTATTGTAAAACAAACTAATAAACTTGTTGATTGTGAATTGCAACTCAACGCTTCGGAAGCTTGACATGTATGTAACACCTCCAGGAACATAACTGCAGTCTGTGAACAAATCCATGCCGACCTTGAAGATTGCATCAATTATTGGCAAAGTGCTTTGGGGTGTACCCGAACCAGATTAGCTCACGGCAAATTATACCATGCACAACACTATGGTCGTATTGGTACTGATCAGGGAGTGTAGATGATGCACTCCATCATAAGGAGACTAAAAAAAAAAAAAATGTTTTCACTGTACATGTATTTAGCCTGTGGTGAACATCTGCACTCCCTGATCAGTACCAATAATGGAACTTAAATACATACATGATATTGTTCTTTTCATTGCGATGATCACTGAAAGTACATAGGCTAACAGTACTGTATGGATTTTTCACTTTTGCTATTTTGAGAGAAATATTAGAATGTTAGTGGATTTCAAGGGGTGAGTGAGAAAAAACTTCTACCTTGCTAGAACCTTGGAGAAAGAAGTCAAACTCAATGGGTATACATGAATAGTCTATCAGAGTCTAATCAGTCTCATCATACTCCACATAATCATGGTATGGAGGGCTACTTTCAATCTCGACACAGCAGAGTTTTTGGTAAAGACAAGAGGATATGAACAAAGAAAAAATAATGCATTGCAACTGGAGGCGGGAGGGTATGCAAGGCTGTCATGAACACGCGATGTGATCAGCAAGACTCCTCCCTTGTCATTTTGTCAGTCAGTTGCAAGACTCCTCGTTATTCTTCATATATGTTGTACTACATTTCTAATACCTCTCTCCATGTGACCGACTTCAAGAATATCTCAGAAAGAAAATGTTAACTATCGAATACTGCATTTCCTATCAGGTCTACAAGAAAATTGCAAAGAATTCCAAACAAATGCAACTACTAGCCTCTTATTTGCGTCCAATATCTGCTGATTGTATTGGAAGCACCTGAGGGGGGAAAAAATGAAATGGCTGATATTTTGATTTGATTTGTTTTGATTTCTATATTTCTTTTTGCACTAGAATATAACAGAAAGCCAATCGAACAAAGTTCTTGAGTAATACCTTAACAGTGAATTACAAGGACATTAGTTGATGAATAAAATGAAGTGAATAAAATTGTTTTTCTTAATAGTGCAAAACGATTTCAAGCAAGTGTCTTTACATGTTTGATAAAATTACAATTTTACGTACCAGCTGTTAAAAAAGACAATTACACATATCTATGAGCAATAAGAATGCAGGTGACCATTATCGTAAGCACAGAGGACAATAGAATCGCTTTGTTTTGGATATCCCTGCCATTTCAAAACCAATTTTCATTAATAAGCATTGAATTCCTCTTCGAATTGTATCCAGGCCCCCTACCTTCATATTTCTTTAGAGGCTCGTCATTATGTAATACACACACGCATACACACACACGGAGAACTGAAGCCCCATCGCATACAAAACCCTATCATTCCCCATATGATTTACTTTATTCTAGTACAACGTATACAGGTTTAGATGCACACTGTCAGTGAAGACAAAAAAAAAAAACAATAGAAAGGTTGCTCTAACAGGTGGGATGCCTCCTAATAGGTCTGTAGTGCATCATGACGATGTGAGACATCACATGGCTAGCGGGAAAAAGATTAGTAACATTCAAAATTATTATCCATGGTTCATTTCCTTCATATGGCATGTAGGCCTATAGATATACTGTATATCAGTATATCTTGCGATGTCCTTGTAATCCTCAGATGTTTGCACTTTTAGACGGGTTGTATAGAAGTAAGCGCATGCATCTTTCATTCTAATCCAGACAGGTTTGGCGTGATCCCTGATCAATTCTTCCATGACGTACTGGTGCTGGTAAAAAGAAATGATTACACAAGGAAAACAAATCAGTTGGCTTTCCAATACAATGGACTTAACTGCTCCCATAGATTCTGACAATGAATGGATAGCAAAGAAGTTGACTGAATCCATAAGCAAGTTCAAATTAAAAGGTATGACAGAATCCCTTCATCACATTAGCACTTAGTGTCTTGCGTCAGTTTTTACTTACTTTGATGAATTTTCTGGAAATAATTCAAGTCTTTTTTGTTGTTGTTGTTGCTTCTTTCTTATTCATCATCATTATCAAGCAGAATTACGACCATTACTGTATCCTTTGTCTTTTGGGTGAAGATTTTCACATCTGTAATTTACACTTTCAACAATATTTGCAATAACTCAATTTTTCATATTTATTTTAGCTAATGGATTGGATTCGGGAGTCGGGAGTAGGTAATCCCCCCCCCCCCAAAAAAGACAACAAACAAACAAACAAACAGAAGAACTAAAGCATCTAAAATCTGCATTTTATAGAAACTCATTTACATGCCCTTTAAGTACATAATATTCATTGATTTGGCTCTGCAATTTTGAGTACATGTAGGGTACTTACTTGATTTCCACTTTCCACATGGGTAGCCTATACAGTGATGTACTATCCCCAGTTGATTTACTCTGCTGACTGCACCATTCCTCGTTCTCTACCAGTAGAGGTAATGTCTTGCAGAATTTAAACAGTCGTCAGGACATCATCGTCACCCACTTTGGTGCCATCGGCATCCCTTTCCAAGACATCCTAATGGGCTTTACATTCAATTTTCACCACCTGTTGAGTTATGAAGAATTTACAGCAGGAATAAAACCGAATTTCACTCAAAATATAGTCACTAACCCATGGTCATTCACATAAAAGATACTTCATAACTTCGTAAAATTAAAGATACAGTGAGTTTACCCGCTAGGCCGAGTTTACCCATAACTACGGTACCGGTAATCTGTAGAGTGTAGGAATATTGTAACGTTAACAACACTAACACGTTACTGTTAGAGCGTTCCCCGTTCTAACGTTAGATTTAGAAATAGAAAACTAAAACAAACTAGCAAAATCTTTCAGGGCGTAGCCTATTTCTACGCCTACTACAGTTTTACATTAAACGAGGGCAATTTTGCAATAAATCTTGTTATTCATCGACTTAGCAGACTTAGCAGACTTACCGCTTTCATGCAGGCCGGCCAGGCTAGAACTTTATCGCTTCGACGCCATCTTAGCTAGATCCGCTCTCGTGCAGTAGGCCTATGGTACACGACAGTACACTACAGTCAGTGCAGCGCAGTCGATCGATAAGGACAGTGTAGTGGACGATACCATCAAGCCTCGAACGAATGCGCACATATTGTAGGCCGGCCTACGCACACATTACGCTGCTAGGGCAGCGCCAGTCAGCCAATCAGACAGATCCATCCGTACAGGACGTACGCGCACATCTCCTTTCCCGCCAATTGTGCATTGTGTATGGTCATAATTATGCATAGCACGAGTATGCGCTAGAAGCGCACGCACAGGGCACCACTGCGTGCGTTGTGGCCGCGGCCGTCATGCCACATGCGCGGCTGACTTGTAGATTACGAGTAGCACAGTGTTTATGTTAAACACGTGCGGTGTTTAGAGCGTGTTTACGAGGCGTTCTAAATGTAAACGACTCTGTTTACCCTGACAGTAGAAGTGTTTAGGCCTAACCAACAAACATTTGGGTAATGCCCTAAACCATGAACGAAATTATTAACAAAGGCAACTCCCATTTTTTTCTAGCAGTTAAAATATTAGAACTCTACATGCGAAACCAAAATATAAATTTATTACAGTTGTATTACATATTTTTAGGTTATCCTTTTTCCTTATTTATTGGGCATTTCCATGAAAGGCCTAAAACATGATTTATTTCATAGTGCATCTTGATGTCGTAACAGTTTCCACTTTCTCGTGATAAAAAGAAACTAGAAATTGCAATTTACACACCATTTCCAATACTTCTTCATATATATGGACATATAGCCAGAATAAACACTCCAACTAAACACTCCAAGCTAAACACTTTAACTCTCAATACTTTACACGTCTTATACACACCGGGTGTTTAGATGTTAAACAAAGTGTTTAGATTTTTAACACGGTGTTTAGTTCATAAACATGTCGCATGTCGCATTTTTTACAGTGTAGTTATGAATAAATAACTTGTTTTTACTGTCTCTACATTAAATTTCAGGAAAACGTCATAGCATCGCCCTAATCACCGTACTAGTCATTGGTATACCTGCTGCCGTATCCATTCTAGTTTTCCTTGTTCGAAAATTTCTGCAAAAACGTGATGTGCACTTCCTACATCAAAAAGGTGTCTTTTTTGTACGTTTCTGTATTCATTCATTCATTCATTCATTCATTCATTCATTCATTCACTCATTCATTCATTTATTCATTCTTTTGTTGATTGATTGTTTGTGTTCACAAAACAAGTAAAATGGAATGAACTAGGATGTCTGTAACATTGTCCACACTTCTAATAGTCGTTTCCGTTCGATCGAAATTGTGCAAATCAACTGCTTCTGCCATGGCTGCATGAGTTTCCTGACAAACTCAACAATTAGAATTAATCTAGAAATGTCATTATGTGGACTTGTATGCCTTCGCCATCTGGCATTATTCTTTCAATGGGTCTATAAAACATCTTGACAATATGAAACGGCACACACATGATTGATGAAATATTGGAAGACATGTTACAAAGTTTGACGGAACAGCCTCGAGTGTGACGAATGTGCAAACATTTCTTGAATCAGATTTCATTCAGATGGCAGGGTTGATTCCCTGAGCAATTATTGTTCTGACTTTGGAGCACTTTCTCCGAACCTTTGACCCTGCCCTTTGACCCCAATGAAAAATTACTTTCATGAAATAATCACATCTTGTAGTAACTAGTAGCTTAAGCCTGAAAATCATCCGGAGTTCTCCTTTAAGTTTAATACGCTACCCACAAAATCGATTACGGACGCACAGACAACCCAAAAACATTATTCCTCCGGCGATACTTCGTGGTGGGGCATAAAAACAAAACGAGCAACTCGCACTTTACAGGAATAAGATTTACAAACGTTGTTTCGTTTCAGAGAAATCACCACCACGGACCGGGCAGACAACACGGAACAGTGAAGATGAGAGCAGAAAGTGGTACTCCGTGCAATTGGCGGACTTCCAACTTTGTTGCAGACGACTTAGGGACGTGTCCACACCGCACGTGAGTATTGCTGGTTATGTGTAGAGCGACAGCATTCTTCATGCAGTCAGGAAGTCTTGTTTCCCCTTTATTCTACCATGAACATCTCATGGGCGTTTTGTGCCTTCAATGATACCGAAAGCAAAATCGTGCGTCTTATAGCGAAGTGAAGAGGCTGAATTATCGGGTGCTATACGTTATTCCGAAGGTTCGCTATTCCGAAGGTTCATTGTTCCGAAGGGTCGTTAATCCGAAACACGCAAATTCCCTATATCTAGAGGTTCGTTAATCCGAAAATGAAAAAGGGTTCGTTAATCCGAAAATTTGTGGCGTTATTCCGAAGGTTCTTTATTCCGAAGATCGGTAAATCCGGAAATGAAATTCGGAACAATGAACCTTCGGAATAACGAATCTTAGGAAAAAAGAGCCTTCGGAATAACGAACCTTCGGAGTAACGAGCTGTAACCGAATTATCAGCTCGATTGCGGCCCCGTTGCTGGCCTGTGGCGGTTATTATAGACAGATTAAAATGTATACGGGGGAAACAAAATTGGTGGTCTCTGTTCACGTTAGACAGGTTACCGCTGTGGACAGGTTCTTTAACATGGTTTTTATCTGGGGAGGGTTCAGTTGCCACATAGAGCAGGTGTTCGCTGTAGACAAAGTGGCTACTGAGATAGGGTTGACTTTTTATTACTGTATTGACTATCATGATGCACCACACAGAGCACATTCATGTCGGTTAAATATAGAGACTATAGACCGATTCAATTTCAATGGCCTATTCACCTACCGCCGCTAGCGGCGCTATAACGGCCGCCATAACTGGGGGCCAACTGGGGGGGGGGGGGGGGGGGGGCTTCCAGCGAGCTGTGTTTTTGCGCTAATAGCGAGCTGACTCTGTACAGTTCTTCTGCTGCTCGCCCCTACTAGGTTAGGCCGGCGGCGAGCTCGCTAGAGTGCTGTTTCGGTATGTTGTCATTCTTTTGGACCAAGACGGATTGATCTACAAAGTACGATGAAAACCTCTAACGTGAGGGAAGGATCAGGAAAGAATTGTGCAGTTTTTGGCTGCAAAAAGAGCAGCAACAAATTACGGAAATGGAAGCTGGCAGTGTGTGAATTTCATATACCTCTAACACATGATGAATGTGCCTGCGTACAACCGTATCAAATGCACAGATTTCCAAACGGAGTTAGAACTGAGTCCGCTGCCAAGCTGAAGGAATGGCTGAAGAATATCAACAGAAAGAGTTTCTTTCCAAATGCCAATAGCAGAGTGAGTTTGTTACAAAAGCTTACTTGAAATGTCTTGCCTTCGTGTTACTTCTTTCAATTCAACATCTTGACCCTGTCCCTGTCAATGTCAATGATGGCTGCACCTTGTGATTAGACATCTGTTTTTAATTCTTGCCAAAAATTCGAAAGGGGTGTGCGAATTTACACTAGGCACCTAATCAGCGACTGGGATGTGAGGTACAATAATTATGGAGTTGTTAACCCATCCCCGTCAGCTCCCACAAAAAACGTGGTTTTTATTATTTATGACCAAAAGAGGGCGTCCTAGGACCTCAGGCCACAGAACTCTTACACATAGAAGAATCACTCGCCACCCGTTTTGTCGCCGTCGCTCGACTCATTGTCACGTGACGTCCGCCATTTTGCTTAGCGGAACTTTTTTGCGTGCAAATCCCAGCAGACGCCATCCACATACAGTGACTGCATGTTGCACCGTGTTTTTCTGACCCTGAACGAGGCATTAAAATGCCATATTGTGCGGCTGTAAACTGCACAAATCACTTGACAAAAGGATTTGGAAACAGGTAAGTTTGACACCAAGCCATGATGAGAATAACAAGTAATTAATTCCCCAAGTAACGTTACAATTAGGCGGATCGGTCGTATGTTGGCTTTCTTGTGAGCGCAGTAGCAAAGGTAGTCCCAGACACTGGATTTTGTGTTTGCCGTCGACATATGTGTTTACCACCAACTACCAAAATGATGCAAAATAAAAAAGATCAAGTAGGCCTAATTGAGGCCCTGGGTCTATACACTCTGTACGTTGTGTGTTGGGGCAAGCAGCTTTGTACATGAAAAAAAGTACTATCTATTTATGTAAATTTGAGCTTAGGTGTAAACTTTACACGTAGATTTATTCTTGTCTAGCTAGAGTCACAGTACCAGTGGTGGGTCAGTGTCAGTGACAACACTACAGTCGTTTAGTAGATACTAGATTGTCTAGAGTGACTGTGTACTCTAGTATTAAAGTAGAGTAATAGTAGTAGTAGCAGTAGTACGAACAGTTGTAGGGTAGACTGAAGTTCCAATGATATTGATAATGCTGAATAAATTTAACTATTCTAGTATATTACTCAAACTACTTACTTTATACTAGGTAATGTCAGTGTCACGTCAGTACTGAGTCTGTAGATTCTAGTTTCTGCTCAATTTCTGGTAACCTCAATCTGTTTATTTTTACTTCTGTCTGAATTAGCTAGACCTGTTGCCAGGAATGCCTTTGGTGTTCTTTTCAGTGTCCATAATTCGTAGATTTATATTGCCATAGTGCATGCGGATCAACACAATATGTTTTCATACTATACCATAGTGCATTTTTACACTCATTAGGATTTTCTTTTTGAATCACGCTTGAAGCTATCAAGGGCAAGTGAAATTGTGCACTATATTGATGTATTGCCTTAGACAATCTTACCAGACAGTGTTCATTATTCATGAATTTTATGTTGTTGCCCTATTGCATGTCCGTTATAGATGTATACATTTGTATATGCATTTGCTTTTGTGATTACAATAGTTGTCACAAATTTGCGACACTGGTGGTCTTGCCTATCATTAATTTGCATAATATGTTCCTGACGCATGTACTGCCTGTGATTATAGCCGCCATATTAGGTATGATAATGGTACATGTACTTCAAGCAAATGGTATATCACTGTATACTGTGGTTGATTCTCAGCAATCAACTTTGACCTTGATAAATGTCAAATAAATTGTAAAAAATCAGGAAAATTAACTCTGTCCAACTTAACTTCCTGTTTTTTTTTTGTGGGAAGACAATTTTGAAAGGAGTTCATGCTTGTAATGTGTGTGTGTGAGTGTGTGAATACTTATATATATATATATATATATATAGTATATATATATATATAAATATACATACATAGATAATTATACATATATATATATATATATATATATATATATATATATACATATATTGATTGAGTACCGGGTAGTCTACTTGTTGGTGCAGCAATATCATGACATTGAAAGTAAAACAGGAACCAAGTTCATGTTGATCACCAACAATTTATTTACAGCACACAAATATTTGAGCGATTCGCTCTTTCTCAAGTGTTGTTGCAAATCGCTCAAAATTGGTGTGGTGAAATAAATTGTCGGTGATTAGCATGAACTCGATTTCTGTTTTATTTAATGTATACAGATATACAGTGTATATATGCCTATAGGCCTATTGCTTCCTATACCAATATGTGCAATAGTGATAACTACATTGTACTACACACTATACTAATGATAATGATAACAGCAGGAATATACATGTAGATAATTAAGGTGATGTTGTCTTTCAAATTTCTAATATGTTGAACGCGTATATGTCAGATGGGGAAGATGTATTACATGATCATATCCACAAATCATTGATTTTTACAACTGGACTGACTGGAAATTTAATTTGACCTGTTTAATGGGAGAAAAATCAAAAGCACGAACACACATCTTCTTACAATATCATTGGAGGGGAAAAAATGCAAGACATAGGGTTGAGAGGGGTATCAGAAAAATGGCAGGACACAGACAAGGACAGGCGCGCGTCTTAGATTATTTTATACCAAAGCAGATCACGTCTCCGAAGTCAAATAGATCTATCTGAAAGGGAAAAAAAAACACCTATTTCAATACAGACAACTTTCAGGGAAGAGTGTGAAATAAATATGAGTACATGAATCTGTGGTCAACGCTGGATTGAGAAGTACCAGTTTGACAGTTTACAAGTTCAAGTAAATATCAGGGGCTATGAGCGGCTGTCATACTGTCCGATCAGTGAGTTGACCGTATCGTGCTCGCGAGGAGCTGCTGAGGTTCCGCTAAAGCAACATGGCGGCGTGTGCACTGAGGCGTCACATCCGGGGCGCGCGGTGGCGACACCGAGCTCAGCGGGTTGTGAATGGGTGTGATTCTTCTATGTGTAAGAGTTCTGTGCCTCAGGCTTGGCCAGGAGCTGTAGAATAATTTTAGCCAATCACAGAGATCCTTACTGGGACTCAGAAAAATAATTTATGCAAAGAAACATATTTTAGAATGTCTCTTATTGGCCAAAACACCTGCCAGGGGTTCGAGCCTGCTGAGAAACTAATCAATATTCATGTTTACAGCGCGCATGTATCTTTGTTGCCCCAGCAACTGCAGTGATTTCTTACGCGCGGTATCGTGATATCGATCTCCTCATAGAGTGCTTGACGATATCTCCTTGTGTGTGTACGTGTACTGCTATGCTGGCTGGGGCACGGGGGTGTGTGTGTTGAATTCCATTTACGTTAGTGAGTGTGGGTAACTTCTCTAGGTCTCCCGTCCATTTCTCTCTCTCTTTTCTCTTTTTTGCTTTCGTATCATTCTATATCTTTCATTCTCAGAGTACAATCGTACTTCTGAGAGTGTTTTGTTCATTTTTTCTAAGTGATTATCTCGTTTGCAACAATTTAGAGGTGAGTTTTTGTCCTAGTGTTTGTTGAGTTTTTTGATTGAACACGATGTAGCTTATCTACGTATGTGCGAAAACACCGTAGTTTGTGTGGTACCCACTCGTTTGTTTTCCGTGTAAGCATTTCTGCCGTAGTGTCTTCATCGTTCGTCTTCCAAGCATCGTGTTTTCACCCTAGTTTTTCTCATCGTAGTTTTTTACCTCGATTTTTTTTTTTGGGTGCAAGATGTTCTGTGTATTTTTTTCTACGGTAATATGCCATCGTTGATGATCTTCGTGTATTCATTAATGGAAGATTAAACGAGAACTTACCGTTTGAAGTTTAATATTAATTTTATGAGTAATTGGAGGGTGAGATTACGTCATATATGAGATCCCGCTAGTGCGCGCGCCACTCAATATTAGAAGCAAGAATGTGACCACTGATGTAGGAAGATAACGAGAGATTAAGTTACCGTTTGAAATTTGGGGGAGGGTGAGGTGGGACGTAATCTCACCCTCCAATTACTCATAAAATTAATATTAAACTTCAAACGGTAAGTTCTCGTTTAATCTTCCATTTTATATCGTAATTTCGTGAGAGATTACGTCATATATGAGATTTCAAAGCCAGTGGTTACATTCTCGAGGCAACCCCCCGAAAAGGGGTAGGAAGCATACCTTACAAGAGGTTCCATTGCAAATCTCATTCAGGTTGAATGCTGCAGAGATATTGTGTCTCCAAGAGTTCACAAGTTCAGGCAGTTCAAGACATGTCTGCCCAAATCTTAGGGCTTCACAGTCTATTTTTTGATAATTGTTTCTACAAAGGTTTTCTCAGCAGGACAGGGCTTGTTGTAGTACTTGCGAAAGGTTCTTTCGTTGGCCCAACCGGCTTGCGCAAGTATTTTAGATACTGGGAAATTTCCCTTATTGGCTGCGGAGGTAGACGCTGCCCGAGTAGAGTGCGCCTTGTAGATCTCTGTATCAATACCCGCAGCCTCCAAAACCTCCTTAATCCAGCGAGCGATTGTTTGAGATGATACCCTGTGATACGGTTTCTTGTAGCTAACAAAAAGGTACCGTTCACTAGCTCTGATTCTGCGGGTCCTGCTGATGTATTCCTGCAAGTACCTGACTACACAAAGTCTCCTGTCTGGCGGGTATGCCTGGAGCTTGACACTGTGTGAGTAATTTCCAGGCTTGCTCTGTTTTAGGAGATCATGAAGGTGAAAGGTGACTGCATTATCTCTTAACACCATACCATCCAAGCTTAGATAGTGTAATGATTGAATCCTTTGTGCTGAGATTAATGCAATAATCACACACAATTTAAGCGTCAATTTTTTCAGGTCCAAAATGTGCGCTGGGGACCAAGAACGAAGAAAATTGAAAACAAGGTTAACGTCCCACATTTCCATGTATCTAGGCTTGGGTGGGCGTAGCTGAAAGACTCCCTTCATAAACCTCTGGATAAAGGGATGGTTTCCAACTGTAAACATAGTATCTCGAAGAATCACAAATGAAGATAGAGCACTCCGTGCTAAGTTTATGACACTGTAACCTGCCCCTTTATCGAAGAAAATGTCACTCAGGAATTCCAGGATAGCTTGAACATCCGAGTACAAGTAGTTGCTGCATTTTTTGTCACAAAATGCTTTCCATTTGTTTATGTACACTGCATACTGTTTTTTAGTCCCTTTTCTCCAAGAGGAGGCCATTACAGCAGTTATACGTGCATTCAATCCCGCATCTCTGAAGGGCTTGCACAGAACCTGCAAGCAAGAAGATCAATCTGAGTGTTTAGTGGGTGAGGAGTGTTAGAAACTGGCAATGTTAGTAAGGATTCACTCCTATGAATAACAAGTGGTTCCTCATTCATCATCCTGTTTAGGAGAGGAAACCATGGCTGGCTTGGCCATTTTGGGACTACTAGTATCCCAGTTGCATTATCAGATTTGATTTTTTGAATGCACTTAGCAACTAAGCAGAAAGGAGGAAATGCGTAAAAGTACCACTTTCCCCAATCGAGAGTAAAGGCATCAACAGCCTTGGCATGTGGGTCGGGCAACCATGTGACATAGTTCTCTACCTGCTTGTTAAGTCTGGAGGCAAATAGGTCTATTTCTGGTGTCCCAAAACGTGAAGTTATTTCTTGGAAAACTGTGCGGTCAAGCATCCATTCTGTGCGGTCATTGAAAATTCTAGACATGCGGTCTGCCTCCACATTCAGCTTTCCTGGCAAGTGTGCTGCAGTGACCCAAATTTTACGAGTTTCGCACCACTGCCAAATCTCTCGGGCTGCCCGATCACAGTCAAGGGATTTAATGCCTCCCATGTTGTTAATGTACGCAACAGCAGTACTGTTATCTAGCCGTAACAAAACATGAATGTTTTGTGAATTAGAACAGAAGGACTTGAGTCCCATGCCAGCAGCCAGGGTCTCCAGATAATTAATCTTATTCTCCCTGGCTTTTTGCAGCTCGTCTTCATTCCATCTACCCCCTGTATGGGTGGTATGATCAGATGCCCCCCAGCCTTTGCCACTGGCATCCGTGCACAATTCGAGCATAGGTTTAGGGTGTCGTAAGGGTGAGAAAGTAGACTGCACATTGTCTGTCCACCATTGCAGCTCTTGTTTTGCTTCCAAAGATAGGCTCATTTTTCTGTCAAAATGCCCCTTATTCATTTTGAGTGCTTTGATTTTGTCCCTTTCTAAAGCCCTGTAATAGAGCTGTCCATACTGGACTGCGGGAAATGATGCTACCATTTTCCCGATAATTCTAGCCACCTGCCTGATACTGGGGTTTGCCATTTGCATAAGTTCATTGCACAAGGACTGTATTTCCTCTGATTTGTTATCAGGCAGTCGAATTGTCATGGCCTGAGTATTGAGAATGAAACCAAGAAATTGTATTTCTTGAGTGGGGCATAGTACTGATTTTTCTGGGTGTACCAAGAACCCAAGTTGTGCAAGGATGCTAGTGGTTTCAAAAACCGTTTGCAATGTTTGATTCTCACTTTCTCCAATAATGAGTACATCGTCAAGGTATCCAATTACTACATGCCCTTGCTCTCTCAGTAATGTAAATACAGGTTTCAGTAGTTTAGTGAATAACCTTGGCGCCGTGCTCAGGCCATTAGGCAGTACTTTGAATTGCCAAAGTTGATTTTTCCAGGAGAACTTTAAGAACTTCCTGTGTGTTGGGTGCACAGGTACTGTATAGTACGCGTCCCGAAGGTCGACTGAAGCTAAGAAGCTATTTTCTGAAATGAGTTCAATAGCAGTATGGATATTTTCCATCTTAAAATGCTGGTACTGGAGATATTTGTTGAGATCAGACAGGTCTAGGATAACGCGTGTACCCCCGTCTTTTTTAGGCCGTGTAAAAATATTAGACACGAATTCTCCAGTTTCCATCTGACACGGTTCGATCACTCCCTTGTCATGGACTTTAGAAATTTCAAGATCAATATCAGCCTCTTCGGCTTTATTACACCGAAAAAGGTAAGGGGGTTTAGTTCTAGATGGTGCACCCATCTCTTTACTGAATTCAAGCCTGTAGCCACTTACAGCATTTAGCACATGTGGGTCTGAAGTAATTTTGCGCCACTTTGGGAGGAATTGCTTCAGTCGACCTCCTACCATAGGTTCTACATTATTATGACATAGCTTTGCATAATCACTAGAATCAGATGTCATGTTTACCTCGTCAGTTGAACTGGAGGTTATCGTGCTCTCTTCATCCCTGAGCCCTGCTTGCTTGCGGTTGGTGCTGGCTGGGATGTGTGAAGGTGTGGGGAGCCGACGGCTTCCCCCTCCCCTTGGGGCGCTGGCCTAAAAAAGCATGGCTGGTAGCTCCAGTCCACGGTCCTTTTGCACCTGTAGGCCTAGTGACATCACTTGTACTTGCACGAGAAGTAGTCCAGCCCGCGTCGCGGTACTGTTGGGGCAAATTTGAGCTTCCTGATGTAATCTTGCTCCTGCCCTTGCCATATGCACTCCTGCCATAGTCATATGGGCTGAAACGCTGCTTTTTGTATTGTCTGCTATGCTCACTCCTGAGGACACCCTCAGTTGCTTTTTGTTCATCTCTTATGTCTTTCATTTGCCTTCCCAGGTCGTCACCAAAAAGGAATTTGGAGACCGGGGTAGAGGGCTTGCAGAGATGCTGGAATTGATAAACAATGTCTGGTTTCATGAATTCCTTACGCAAGGAATTTAGCTCGAAATTCGCACTGCACAGAAGTGCTAGTGCATCTTGTTGCTGTTCAGTGATATCCTGTGCCGACACTGTATGTATGTAGGCATTGATGCCTCTCGTGAGATTCTTTTGGAGTCTCTGAAATTTGAGGTCTCGTGTCTTTGAAAAGGCAGGTAGCCCATTCCAGATTCTTTGGTTGACTTTCGGCACATCCACCAGCTCACAGTTGCTGGGAATGGGGTATTTAGTGATCGTTTCATCTACCACTTTGGGCTCGAGCTGGTGGGTCAGAAGGTAGGCTGTAGACTTAGCAATTTCTGGGTCAATGGGGGGACCAACTTCCTCAGCCACAGCAAATTTGGCTGCAATGTTTGGCGCTTTCTCCACTACAGAAGGGGGAACTTCGCCTTCTTCAATATCAAATTTGTCATCACGACTATCCCCTTGACCTGGTTGGATAATCACAGAGTTTTCATCCATATCTCGGCCCAGAAATGGTGCCGCATATTCATCATCATAATCGCAGTCAGTATCTGCCGAGTCTGAAGGGGAGTATTCAGAACGAGTCCTGATACTCTTTCCATTGCCACCGCCTTCACGGGCTGGTGTCTGCTTTGCCGACTGTGCCTCCACAAATTGAACAACCACAGCTAATTGGCCTTCAAGCTTGCCGAGTCTATCTTCCAAAGTTGAAACTTTAGAGGCCAGTTTGGCAGGTGGTTTCACTGTTTTGTTTGCACCGGTACTACCGCTAGGGTTAGCACTGCTTGTTGTAGTAGTACTATTACTAGTACCTGCCTTGCCGGCTCTAGTAGGCGTTTTACCTTTGGCTGTCGCAGTTTTCTGCTTGCACTCTTGTGCGTGCTGGTCTCCGCGACCCCCGCCGGTGGCTGCCGGGGACGCGACTGCTGTCAGCAGCGGTGGTGCGGCTGCGCCGCCCACGTTTGGAACGTTGGTCGAAGACATAAATTCCGTTGCTGTTCAGCTGAAGAATGATCGTTAAAACCAGAAAAAACCTGGCAAAACCTCCCGTAGAGGTAACTTTCGCTATTACGTCGATCCAACTCGAACGAAAACTTGAATATTCAAGTGCAATTCCGGCGAATTTTCCGAGCACAGAAATTCGCGTGTTAGCAAGATGGCGGCGACTAACGAATTGAGTGGCGCGCGCACTAGCGGGATCTCATATATGACGTAATCTCTCACGAAATTACGATATAAAATAGTTTTTCACCTCCGTTTCATTTTTGTGTACAACTAATATGTCTAACGTGGCGTAGTTACAACTATGTTTAGAGCTAGTTAGCTAGGTCTGCGATGTCTGTATCGTTTGCTGATATGTTTTGTGAGCTGAGAGTGACTATGATGGGAGTGATATTCAGGGTTTTGCTGTGGTTGAGGTGATGGCAAGATGTAATTTATTTTGTGTAACCATGTATGACATTGATGATGGCGAGTAAAAAACTACGACACGAGTAGCCTAGCCTAGGCCAATGACGAGAGTGACACTGAAGAAACGGGGGCTGATGCTCGCTCGTGCACGGGATCAGTGGTCTAGAGACTTGCATTACAGTTGTGTATTTATATTTTTTTTCCTTTTTCTTATTCACTCGGGTATTGTGCTACCAAAATTCGTGTCTCTGAAGAAACTCAACCAAAAGCTTGACAACAAGTTTGCATCAGGTCTATTCTGTAGTACTACTAGCACTAGGTTCTAGATCTAAATCATAATGGCGATGCTAATTTAGTTTTCATTTAGAACTCGATGAAATCCACTTTCTTTGCTCATTTTTCAACTGATAAATTATTTAGAACTGTACTTAAATTCTGATGTACTGCATTCACCATTGTAATAAAAAAGAGCCTGCTGATCAGGTGTTTCATTGTATCCTTTTCATTTCCTCCCTATCCTTTTGGTTTCCTTCCTGTCACTTTCTTCTTTGACCCTAGATGGAAAAAAAAAATCCCATCTTGCCATGTAAAGACAGAATACATAACCATCATGAAATATCATGACATTGAAATAATAATAAGAAATAGTCAAGTAACCAAAATACTTGTTTGTGAAAATAAATAACAAATGAAAGGTGATTTCTTATGGAGCAGTTCTTTCAAATGTCAAACAGCTTCGGTAATGAAGCAAGTGAAATCTGAAAACTATCCTGGCAACAAGTTGAAATTGATAGGGAATTCTGACAAAAACTGTCACACCATTTGATGTTTGAATTTGTCTTTTTATTGGATGAGGTTATAAAACTAAGTGCCGCCGATAAAATAACAATCCTCTCAATTTGAAGAAGAGCAGTAGGGTGGTACACTAGTACGACTCAGTAAACAGTTGATTAGGCCAAGTAAAAAAAGAAAGTAGTTTCTCGTCCGGGTTTTTTGAGCAAGGCGATGAGGGAGGTCCTTACTATTTGATATCTTACTATTTTTTCGAGGATTGTCAAAATGAAAGTAATATGTGTTTCTCGTCCGGTAATTCTGAGAAAGGTAACGAGAGAGGGCTTTACTATTTTCTATATCGAATCTATGAAATGAAATATCACTCTGGTAGCTGTGTTATGAGAGACCAGGTCCCAAGTGTATGTCTAGTCTGCACATTGTGCATTTTCAAACAAATAGATATATGTACCATACTTGAAACGAAACTTCATGCATGCAGAAATACATTTGCTTTTTCTTTCCACTACAGATGTCAAGGGAAAATGACCATCTTGATACTGGTGTTTAGTGTTGTAATGGCATTTCTGATACCAGTGTACTTGCAATTCTGATGTATTGTGCTATTAATTGAAACAGGTATAAAACGTGCATGTCTTTCAACAAATGTACGACTGAAATTAATTCCATGACATCAAAAACACTGCTTTATTTATCATTTGTGTTTGTGACTTTTTGAGTCCACACAGCTGGTATGTATCTGCATTTCTTCATAGTACAATTGTAGCACATTCAACTGGAAGCTGGCTTGCTCAATTGCAGATGGATGTCAAAATGATACTGATATGGCATTATAACATTAAACATTTAAAAATGTTTCTTCATGTTCTAAAAAGACATTTGATAATCACTCATCATTTGGATGATGAATTATTGTATACCAAAACTACATAATTATGTAGTAAAACATGTACCTGTGCTGGTAAGTCACATTCTCCCTTCATTTCTTCCATGCCCATCATTACAGTGCTACCAAGAAGCAGCAGTGATATAAACAGCAAAATACAACGTGTAATGACAATTTCAGTTCACGCTCATCAAAACTGCTTATTACTTTTCAAAGTTTTGGCTATCAACATTCGTTCGTGGGTGTATTTTGTTTGTTCGTTTGTTTTGTGTGTTTTTCCCTCTTGAAAGACTTAATGATTTCTTCGTATCGAACGTAAACTGCATGTTTACCGTAAACAAGCCATTCAGCTCGGCTCTGATGGCGCATTCGATTCATCGAACTTGCAGTAACCTCTCATAAGCAGGAGCACATGGCGCATTGAAAGTGAAGCCGCGTGTTTGCACATCGGCGCTTCCACACACAGCGCGGCATTTTGCAATCATCGTTATAGCAGACTTTCCGATTTCAGTCAGGGGAAAAGGAATTGGAATACTTCGGAAAATACTGATGTTTAAAATCCAATAAAATGAAAAAAGCCTGAAAACAACGCATGATTATGTTTTCATAGTAAACGGTGATTGGAAACACGGAACAGAGTATTGCATCCGCTCACAAAGAAGCTCTCTTGAGAAGATGAAAGCATTCCACGTCCACTGCTAGATAGTGGAAGCTTCCATAATCAGCCCAGCAAGTTTTTGGAGGTACATACTTGCACTTGTACACATTCATCGCGAGAAAACAATCAATCAACGCTGAACATTGCGTAGTTTGGCATCTTTATCGTGCTGGTGACAAGCTCGATGCTTCGGCATGTGTCATAACGTTATGTTTAGAGCCTGTAGGCCTCATAAGTCGACGAGTTTAATTCAAAATAGCAAAAAGAGGGAGATTGAAAAAATAAGAATTCTGGTAGAAAAATACGAATTTTGAAGCTGCTGAGTACTAATTTGTGCTTCTAAAGGTTGGCAGCTCTGGTATTTAAAGCCGTTCGCTGTGCATACGTGCGCTTGAGATCGGTTCTCTCCATCACTGCACTCCACGATTTTTTTTTTCCAGCTCCAGAACGCGCGCATGCTATGCTGGCTGGCTGGTCTCCTCTATTATGTGGTTACATTGCGCAATCAATCTAGCAGCACATGAAGCGGGCAGCGAGCAACAGCACGAGAAAAATGTACGGAAGGGGCTCAACGTCCTGTCTACATCACGACGTACCGAGTGCGCTGTACATCACAGCCCAGGCCGCGCCCGCCCGCGCCCATCCAACTACAGTTCAACTGCTTTTCTGTACGTGGGTCATTCCTTCTTGCCGAGCTCGCAGTGTGAAATGCGTGCGTTATTACATACGCACTACAGAAGCTACAACTGTACTACAGCTAAGTAGAGGACGCAAGGCCTAATTAGAAATGAGACATCACGATTGGTAGGTGAATTGTCTTTTTTTTCGGCGGCCGAAAAAATAGTAAAATATCAAGAAAGTCGATGCGGCAACTGAAAATCGATGCGGGCGGGGAGCGGGCTGGGACGAGAATTATGAATTTCTTGGTATTTTCAGCGCCATTTTGAAAATAGTAAACAGTAAAAAAATCGATGCGGCGGCCAAAATCGATGCGCGCGAGGACGAGAAACTGGTTTCTTTTTTTACTTGGCCTTATTTATGCATCGTATCCATGGGCAACTGCGGGGTAACTGCAAGAAGGCGCAGGAAATTAGACTTGAGTCAAGAACGACTATTTATTATTATTTTTTTTATTCAAACTATTTTTTTTCTTGGACTGAAAAAAACCCCAAAATATTTCATATTACGCTTCTAAAATATAAAATGAATATATGAAGTCTTTTTATCGTGATTTTATGAAGAATTAGAATTATTAAAAAAAATATAGATACTAGACGGGCTGAACAAGGAAGTCTAATTTCACCCCAAGAATTTGCAACACACCGCATCTCGGGTGCATTCCTAGTGTTCTTGCCGCACTCTCACGATCACCTAGCTAGGCCATGCGCACAAGCCAGTCACATGTTCACAGTACACACGTTGTTAGCCAGTTTACCGATCTCATTCCTGATCTCGTGCGTGTAGAAAATTCTCTCAAAACTAAGCCAGACATGATTTTGGAACATACATTACAATGTCAAGACCTTTTCAGTGGACTTTGAATTCGCTATTTGTCTGTTTTAGCTCTTGAATGTACGACTTCGAACGTCCGATTTGTTTTTTACTACACCACACCGTGTGTTTTCAGCCCCATGCTTCTCCACACGTACGTCACACAAGCACTGTGTACCTGTACACACACAAGCCATCGCGATCGAAGTTTGAGCGATAGCGATAACATGTGCGGAGCAGACATGCGGATTTCAGCACAGGGTAAATGAGTAGTTGAACGTATCACGATTGTAAAACAAATCTTTTTCTATGTCTCTGCAAATTTGAATTAGGCCATCTCAGCATAGATAGATTATGATACATTACAAAATAGATTAGCCATAGCAAGAACTTGCTTACATGAGAGTTATTAGACAACGTTGCAAAATAAAAACCCCGTCATTGAATGGAATGTTCCAGAGCTATCTGGGGGGGGGGGGGGGGGGGGGGCTCGAGGACATTATGGACACGTCGATTCGCAAGTGGGTAAGATGTGATTACAGATGGCTTGAAATGAAGAGGATTTATCAATGAAATACACAGAAACAATATTTTTTCATAATTCCTGCACAATTTATTATTTCTTTTCATAAAATTCACATAAACTAGTGCTGTATTGAGTCAACTAAGTGCATATTAGCACGAGTGTACACGCATCATCCCTCCTGCCTAGTGGGAATGACACAGGCAGTTTTTTCAATGACGTATGAATGCTCTTCGCGTGTAGATCGCGCCGTAGGGAAGATCGCGCCCAAGTTCATGGCCAACTTACTAGGCAGGCACGATATTACAGATTACACAGAGGCCCGTACGTGGATGGGTTAATGTCACATGTCTTCTACAAGTAGAGTCATGAGTTCTGGTATGAACTGAACATAAAAGCTACGAGTAACATTAGGCCTAACTTGTTGGTGCCTAGAACTAGTTAGTTACTAAGTTAGACAGTCAGTAGAGTAACTATACACAGCCCAGTCGCTGTACATAGGTACTCGATGTAGGGGCAAGCATGGTGTCACCGGACACTATGGTATTACCGGACACGCACATTTTTGCGTACTAATGACATTCTGTACGCGCGAGACTTCGTAGATTAGCCTCACAGAACTTTGTGTGGACCGAAATCGCAAAAAACGCCACATAAAAATGTAAAAACACGAAAAAATTCACATTTTACCTCAAATTTATAGTTGAGTGACCCGCACCTCGTTTATAGTTAATATTTATGCATGTTTGAATCACATTTCGCGACTGAAATTCCATGAAATCCCACTCACATACAGGAAAAATGCTGAAGATTCTATTAGAACCAAAAGTTCACTGATCAATATCGGAAAAATTGTAGCTGTCGTCCTCAAACGCGAACGATGCGGAATAGTTGTGCGCTAAGGGGCACGCAACTCATCACCCGCGCGTGCAGCTCCCATAGACAAAGCACGTATACTCTAACCAGTTGTCGATTTCTCACAAGGTTTTATTGCGTGAACTGTTCGAAATGGTCAAGACAGACATTTTACTGTAAAATACGAAATTTGAGCTTCATTTGCAGATTTTTTGTGTGTGTCATCCGCTCGGTGAGAATGTGTACGGTGATTTGTGGGATGAATTGTGATTCTGGTGCAAGGATTAGGTGCGAAAGACCTCGATTATTCGATTACGAAAATAGCGTCCGGTAATACAATGCGATTTTGCACCGCGCAAAAAACCACTATTTTTAGAGGGGTATGTTTGAAGCATATTTTCTAAAAACTGGAACGAAGAAATGACGTAAGTTGGCTGAATTCGTAATTTCCATGAGTCTGTGAATAAGTGGTGTCGTTTTTAGCCGAAATTTCATTCTATGAGTACGGAATTCAAAGCCACAAAGAAAAGCGTCCGGTAAAAGGATGTTCCACCCTACCTATATGTACATGTTCAGCGACTGGGCTGTGTGTAGTTAACAGTATAGTAGACTATTCTACTTCTTTAACTTGCCTACTTTATTCGTGTATAGACAGACCTTAACGTTACAGTGTAGGCCAAAATGTTCTAATTCGTGAATAAGCCACAACTTTATATACAAGGCTTCTCTTTCATTATCAATGTCAAATGACTGACTCTGAATCAAAATATTGATGACCGATAACTAATATAATAATAATATGATTATAAATTGATGATAGGCTAGGTTTTTGATCAATTTGATTTGATTTGAATTGGTTATTTATTGGTTACTGTGCTGTATCATCATTGTACATGAGCATACTACATCACCATACATATGTATGTAACGTTATATACATGGCATGTACATACTGTTGGAGCTACAGTAGTACAGTATACATAAGCTACATACACATCAGTTGTTAACAAAATACCTTTGGTATCTTTTCTTCATTGCCTTTACACAATGTACAGCATAAGTGTTTCAGAAATACAACCGTACAGTGATTAATACAGTAGGGCTACAGCTGTGGCTTGATTTGCATGCAGCCTGCATACAAATGTACATGTAATAATAATATACACAGAAAGAAAAGAAGGGAGGGACAGCTTGTTGTGTAGAGCCTGGTACTAGAGATAGGATAGTAGAAAAAAGAAAGGGGAAGGAGAGGTCTGTCTGCTTTCACTAAAGGCTTTTTTAGTTCACCTTGATTACCTAAGTGATGTAAAGAATTTGTGTAGGCCTCTTGACTAATGTATAGTGTTGTATTTCACTCTCTGAATTGCACATGCAGGTATGCTCTGTTCACTTCAAGGACGGGAGACCAACTTCAGACTATCCATATCCAGTTCTGCGCATGGGCTACAAAAACTATGTAAGTTACTTGTCATGTTATATACTGAATTTTTATGAAGATATAGACAATAGATCACTAATATTATTTATCTATATACATTGTATGTGTAAAACAATCTTTAATCAGTAAGCCTGTTATACATGTAGTATTCACTATACATTGTTTGTTTGGTTTATTTTTTGTCACTGCATTAATTGTAGGTCGTTTTCTGGCTTTCAACTTTTCATTATATATAAGCAACATATTGTTTCACTCCATGAATTCATATATTGTTTCTGTTCATTTTCACTTTTTTTTTTCGTTCAGAAACATATGTCTGCTGGAAGACCGCTACTAAACCGGTGCACTTCTCTAGACACAAAGATGGACACTGACAATGGACAGCAGAACAAAAACCAGGATGACAGTGCAGAGGACCACCTTACTCATACCTCTGTGCAGACTGATGCTGAACCAGAGAAGAAGAATTCATATTTTCAGTGGTATGATTTCACACTTAGTGATCATAACTATGCCAAAGACCCAGTGTTCAGCTCCCAGTCGAAGTCAACACAGACTGACCATTGCCCGGAAATATCCGTTCACAACATGGAAGACAGGACTGTCAAATTTTACACGGGACTTAGCACATCTGTGTTTTGGAGCTTTGTAAGCTCACTCCTAATGTGGCTGCCTTCTATACATGTACCTAACTTCAAACTTGCTGTACATAATCAAATCTTCCTTGTCCTTATGAGACTCAGACTAGGTCTAATGTTTGCAGATGTAGCAGCTAGATTTAACATCTCATGCGCAACTGCGAACTCAATTTTCGCAACATGGCTGCCACACATGGCAAAGTACATGAAGTGTAATATCATCTTCTGGCCACCGCGTGACACATTATCAAGAATTCGCCCTAAAAGTTTTGCAACTTCTCATCCAAAAGCGACTTGTATAATCGATTGCACTGAAGTATTTGTTCAAAGACCAAGCAATTTGAAGAAGCGAGCACAGACCTACTCCAATTATAAGAACCATAACACCTATAAAGCCTTGTATTGTGTTGCGCCCAATGGCTTTGTAACGTATGTTACGAAACTATTTGGTGGTCGAGCAAGCGACACGTTCATATCACGTAACTGCGGATTTGGTGAGCATTTGTTACCAGGTGACGAGGTATTGGCTGATAGAGGGTTTACAATTAGCGATATTTTACCCCCCGGGGTAAAACTGTCCATACCAGCCTTTACACGAGGGTTTAAAGACCGAATTCTACCTGAAGAAAGTGTGACTGAAACAAGACGAATTGCAAACGTCCGCATACATGTGGAAAGAGCAATACGACGTCTTAAATGCTACAAAATTCTCAGTAGTGTTATACCAGCAAGTGTGCAAAATGTAGATGACATCTTAATCATTTGTGCAGGGCTGTGCAATCTGCAACCCATGTTGATTAATGAAAAGAGTCTTGAGGCGGAAGAGTGAAGATGGTGAAGACAAGACATTCCAATTGACATGGACGAAGAAAGTGAGGGACATGTTGTCTTTAAGTTCTCAGTACAGGTCTATATTGTGGAGAAAGATCACAAATTTGATCCCAAATTCATGACAGTATCTGCATACATGTACAATGTACTATGATAGAGCAACCATAGTTAGATATCTTTCCCTCTCTCTGTGAATGCCTGTATAGCATGTTCTTTAACCAGGTGATAAAGTGTTCGTTGACAAAGGATTAACAATTTGTGATATTTTCTGTCAATTACAGCCGTCACGTGAAGGTTTAAAGACCGAATGCTACTAAAAAAAGTGTGAACAGGAAAAAATAGGACAGATACAATGTGTAACACTGTTTTCACACATATGGAGAGGGCCATACAGCATCTTAATTGCTACACAATTTCTCATTAGCGTTATACGAGCAAGTGTGCAAAATGGAGATTGTTGTTGTGGTTGTTTTTTTTTTTTTTGCAGGTTTGTTCAATCTCCAACCCCTTTTGATTAATGAAAACAGGTCTGAGGGAGAAAATGAATGATGAAGATTGTGGAGAAGAGACATTTGACATACTTTGTAGACGAAGGAAGTGAGGGTCAAATGCAGAACAGTCCATCCAAATGCACATTGATGTTGAGGCTTATGCTTAGAAAAAATCTATTAATGAAATTAAAGGGACTTGATGCTTAATTTAATGTTTAAGGCAGGCATGTGTTTTGTGCATAATGATTTATGTATTGTTTCATTTTTGCTTGGTGAATCATAAAAAGGTGAAATCATGATACATCCCATCCTCATTTAAAGATCCACAAATGATGTGTTAGTGTTGTGGCATTTTGGAATTAGTTGGGCTAGTGGGAATTATGCTATTTCATTTTATTTCAATAGTTGGATGTGCCACTGCTTGTACATGCATTGTGCATTAGTAATTTCAGAAATCAGAGTCCCTGTTTGTGACATAATGAAGCAACTGATAATTTTTTTGTTCTCTGTAGGCCTGCACAGTATGTGCTTGCTCATGTAAAAAGGGAAAAAGTAATGATAGTGTCAAAAAATCTTTAATTTTCCCTAAAAAATTTCAACTTAGTCTTAGATGGTAATGTTCATGAGTCCATTTGACTTAAAATTCCCATTAAGTTCTCAGTTAAATGCCACTTTATTCCTTACTCTGCCTTCTTCTATTTATATGCTTCCATTTTTTTAACTTGCCTTCTTCCCTCACCTAAAGTCCTCCCTCTCTCCCTCTCTCTCTCCTCCTGTTCCATGTCTCTTATCCCAACTCTCTCTCTCTCTCTCTCTCTCTCTCTTTCTCTCCATCTCTCCCTTGACCCCTTTTCACCAATCTGTTTTATCATATAATGATTTCAAATATTCAAGGAAAATAAGTTTAGACATAGAAATGATGGACAATATGGTATTCGTTTATAAATCATTCCTTGCACTGACTGGTCATTATCATTATATAATGATATGCAATTTGAAAGAATGAATAAAAATGAGTGAATGAAAACATACCAATATGTAATGTCTCCATGCTTCTGCTGTGGATGAGACTATACAACTGTACAAAGTACGTGTAGTATTCATTCTGTGCCTGTATACTGCAATCAAATGTCCATGAGCATTTGATACAAAGATAAAACATAACATAAAAACTACATGTACCTTTTTACATCAGGCATCTTGTTGCATCAGAGTATAAATTTAAGAAGGAAATAGTATTGAGATATGGCAACAGCAAAATCACATTTTTTAGAAAGATTGTGTTGTACATTCAATCTCCTTATAGTTATGTACATGTACATTGAATTTCTTTGTAACAGGTTTCATTTCATCTTTTTTTTGGCTTGTTTGTTGTTTTTTACGCCTACACATAGGACTTCCATCTCCAAAGCAATGACACCCATTTAAAACTGAACGTAATGCCATGTACTTTTTCATGAGGTCACAAAGTATATCCTTGGCAATTATTACAATGCTTATAATCAAACAGCCATGACAAAGGTTAAAAACTGTTTCATGCATGCAACCTCCTGTTCTTAGTTTGCCACATAACACTTCTTTTTAAGTACTTGTAGCTGTGCTAATTGACAGCATCTTTAAGTCATACACCAAATTCAGCCACAATGAACAAAAAGAAACAAAACAAGTGCTTACAATATGCAAAACTAACTAATTGATCAAGGCGATTAATTTCTTGTTATTCTTGTATCAAAATAAGTTATTTCATTAAAGGATACTAATGAAATTTTAAAGAATTGATTTTCTCCGGACTAAAGATGTACTTTGTCAAAAATCTTCATACATTGTATCGATTTTTCCAATGTAAATGTAAATGTTATGAAGAGCAGACTTAGTACAATGTATTACGATGAACTGTATGACCACAACATTTATTTCCTTCATTTTCTTTTAGATTCATCTCAAACGTGTACGGCGTATGTACTTCGTTGACAACTTACTCTGCTAGTACTGAGTATTCAAGGGCTTTAACGCGGTTTCACTATTTGTAGTTCGTGTGAGTTGATGCGATCCGTGATAGCCGGCAGCAGGGAATTGAAATAAAATGTCTGAAGCCGGGAAAGCTGTTCCTTGAACCACTCATCATCAAATTTGACATCGGCAATAACCCCCCGGACACATTCTGTTGGTGACCACACCATGAATTTGCACTTGGACCTCCTTGAGCAGTACATGGCAACCTGTACCTGCATGTAGTATCCACTTGCTGCGGTTGTCCGTCGAAGATAGTACTCTGCATCCTCCGTGGTCCTGACATCATATGTTCCACTTTCAATGAGTCCTTGCAGTGACTTGTACTTTGCAAGTTTTTGCTCGGTTGGGCATTTGATTTCAAGAATAGTTTCGTCGTCAATGATGCCATCCAAACTGGCACCAAGCCAGCTCTTGTCGGGTCGCACAATTAATCCCGTTGTCTGCACCTTTGTGTTGCTCTCTCTCTCAAATTGGGTCCTTGCGATTCCTTCGTGATCTTGACCGTACCTTGTTGCTGCATTTCCCGTAAAGGTAGGGTCCATGTGATTTTTGATCCATTTGGTCGGATTTGTGCCATGACGTGGGACGCTAGCAGCACAACTGCTTGTAATCCTCAGCTTACGCTGAGAGGTCCAGAGAGCAGAATTCTGGTTCATTGTCTGTTCCGACAGTGTATCTGCTTGAGCCTGCGAAATTTGGACATAATCCTCGTATACTTTCTTGCATGGACCACATTCCCATTCTGTGTTGTGAAGTCCATGGCTGGCAGTTCCGTCGGCTGGCTGCTGGTCCGATTTGGGTTTTGGTTTCGCTGTTAACAGGTGGTTGAGAATTGTACCAGGAATTGATGCAAGTGCCTGCATGTGTGGCTGCTTGAGGTGTTCAGTGACTTGATCATCTGTGCTGAAAGATACGACATTGCTTGCCATCGAGCTGTTTCTGTTGCACCGAATGTTTTCCACTGTATCTGGCACGACGTTTTCTTGCGTGCACCTGTTCCATACACATGACGCATCTGTGCATGCGATGCCTATGTACCCCTTTTTGTTGGCGGCATTTATCTTAAATGCGAGCCCTGCCGAATGACTGCAACATTTTCCTTCGGACGCGATGCAGTCGCACTTAACAGTGATAATTGAGTTGTCCTCCTTGTTGACAGTCAACTCTACATGGTGGTAGCTATTGATAGCCTGAGAGAAACGCACTTGGCCCTTCAGAATAATGTTGTCACCAGATATCTTGTGTTTCACCACACCTACCCATCCTGAGTGGAGGTAGTTCATTCCCTCGCTGATGCTCCTAAAATTTCTGTTGGGCTGATTGTCACAGGAGGGAGCATTGACAAAATACTCGTAGATATCTATTGAATGCAAAAAAGAAGAGACTTTGATAGTTACATAAAGTTGTATCTAATTTATACCTTTAAAACAATCATTTTTAAAAAGTAATACACTTAGGCTACCATATAGTGTACTGTATTTTTTTCACAAATGTGTTGCACTTTTCAGAAGAAAAGTTGATATCAAATGTTTTATTAATTCACTGCGTTTTGTTGTACACAACTTAACTTATAACAACAATACATTTTTTGCAGCCTGCAGACATGTTTCAGTTCAAGTTGCGTTAAGTAGATTCACCATTACATTAGCCATTTAGCATGCGTTATCAATTGGAGCGCTCATTCACTTTTATAGCCTTTACTTAGGCCAGCGGGATATATCATTTTTTTAATTTTTATTTTTTTTTTGCTAACTAAAGGCAAGGATAAACGAAATACACTGTATATCTAAACTGTAAAATGAATGTGCGTTGTCTGATGTAAGTAAGCAAAACTTACAAGCCTGGTATCGTGCTACAGTGATTTTCAAGCTAAACTTAAAAAAAAAAATGCGGTGAAAACTTGCCACCATCCACAGTTTAAGTATCAATATCAAAAATACAAATTCAGATTTAGAGTTTAAGGCTCAGTCTTACCTAGCCTATTAAAGATTCAGATCCAATATCTGTATTTCATTATATCAATTAACTTTTCAACATCCTAGGCTCACTCGTAAAGCGTCCGCCTCTCTCCTGTGGTTTTTATATTCTTACACAAATGCGGAAATAAACTATGATAATAGTTATAATACGCTGTGATAATCATAACAATGTCTTATCTAGCCATGGCCCAAGGAAGCCTCTTCAGTGTTTCCATTAATGTACCAGAGGATCCTGTTGTCATTATTACTCGTGGGATGATGGGTAAAAACATCTTGTCCATGGACGGGAATTGAACTCGGGTCCTCGGATCGAGAGTCGGGAGTCTTATCCACTACGCCACAGTGCCCCCACACATGCGATTATATTTGCGCGTATGCTTCCAAAGATGTCGAGATTTTACGCACTGGCTCCACGAAGAAAGGGAGAAACAAACTGATAAAGCATGTTTTGGACAATAAAGCATGAGTTTTACAAGCCAAAAATGCATTATCAGTTAGTTTCTTTATCATATGCTCCCACTAATATACTAGTATGCGTGTAAGCTCAAATATATGGGAGATATACTTGCGAATATTCTAGCCTATAGTCATCGCCATAGAAATACAAGTACTCGCAGATCGTATATATCGATATTTACCTTGAAATTCAAGTTTTGGCCATAGCCGAACGTCGTCTACCCATTCGCTCATACTCGGTGTGAGTTGCTATTTTCTAGAGGGTTTAAATTTCGAGAATTTCGCGTAATACTATTGGTAGAAGCGAGCGAAGAAACACAGTTATGCCAGACGCGTCGATCGCAGCCTGCGTTTAGCTGACTCATGACCGGCCCGGCGCGGCCGGCCTGTTGGCCCCCAGTAATGGCGTCGCCTTAAGAGGGCGCACTTCCATGAACAGTCGCTTGAATCGGTCTATAGACGTAGACGAGAGTACGCGTATGTGTGTACTTACCTGTTCAAAAATTTGGATTGAATTACCGTTTCTGATGGAAGTGAAATCATTGGATGTCATTCCATGAATTTCATTATTTGGGGATCACCGTCTACTCACTCTCCACACCAGCCTCGTGTATTAAGCTATAAACATTTTAAAGACGTTGACATAGTAGCTTTTTTGTGATGTTTTACAAAACCAACATTGGGAATACTTTATTTTCATTTATTTATTTGTCATTTTTTTATCTTATTTTATTTATGTTTTTATTTATTTATTTATTTATTTATTTTTTTTTTTTGGAAGAATGAGGGTGTCAAAGTATTGGAAGATTATCTTATGGAAATTGTTAATTTATTAATGCCTGTTAAATCCAGGAAAATTAAAAGTATAGTATTCTCCTTGGATGACTTCGGAAATTATTAATCTGATCAAAGAAAACGAAAGAAAATGATACTATGAATATGTACAAGAAACTAAGAAACAAAGCCACCTATGAAATAAGGAATTTCAGAGAAAGCATTTCAATTAGTCCGGATGGGATTTCTTCTAAGATTTTGAAAGTGAGCGCCCTATTTTATTGTAACTTGTTTAAGGTATATCATTTATAGATCTTTGTGTGAAAAGAAGTTCCCCTTAAATCCTACGAACATAATTTATAATTCACAGATTCATGCTGTTTTTAAATCTTGAGTACAGACGGAGGAAGCATTTAAACGTGTTTGTATTTAAATCAACTCGGATTATGTCATCGTCATGCGTGAATGATATGTTCGAGAGTCCCTGTTGCTCATATTCTCTCCGTATAAACTGCCTGAATCACGTCATTCATTTGAGATAACACACTTACGGATTTCAAGTTTGGAATTATTGCCAGGGATAGTGCTGAGATGGTAGTTATACTAACAAGTAACACCGATCTTAAAAATTACCAATTGTCAATTTTTGTCAACCTCCTCAGTGATTGAATTTTGTTGAATTTCATAGTCTAGAATTTGTTTGACATTCCGTGATGAACAGTTTAGTACAACATCATTTCAACGCCTTTTTTTTTAATACACATTGTCAGTTATCAAACTGCTCATCTTTTTCTCTTTCAGCCAAAAATACCTTTCTGCCTGTACGCCCTCTATCGGTTCGCAATCGCCGCCTTTTTCCTCGCGTTTTTTATAACTTCTGTCATAATCGCAGACGACGCATGGGGCCCGAAGTTCCTAATTTACATCCCTCTTTGGACATATATTCCTGCTACATGTTATGTTTGCCTTGCCTGTTTTAATGTTGTGATGGACTTCAAGAAGAGCAGGGCGAATTCAGAAGTTGAAGGTAGGATGTTTAGTTATTATTATGGAGTGGAAACGGACAGGGGAAAGGCAAGACATGACCTGAAAAAAAAAAAATTCACAGAATAAGATGCATTCATTCATTTATTCATTCATGTTTTATTTTCATTTCTAAACAATATACATAGATGATACAAACTTCAGAATGATCGTATATTCTTGTAACTTATAATAACTCTTGTTTCATAAATAAGGACGTGATGGAAATGAAAATTGAGGGGCTGCGAAAAAAGCGAACTTGTATAGTGCAGTCCCCTCAATTATTCACGTTACATTACTGCAATACATTTATACTCTTTACTATACTTTTCTATATTTATACTCCTCTGTGTGTATGTATTTGTGTGCGTGTGTGTGTGTGTGTGCATGTGTATGCCTAATGTTACCATCGATGTAATGAAAAATGTATACTTGAAGTACTGTACACGCACACACATACATACACACACAGAGAAGAGTAGGGATGGGGGGGGGGGGTATAGAGAGCGAAGGGCAGGTCGGTATATTCTCGATGCAGGGCGAAGAAAAACAAGAGAAAAACAACAACAATTCCACATCAGGTGAACTAATCATGAGGTACACATAAACTAATAAGATATATTTTTTTTAGATTACTAGAAAATGATTTCAAACTAGTAGAATCTTTAATATTTTTTTTTTCGAGGGAATTCTATAATTTTGGGGCACTGTAAATAAATGTAGATTTTGTAAAAACAAAAAAAAAGAGTTCGAGTAAGGGGAAATGATATTCATCTGTTTGACGAGGGGGGTATTCAGGAATATTTTCATTCTTATTAAACGTATTTTAAAAAGTTAAAGGAAGTGAATTGTTATGTAAACTATACATAAATTGACCAAGATAATAATGATACAAATCCCTAACATTCAAAACATTATTCTCCACAAATAACTCATCAGTATCAGAATATCTGGAGGTATTGCATATTATTCGAAGTGCCTCTTTTTGTTACAGAAATATTCTATCCAAATAAGTTGAATGTGTATTGCCCCATACTATAATTCCTTAAGTTAAATAAGGTAAAATTAACGTTGAATATAACATTAACACCGTTTTAACAGGAAAACAAAACTTTACTTTATCAATTGCACCTATGTTACTGGAAATTATACGGCATATACAATCTATATGTTGTTTCCAAGAAAGCTTACTATCTACAATCAAACCAAGAAATTTAACAGAATTAACCTGTTTAATCACTTCATTTTCAAAAATTATATCATTTGGCAATTTATCAAGGGTATAACTTGATATTCCACACTTGTCTTGTTTTCTTTCGCAAGGGTTAGTCAAGGCAGGTGAAAACTTGCTTAAGACTGTCTTCCCTGTGGTTACCCCTCCACGAAATTTTATCTGAACTGATATCTCAAAGACACTTTTAGGCAATGTCGTGGTGTAGTGACTCGATTTATGGAATGATAAAACTTTGCTAAGCTGTGTCATAACGCTTAACACACAGACACAGACACACACACACACACACACACACACACACACAGACACACACACACACAATCACACATGCTCAAACCCTGATAGTAAGACCAAATTGTGACCATAGTGATTCACAGTGTGAATCACACACATCTGTTTATTGTGATCCACAGTGTGAATCACACTCATCTGTTTATTGTGATTCACATTGTAAACACATTGTTGAATTCGAACGTTTTTAATAGTGTGTTCAAAAAGTGATTCACACTGTGTTTAATCTATGAACGCAATATAAACACATGATTTTCATAGTGTGAACGCAATGTGAACATGATGCGTTTTCAGTATGAATAGTGAAAATTAGAATGTGAATCACACTATTGTGAACGCACTGTGAAATACCTGCCTTGTGGTGAATCTCATTCACAAACCACGTTGTGAAAGACTCATCAAGCTGTGAAATACAATGTACGTGTAAACACCACATTGTGAAACACCCTCCAACACTGAATTCTTCAACCACAGTTTTAATAATTATCATTAATCTGAATATGCCTACCTTTTTATTTGAAAGAATACATACGTAATGATAGTGAAAATGAATAAAACTCATTTCGTAGCATGAGTAGTCTACCAGCACTGCCACTTACAGGGGAGTTTCAGTGCTGTTTAGAGTTAGCATGAAAAGAAGGAGTAAAATCTTTTCAGTACAAAACTCAAAATTTGATCAAAATCAGATGAAAAAAAGAGGAAAATTGACATTTCAATTTCTCTTTCTTTCAGGAAAAGTTCCTGTCCAAGAACAGTCATTATAAATATGCAGATAGCGAAGTGATGATGTCTTCCCCTCACATCTTACCGTATAGTTTTTACATAAAATTTTGAAAATTCCAGGCTATCGTTCGAAAGCCATTACGCCCCAGTATCAACTCCTGATATATCTAGGTCATCATTACACTGAAGTTATTCGGTCAGGAATAACATTAGATTCTACATTGCAATTACAACAATATTGAGTTTCTGTACAGTTCGTCTGTACAGGATAAACTGAAAATTTTGAGATGGTGACATGATCTGTTTGCTCATTGACATATTCATATCAATTAAGTACGAGAACTTTTCTGCCGAAATTTGATTAGCGAAACTTCACAATTCCGTAACCTCCGTAATTCTTATTTGATTTTTATCAAATTTTTACTGTTGTACTCGTAAGTTTTTACTCATTCTATTCATACTGAATTACAACTGGATTGGGCTTCCTCTGTAAGATTCCTTGTGATAAAATTATAGTCATAGTTGAGCAGTACTGAGATGAAAACTCGCGTGCTATTAAAATGTAGTATAAGGTGTCATTCGTTTACGCCCCTTGTTTCTGGTACAGAGAACCCAAATGATTATAGCTGCTGAAGACATGGCTTAGCTGATTTGAGATTTCATGAAGTGAGTTTGATTACGACACAGGAATAGAATTTCAAACAAGCCGATAAAAATTGCGAAAGAAAGCAGCTTTATCCAACTCTCTTTTCATTATCAAAGCGGTAAGCGCATAACGTTGGGTCATTGAATATTTTCATTTCCGCTTGTGTTGATCACAGTTACTCTCCATTTCTGTCTAAGTCCTTTTTCTTTGTACTTTCAGAAAAAAATCGGTATCAGATTCAGTGGCTTCTCTTTAACCTCACCGCCACTCCTTCTATCATTGTAACTGCTTTCTGCTTGCGGTCGCTGAACCTTGCCATGTACATCAGCATCCATCTCCTTCCCACCGTCGTCTGCCTCGTCGAAATCGTCCTCACCCTGATCGTCGTCCGCTTCGTACACGTGGTCTACCCGTTCTTGTACCTGGTTATCTACGTGCTCTTCATCGTCATCTACTGGGTGGCTGGGGGAACGGACCCGTTCGGAAACCCCTCCGTTTCTCACATTCTCGACTTCGAAAACTACCCCGGCATAGCGGCCGCAACAGTGGTGGGCGTGGCCTTGTTAACGCTGCTAGCTCAGGCCATTTTGAAGGGAATATACGCCCTCCGTGTCTGATGCATGGATAAGAGAAGAACAAGAGCTAATCCTCGAACAGAAGCCGTTCCTCCTACAGAAGAGTTGGTAGCTGTCGAACTCGAAGCACTGACCGCGTAGTTTTCAGGGTTAGCTCCTTTACTATTCACAATTTGTTCACGCATGTCTAGGATAGAAAAGTCGCTCAATACATGTTTAGCCCTCTTGCTAAGCAAGAACTGATTCTGTTTTTATAATTGGCTGAAATATTTGATTTGCGTGAAGCTGAACAACGTCTATCTCAAAGTCTCTGAAATAAAGAATCAATTATTCCTTACATTATCAAAAGAACACATGGTATTCATTCCTTTGATGGCTTCATTGGTCTTCCAACACTTAGTTTGTTTGACGCTTCTTACTTATGTTGTATTGCTAATGGTTGAATCTGTTGATAATAACCTCTCATGGACTTCTCATATAAACTACCTGAGAGATTGTTTATAAATGAAATCGGATATTCTAAACAAGTTAAGGTACAATACTTCCCGACCAATATCTTTCAAAATCATACTAATGTTTTCTTGTATAAAGATGTTAAGCCTTTGGGATTACATTTTTTTTCTTCTTTAAATGTTTTATCTGGTATACCAGAGTAGGTGACACATTTTAGCCACGTCTACAAACTTCAGAGGTCTGTTTCCAGACCATGTCGGTATTACCATGGCGCCTGTCCAGATAAGCGATATGTGGGTAAAAATTTTAAGTAAATAGCTATCGACCCAGTTGTAGTAACTATAGGTGGGTAGCGTGCACCGCACTGCAGTGATGAAATCTATTCGAAGCTATTAAAGCCATAGCCTGTTTTTACGGGCATTGAAACATCTCAATATAAATTCATGCTTTGCTTCTATTGGGAATATTATGAGCAATTCATGTAAGTTTTGCAGGTGTTGTAATTAGGTTTAAATCACTTTTTTTTTGTCTTCTCTGTGTGAAAACGTAGAGGTCCGGATGACAGATAGCCGGATAATCAAAGACAGACTGTAGTTTGGTATAAGGTATACGGATTTCTTATTTCGGTATTACGAACCTTTGGAATAACTAACCTCATGTCGTTATCGGATTAGTGAGCCTTTGGCTTTAAGAACATCATCCTTATTCAATGGATGGGATAGTTTTGGTTGAGAAGGATCTTCAGGTTTCAAACTTTGTGCGATGATTAGACACTATTATACTTATGGAATGGTATAGCGCATACAATTCTAAGGGGAATACAAAGTTTTTTAGATAAACTTGGTTTTTAGATGGCTAATATATCCAAAAACAAAGTAAAAAACTTTTTATTAGGACCCCTTTGTTTTGCCTCTTTTTTTCATATCTCTGCCATTTCAAAACCGATTTTTATCAAATAAACTTTGAATTCCTCTTAGATTTAGTATGTCATTCATATTTCATCAATACTTTCAAATTATCTAGCAAAAAGGTAAAATCTGTATCCCCATCTCACATCTCAACCCATGGACCTATTACACGCATGGACTATGAACGGAGGTCTTTCTTTGGTTCGACCTGCATCACCGCCACCTGATTATGTGCATCTTGATGAATACATTCAGATGTTTGGACAATGACGATTGTGTAATCTTTTATCGTCACTTACAAAAGAACCGGTTCCCTCATTTCGGTTTTATTTCGCTGAGGTGCCTTTTCAGACTTACTGCCTTTGGAAAATCGACAATGATGGGGAGAAGCAAACCTCAAATCATGCAAATTTCGTGTCACACAATTAGTAATTACTGAAGTGGACGCTTGAGGACGCGCATGTAACGTTGCTTAATGGTAAGACATAGGCCTATATGTCGTTTACCATTACTGTCTATGTTTTATCTGAAACAATGTGCGGAAAATTGGAAAAATTAGATCAAATTACAACCAACCTGCCGATATACTTGCTTTCTCTCTTAAAGTACGTGCATTTCGCAAATGAAATTAACTGAACGATGATTTCCCAATGGAAACTACAACTGCACATGCATTTTTCTTGATTGAAGAGAATTATTATCTTCTGCGCATGCAACGGCGTAGCCAGGATTTCATCTTAGGGGGGGGCGCTTAGTGTGCGAGGGAGCGAAGCGACCGAGCCCGAGCGAGCGGAGCGAGCGAGGGGGGGGGGGGGGGGTGTGGGAGGGGGGTGTCCCCCCTCCCACGGTGAGAACTTTTTGCATTTTGATGTTGTAAATGGTGCAATTTGATGCATGTTTTTGCGCGTTTTATCGACGTGAAACAGTTCCACTTGTTTAAGGTAGCAGTTTATTTTGATGTAGATTATCATTGAACAATTTGCCTATAAAATGGTATAATTTAAATACACTTCTTGTATTAATTCTTTTCACTGAATATCGTGAACGCGACTGAACCCGAGCGAGCGGAGCGAGCTAGGGGGAGGGGAGGGTGTGGGAGGGGGGTGTTCCCCCTCCCACGGTAAGAACTTTTTGCATTTTGATGTTGCAAATGGTGCAATTTGATGCATTTTTTGCGCGTTTTATCGACGTGAAAGTCCCACTCGTTTAAGGTAGCAGTTTATTTTGATGTAGATTATCATTGAACAATTTGCCTATAAAATGGTATAATTTAAATAAACTTCTTGTATTAATTCTCTTCACTGAATATCATGAACGCGACTGAACCCGAGCGAGCGGAGCGAGCGAGGGGGGGGGAGGGGAGGGTGTGGGAGGGGGGTGTCCCCCCTCCCACGGTAAGAACTTTTTGCATTTTGATGTTGTAAATGGTGCAATTTGATGCATGTTTTTGCGCGTTTTATCGACGTGAAAGTCCCACTCGTTTAAGGTAGCAGTTTATTTTGATGTAGATTATTATTGAACAATTTGCCTATAAAATGGTATAATTTAAATAAACTTCTTGTATTAATTCTCCTCACTGAATATCATGAACGCGACTGAACCCGAGTGAGCGGAGCGAGAGAGGGGGGAGGGGAGGGTGTGGGAGGGGGGTGTCTCCCTCCCATGGTGAGAACTTTTTGCATTTTGATGTTGCAAATGGTGCAATTTGATGCATGTTTTTGCGCGTTTTATCGACGTGAAACAGTCCCACTTGTTTAAGGTTGCAGTATATTTTAGTGTAGATTAGTATTGAACAATTTGCCTATAAAATGGTATCATTTAAATAATCTTCTTGTATTAAACAATTCTTACACTGAATATCATGAACGCTGTCTGTTCAGCAATCAAACAGAAAAAGCACAGGGTGTAGATAGGGGCATATCCCCTCCCACACGAAGGTGATTTTGCGTTTTCAGACCTGAAATTCAGCGATCATGTGTAAATTTTTGGTACAATACTTTTTCATCGAAGTGAAATCACGGAATTTAGCTCTTATTCCGAATGTACACCATCTGTATGTATAAAGTCTAGTGAGGTAGAGCTTAGGGGAAGGGGGATTCCCCCTCCCGCTCGCGGAGTTTTTGCGTTTTTAGAATTGAAATAAAGCGATCTGGGTATAGCCACAGTCTTTTTCTATGCATGGCGGAAGGGGGGGGGGGGGGAGGGGCGTGCGAGCAGGGAGAAGGCGTGGGCGAGTGTTATCTCCACCCTTCTCTTCCGATGGAGCTTTTGCCTTTTTAAGGTTGAAATTGAGATATCTCGTATACGCATATTTGATGGAACCAACATTTGGGAAATCAAAAAAAACAAACAAAAACTGATGGGGCGGGGGGACTGAGGGAGGAAAGGGTCGATTAAAAGGGGAAATTCCCCTTATACATGAGGGAACCTTGCGTTTTTCGGAATATAAGTGATAAGTCTTGTGCACTCAGAATTATTCATTTTTTTTAAATCTAAAAACTGTACTAAGCTAGGGAAAGAGGCACAGAGGGGGAGGGTTTGGGAAATTTTGCATATTTTGAATTGAAATTCAACGATCTGGTGCACACTTTGAGTGAAATATTCAAAAAAATATCTTATTTGATGAAAGGTTCAAAAGGAGACCCGCTTCATGTGCATGCATACAATATACACGCATTTTTTTTTCCTCCTCCCAAATCCCCGGTCCAAATCTTAGGGGGGGGGGGGGGCGACCGCCCCCATCGCCCCCCCCCCCCCCCCTGGCTACGCCAGTGTGCGCATGTAGTTTTTAGATATCTCAAAGCGTCGTCTTCTTTTTACTTCAGGCTGACTGTCGGTGATGCACGATGAGATCTTTAGAATTTTATTGTAACGCTTTTGACAGAAACAGGTGTTTCAATTAATTAACGAGCGATGACTCTCCATGTGTAGTAGGTCCATAGCATGCTCAACCAAAACTATATCATCCCTTTAAGGATGATGTTCTTAAAGCCGAAGGTTCATTAATCCGATAATGACATAAGGTTAGTTATTCCGAAGGTTACCGAAACACGAAATCCGTATGCGTAGTCTGGTGTTCGTTAACCCGAAACTGAAATAGAACCCGTTAATGCGAAGATTATGGCGTTATTCAAAAGGTTTGTTACTCCGGAGGTCCGTTAATCCGGAAATAAAGGCTTGTTATTCCGAAGGTTCAGTGGTCCGAAGATGAAATACGGTTCGTTAATTCCAAAATGGGGAAAAAAGGGGGCGTACTATTAAACAAACCTAAGGAATTACAAACGTTATTTTGTGTTCGGATTGACCAGCATTCGGAAAAAGGGCATTGACACGTACCTTGCGATACAGCTGTCAACCTGTTGCGCGTCATGAGGACATCAATAGACTTCATTGACTGGCAATACGTGAAAAGCATCATCATGATAAGAAAGTCATGAATACAATAAAACGCAATTGAGTATATGAATATAAGAACGACCCAAGTCCATGAAAGACCATTTCGAGTAAACTAAAAAAACACTTCATATCTTTTTTGTTTGTCCAATAATATTCTATTTAACTGTGATGGGAAGGCAACATTGTATATACAAATTAGAACATATATTATTATGACAATTAACATTAACATTAATTGTGGAGAGGCCATTTTGTGTGATGGACTTGGGTCGTTCTTTGATTCATATGGACTTGGGTCGTTCTTTGATTCATATACATGATATTCTGCTATAGAGATAAGAGAAGGACGAGAGAGGGCGCTATAATATGAATGTAAGAATGACCCAAGTCCTTCATTCTTACATTCATATAAGATTTAACTCATTTATTTCAGGCACTTCCGGGGGTAATTAGGATTTATCATTTATACACAAGATGAGTCCATGCATAAGATACAATTTCCCATGAAAAACTGAATTTGGCCAAAAATTGGACTTGGGTCGTTCTTATATTCATATACTCAATTGCATGACATTGTATTTTAGATAGGAAGTAAAGACAGAAGTAAAACTTGGGCTGCAATGGTTATGGTTAGCAAAACAAAGTTAATAAACCGAACTTGTGAAACGTATTCACGCTTTATCGCTTTTGGCAAATTAGGAGGTAAAAATTGTCTATCACACCTAATTTGCGCGTTTACCCACAGCCACTGCCGAAAAGCTGTTTGAGTTTTATGGTGCATTGCTATGTGATTGTGTCTCGTATTCTACTGTTATACTGCAGAAAAAAAAGGTACACATTTTGTTTTCAAAGCGCTTGATATTTGTCTCGTCTTCCATGAATAAGCACAGAAATAGTGTTTGATGTGTATTTCGAGGCTGAAGTGCTGGACATAGTGTATGAATGAATTGTCATTGGAATTAGATATCCTTTTTTTTTGGCAAAAGAGTGAGTAGCAGATTATGATGTCATTATTTATGTATTCATTGGGCCGTATTGCCGTCATCCATCAGTGTCCATGGTCAATTTCTCTTTAGATTTGGTAGATTATGTTGCAGCAAAGAGTATAGTCTACAAGTATTGTGACATTGTTTGAAACAGATGTGATAAAACGATCAAACCAAAAAGTACAAAGTAGATTTAAATACCAGAAGATTTTCAACCCCAACGAAATAATGACATTCTTAACACTTATAATTGTTACAGTTTCATCTTTAAACATTATAAATTTTGATTTTGATCTTGATTGTAACAAAGGACAGCAAAGATAACTCCTGTAAAATTAACTCGAGTATTGGAGACGCTTCTTCTATATAGATCGTGATACCGTTGCAGAGAACGTTGTATAAAGTTTGTACAATATTCGTTTATTAAACGAATTGTTCATGACTAAATTTACTTACTATCATTATTTAACGAATTGTTTATTACATGTATCATTGTTGTCCATGAGGAAAATGAAGTGACAGATTTAGTGCGCGCATGCAAATCTCAAATACGCGCAGCCTGAACTCCCAAGTTCATTGACCCTACTGCCAAAATATTCAAAATCCTTCATAAATTCCCCAAAATTCTCGGATCACTACCAAAAGTTAATTTGTTTGTTACTTGTGTCATTCTCAACCTTTCCTGCAAGTTTCATCTCAATCCGTTAACCACTTTTTGAGTTATTTAGGCCCCATGTCACAGTGGAAATTGACAAAAGTTGCCAAAAATTGACAAAATTGACCAAAGTTGCACAAAATTGTACAAAATTGCATAAACTTTTCACAAAGTTGCTCAAAATTGCGCAAAGTTGTACAAAGTTGCATAAACTTTTCACAAAGTTGCACAAAATTGCGCAAAATTGTACAAAGTTGCACAAACTTTTCTCAAAGTTGCACTAAATTGCGCAAAATTGTACAAAGTTGCACAAACTTTTCTCAAAGTTGCACTAAATTGCGCAAAATTGTACAAAGTTGCACAAACTTTTCTCAAAGTTGCACTAAATTGCGCAAAATTGTACAAAGTTGCACTAAATTGCGCAAAATTGTACAAAGTTGCACTAAATTGCGCAAAATTGTACAAAGTTGCACTAAATTGCGCAAAATTGTACAAAGTTGCACTAAAAATTGCGCAAAATTGTACAAAGTTGCACTAAATTGCGCAAAATTGTACAAAGTTGCACTAAATTGCATAAACTTCTCACGAAGTTGCACAAAAATGTGCAAAGTTGTACAAAGTTGCATGACCTTCTCACAAAGTTGCAAAAAATTGCGCAAAGTTGTACAAAGTTACATTAACTTTTCACAAAGTTATGCAAAATTGCGCAAAGGTTCACAAAGTCACATAAAATTGTAGGGGCAAGCATGGTGTCACCGGACACCATGGTATTACCGGACACGCACATTTTTGCGTACTAATGACATTCTGTACGCGCGAGACTTCGTAGATTAGCCTCACAGAACTTTGTGTGGACCGAAATCGCAAAAAACGCCACATAAAAATGTAAAAAAAAAACGAAAAAATTCACATTTTACCTCAAATTTATAGTTGAGTGACCCGTACCTTGTTTATAGTTAATATTTATGCATGTTTGAATCACATTTCGCGACTGAAATTCTATGAAATCCCACTCACATACAGGAAAAATGCTGAAGATTCTATTAGAACCAAAAGTTCACTGATCAATATCGGAAAAATTGTAGCTATCGTCCTCAAACGCGAACGATGCGGAATAGTTGTGCGCTAAGGGGCACGCAACTCATCACCCGCGCGTGCAGCTCCCATAGACAAAGCACGTATACTCTAACCAGTTGTCGATTTCTCACAAGGTTTTATTGCGTGAACTGTTCGAAATGGTCAAGACAGACATTTTACTGTAAAATACGAAATTTGAGCTTCATTTGCAGATTTTTTTGTGTGTCATCCGCTCGGTGAGAATGTGTATGGTGATTTGTGGGATGAATTGTGATTCTGGTGCAAGGATTAGGTGCGAAAGACCTCGATTATTCGATTACGAAAATAGCGTCCGGTAATACAATGCGATTTTGCACCGCGCAAAAAACCACTATTTTTAGAGGGGTATGTTTGAAGCATATTTTCTAAAAACTGGAACGAAGAAATGACGTAAGTTGGCTGAATTCGTAATTTCCATGAGTCTGTGAATAAGTGGTGTTGTTTTTAGCCGAAATTTCACTCTATGAGTACGGAATTCAAAGCCACAAAGAAAAGCGTCCGGTAATAGGATGTTCCACCCTACTAAGTTCCATTAACCCGTTGAAGACGAGCTGATTTTGCTATTACACGCAATTCTTATGACCCCAGCCCGATTATACCCGGGACTCGTCTTCAACGGGTTAACTTCCCACAAAATTCCACTTTAATTCTTCTCCCTTCCCCAAATGAGGTCCAAATGTGCTTGCTCCGTACATTCTGTGCGTTTTCCTATCTTGTTAACTCTAATATCTTTGGTACTATCAAAGAGTTAACAAGATAGGAAAGCGTGCAGTATGCATGGAGCAAGCACATTTGGACCGCAATCGGCAGTCAGGCACAAGATCGAAATACCGTTCTTCCCCAAAAGAACGGTTTATGGTTGTTTTGGGGCCTGATGAATAATACATAAACCTTAGTCCCGTCATGCTTTGCGATGCGTTGCGTGTTATACCTATGGCCAACAAATGTTTGGTTTGCAGTACCGTTTTTCAAAAAATATTTACGGAAAATGTCATGGCTCAATATTTTTTACAAAGCGCATGAATCATGAAGAATACATAATGATACTTCTCTGTTAATATAAAAGAAAATGAGCCATGACATTTTTGAGAATTTCCACTGGAATACGTAATTAGGCTCGATATTTTTGAAGATTTGAACGAACCGTTCCTTATAGACGTGTTCGAACAGGCGCTTTGTCAAATAACGCAATCTGGTAAGGGTATTGTTTGTTATCAGTTGGGTTGCAACTCGCTAATGTTTATCAATGTAACATCTTATCGTGAAGCTCAGAGACATAGAGTAGAAGGGGGGGGGGGTGGAGCAGAATAGATGATTTGGTAATGTAGACAAACTATGTATTCACCTGTCAAATACAACCACATCACAATAGTCAGAAGGCGAACTGCATACATTAGTATTGCCAAGTCGGACAAACATTGTAGCTTGTCAAACCTATAGCAACATTCACAGCGGGTGACGATCATTCCATCCATTACAATGTTATTGTTTGTTATCAGGTGAACAAATGTTTGCTTATCGAAATTTAACAAAGGTGTGTGCATAAAATTTGACATTACGAAACCCCTCTATTGAACCGGGGGGTAAGATTATGTAATTGTTCTTGTTTTGATTTCTTATATACCAAGATATGCAATTGAATTATGACAAACGAGCAGGGGAAAACATTCTAAAACGGTACTAAAAACATCTCCCGCTCTGCGTATGGGTCAACACCCTGTTTGGTTTTCAAATTATGGGGTTTGCTTCTCCTGCTTGACCCCCCCCCCCCCCCCCCCCACCAAGCATGCACATCAGGCCAGGTAGTTTTTGGACCATAGTAATCGCGAAATGGAACTGCATTGTCTTAGAATAAAAGCGCTACATATTGAGACACTAAAAATATGTGTTTGTGTGTATGTATGTATGTATGTATGTGTGTGTGTGTGCGTGTGTGTATACTACTAATAACGTAACAAAACTGCAATACCTTCAAAAAGAAACTATACTGAGAAATATTCTGTGCATGTGTGTGTGTTTGTGTGTGTGTGTGTGTGTGTGTGTGAGAATGAAGTTACCATGTCACCCGTTCACGTATACGCAACTCCTATCATTCTTGCGTGCAGATCGATTAATAATTTTGATGTTTTTGGTTGTTTTGAATAAACGACTGCGTAGAGTCTATGTAGCACGATCTCTACGCCATCACGCGGCGGGTGATTGAAAACAGCCAAAAACCATTCTTTTCCATAAGATCGGTAAATCGATCTTGCGCCTGACTGATCGGGCAGAACTATAATCACAGAGCTAAGAACACAACTCAGTCCGCCCGCAAGCATTGATTATTTATAAGATAAATGGTGTTAATATTATCTTTAAAAGATTTTAAAATTATACACGATTTTTGTGATATAAAGTGCTTGAATCGTAACAAAATATTTTAGAAAAATAAGGATTAATTCGTGTACATGAAAAATAGGCAATGCCACAATACGCCAAAACACAATCAGTGACAAAAGAAATAAGCGCATCAATCACCAATCAGTTGCGTCGAATTTATTGATCACGCGCCTTGCCATGATTAAGTTTCACTGCGCAATATATGGGTGATTGCGCACGCGTCCATTTGTATTGTACATTAATTGGATTTATAAAATGGGTTCAAGAATGTAGCCAATTGGAAGCGCTGAAATGAGTCACGTGTGCGTGCATTATTTTCTTCAGGTAAGCACTAAGAAGAGTCTCTCTTCCACCTCCCTGGCCTGACGTACGTCACAATAGCCGGGTTCACACGTACACCAATTAGCGGGATACAAATCTCGAGATTTGCATCGCGATCGTCATCCCGAGTTTTTTGCACGTGTGGACAGAAAAAACCCGAAAATTAGCGGGATAAGCATCGCGATGCTAATCCCAAGAAATCTTGCGCTGGTTCGTCAATTAGCGGGATAATTGGCCGCGCGCTGGTACGTGTGAACGGTCGGGATTACAATCTCGAGTTTTTATATCCCATCATGCAATGCGCACATCACAACAGCGAGGCCTCTGCGAAGAGGTCCTTCACCTCTTTGGAGCACAACAACAACAGCGCGCGAACCACACCACTGACGCGTAAAAGACAATGGACAAAGGTAAGTGCGCGCAAGCAGTGACAGAAGCCGGGTTCACACGTACACCAATTAGCGGGATACAAATCTCGAGATTTGCATCGCGATCGTCATCCCTAGTTTTTTGCACGTGTGGACAGAAAAAACCCGAAAATTAGCGGGATAAGCATCGCGATGCTAATCCCAAGAAATCTTGCGCTGGTTCGTCAATTAGCGGGATAATTGGCCGCGCGCTGGTACGTGTGAACGGTCGGGATTACAATCTCGAGTTTTTACATCCCATCATGCAATGCGCACATCACAACAGCGAGGCCTCTGCGAAGAGGTCCTTCACCTCTTTGGAGAACAATAACAACAGCGCGCGAACCACACCACTGACGCGTAAAAGACAATGGACAAAGGTAAGTGCGCGCAAGCAGTGATAGAGAAGGGCGCTGCGTGACCCAGTTTGCAGGCTTTGTTGTTGTCTCTATCGGCACTTAGCGGGATAATTCGGTACGTGTGGACGCTCGCCAAATTAGCGGGATACCGATCGCGATCGCCATCCCGCTAATTTGGTACGTGTGGACGCTCGCCAAAAAACTCGGGATGAGCATCGCGATCGTCATCCCGCTAATTTGTACGTGTGAACCCGGCTAGAGAAGGGCGCTGTGTGACCCAGTTTGCAGGCTTTGTTGTTGTCTCTATCGGCAATTAGCGGGATAATTCGGTACGTGTGGACGCTCGCCAAATTAGCGGGATAGGCCTACCGATCGCGATCGCCATCCCGCTAATTTGGTACGTGTGGACGCTCGCCAAAAAACTCGGGATGAGCATCGCGATCGTCATCCCGCTAATTTGTACGTGTGAACCCGGCTATTGTTTTACACTAGCAGTGCGCACTCAGTTGTTACAAGTGCGTCACGCGCTACTATACGCGCTGTCAATCCTGTAAACAACTTCTAGTTCGGGCCGCGGACTGCCACAACAGCCGGTGTAGCGGCAGATAGCGTTCCGCGGCGTTTTTTTTGTTCTAAAACAGTATCCGCCGGCAGATCGTGTCCTAACACTGGCGGATACTGTTCTGAAGCGCAGGTATCGTTACTATCGTTGCTTCTCACTGTGGTTTCTTCTTTTCGCTGATTCTGCCAATGCGCCCCTGCTTGTTCGCTGCTTCCATTTCGAGTTTCACGTACAATAACTCTATATTTGCTGCTTCCGCCCCTCGCTGCTGCTGTTTCGCTGCCTCCACTTACACTCCAGACCGGTATTCCGAGGTTACAACAGCTAGCTCTGGTCCGCACGTATCTTTTTTTTTCGTAGCCATGCGAGAAATTATCTTATAGATATATGCTTTTGAATAGCATTATGATCCCTCCCCCTCCCTCCCCCACCCCCTCCCCTCGGCTCCCCCTCAAACGAGAAAATGAAAGGGAGGCAGAATTCACTCCAGTGCACATGGTGCAGGTATCATGCCTAGGTGAATGCAGCACTTTGCCTACTAAAATGTCCGCAGATTATAAAAATATCAACAGATTATAAAAATGTCAACCGTGAGTCCCTGTAACGTATTCAAAGAGAGGAATAAGTCCGCCCTGTTGTGTATTCATAGGGAGGCAGAATTCACTCCATCTCGTGACGATTCATGCAGCATTTTGCTTACTAAAATGGCTGCAGTAGCCACTTGGAACCTAATCCGCGCAGCGCGGAACTCTTTCGACACAGTCCCTGACGAAGATCACGTGCACGCGGCAGGTTAAGCAACGCTATTACAACGTAGTAGCCTGTACGTACAAAATCCGCCGCTGTACAGTATCTGCCGTCACTAATCGCGGCAGATTTCAGCCCATGTCGGAACGATAACTGCCGATTGAAACGATAACTGCCGGCGGATACTGTTCTAGAACAAAAAACGCCGCGGAACGCTATCTGCCGCTACACCGGCGGCCTTTCTTGTGCATAACAGTACGTGGCGTACGTATACTCTTATACGTACGTACAGTACTTACAGTGTGCGGGATTTCCGAGTGCGACGTGCGTAAATGTTTGGGACGAACATCTTCGGACATCTTGACTTTTGAGCGAGTGCTACATGTAGCTGACTGGTATTGACCCACAAAGGTACGTGAATAATGCTGTTAGTTTTCGACCCATTTTATAAAACTAATGATGCACAGGATTATTTCGTGGCGTTAGTGAAGGTGCGGCTCACTCTCGAGTATTGACAACGGTTGCAAACATGCACTCGGCTGCGCCTCGTGCATGTCGCACCATTGTCAATACTCTCGAGCGCGCCGCACCTTCACTAACACACTCTATCCTGTGCATCATTAGTATATTATAAAATGGGTTCAAGAATGTAGCCAAGTGGAAGCGCTGAAATGAGTCACGTGTGCGTGCATTATTTTCTTCAGGTAAGCACTAAGAAGAGTCTCTCTTCCACCTCCCTGGCCTGACGTACGTCACAATGTTTTACACTAGCAGTGCGCACTCAATCAGTTGTTACAAGTGCGTCACGCGCTACTATACGCGCTGTCAATCCTGTAAACAACTTCTAGTTCGGGCCGCGGGCTGCCACAACAGCCGGCGGCCTTTCTTGTGCATAACAGTACGTGGCGTACGTATACTCTTATACGAACGTACAGTACTTATAGTGTGCGGGATTTCCGAGTGCGACGTGCGTAAATGTTTGGGACGAACATCTTCGGACACCGTTTGAGCGAGTGCTACATGTAGCTGACTGGTATTGACCCACAAAGGTACGTGAATAATGCTGTTAGTTTTCGACCCATTTTATAAAACTAATGATGCACAGGATTATTTCGTGGCGTTAGTGAAGGTGCGGCTCACTCTCGAGTATTGACAACGGTTGCAAACATGCACTCGGCTGCGCCTCGTGCATGTCGCACCATTGTCAACACTCTCGAGCGCGCCGCACCTTCACTAACACACTCTATCCTGTGCATCATTAGTATATTATAAAATGGGTTCAAGAATGTAGCCAAGTGGAAGCGCTGAAATGAGTCACGTGTGCGTGCATTATTTTCTTCAGGTAAGCACTAAGAAGAGTCTCTCTTCCACCTCCCTGGCCTGATGTACGTCACAATGTTTTACACTAGCAGTGCGCACTCAATCAGTTGTTACAAGTGCGTCACGCGCTACTATACGCGCTGTCAATCCTGTAAACAACTTCTAGTTCGGGCCGCGGGCTGCCACAACAGCCGGCGGCCTTTCTTGTGCATAACAGTACGTGGCGTACGTATACTCTTATACGTACGTACAGTACTTATAGTGTGCGGGATTTCCGAGTGCGACGTGCGTAAATGTTTGGGACGAACATCTTCGGACACCTTGACTTTTGAGCGAGTGCTACATGTAGCTGACTGGTATTGACCCACAAAGGTACGTGAATAATGCTGTTAGTTTTCGACCCATTTTATAAATCTAATGATGCACAGGATTATTTCGTGGCGTTAGTGAAGGTGCGGCTCACTCTCGAGTATTGACAACGGTTGCAAACATGCACTCGGCTGCGCCTCGTGCATGTCGCACCATTGTCAATACTCTCGAGCGCGCCACACCTTCACTAACACACTCTATCCTGTGCATCATTAGTATAATTGCGTACCACTATAACTGAGAAACTACCCACCAAGTGCGACTGAGTATACCCGCGTATGAATTAATTAGCACGCTTGATGACCGCGCGCTGTCCATTTGTTTTGTACATGAAAATCGCGCAGTTCCCAGTCTTTTCAATTAAGCGTCTTTGGTACTATGCTATATCCAGTGGTTAGAGATCGAAGGATAAAACCCAAACAAACTAAGAGATGACGTCATTTCGATTCATGGTGCGCCGGACGTGTCAAAACTTGAACTACTTGAAAAACGATTCTTTGCAAATTTGCGGCTGTTTCATTGGTTGAAAGTTAAAATGAGGTCTGTATCGATATTCACAAGAGATATCGATACGCCATCTTCATTCTTTTTCTCAAGTCGAATACTGTATAGTCGAGTCGAGTCAAGATACAAAAATATGTCGTCAAAAGCGAGCCCACTGCTGAAGAAACTCATGGAGTCTCATTTAGATATTAGACCAAGTGACTTGATCATTATTAATGATAAACACATAAAACAAATTATTTCTGATTTACGCGATTTCTTTAATTTTAAAGTGTTTATAATTCCATTTGATCAATTTTTTTTTTTTAAAATCATGATGATTATAATTTCATAACCCACATGTTACCGGAACAAGATAACACAGGAAGCCATGTACATGGCATCTGATATAAAGGTAAGCCCTAAGATTTATATTACTATTAGTCTATTCGAATTTGGAACAATTTAAAAAAATATATAGGGGAGAGCGGGGTGAGTTGGGACGCGGGTCAAGTGGGACACGTTCTCTGAATTAAAAACTATTCAACCAATCAGCGATTGGCTTATATCTACAATAAGCCCCCAACAACCATACATCACACTAAGAAAGCCATGCAGTTCGGCAAATTCTAAGTATGTATAAAATGCTATTGAAAATTTTCCCCAAAATATGATATTTTTTTGAAATCAGGTTAATTAACCTGTTGTCTTTGTATTCATGATTTCAAGGGCACAATTGAAGCTGGTGGTGAGCCTTATTGATATGCAACTAATATAACTTGTTTTTGACAAATGCCTGCATGGTTACTGAGCAGTCGTACATATTTATGTATATGCCACGTGAGGGACAATTGGGACAACGTGTCCCATTTGTCCCTCATAATAGCATTACATGTAAAAAAAAAGTTGAGATTTTCAAACATGTCGTTCAAACTTGTTTTGTTAAAACAGAGATAATTTGAAAGCATGTTTGACTGTTTTCATTACCAATGTTTCATTACGCCTTCCAACTTTGACATTTCCGACATTTCTATAGGATGTCACACTTTACCAACACCGTCCCATTTCTCCCTTGCCGTTGTCCCACTTTACCCACGGGTGGGTCAACTTCTCCCCCAAAATAAGGTTTTTTCTTTTCATTAACTGCAGAAAATTGAGAACAGTGCCACCCCCAGTTTATAGCTCTTTATGTAACCTACCATATGAACCTTCATGCAAGCCCAAAAGAAAATGTAATCATCTCTTCTATAAAAAGATATAAGAAGAAAATTGGCGAACTTGAAATAATGTCCCACTTCTCCCCGCTCTCCCCTATTTATTTATTGTTTTGTGTTTGTTTTTATTTACATTTTTTTGTGTGTTGTGGTTGTAATAGAACGTGGCTCTAAAGGCAGTTTGGATTATTTAGGAATGGGGTGGGGGTTTTTCATTGCATTAGGCAGCTTTCTAACGCCAGACCGAACGTCAAGCTTAGTACGAGGTGACGTCTCAAATTCTTACCCTCGGGTCGTCTTCTAAATCTGAGGACGGGAGTCGGTGGAGATTTCCCCGATTCCACGTCGTCGCGACTTGTAACGACGTGAGTGACACTGTATTTCTTTGTAAGGCCTAGATCTATATGATTATGGATAATAATCTAATTCTGCTAGGTTTAATCTTCACGGGCCTAAAAGATAGATTGAAGTGTTAAAATTCACATAAGTTAAAGAGAGAGAGAGAGTGAGAGGGTGGGGGGGGGGGGGGGGGTTATGAGGCATTTCCCCCATCAGAAATGTTCCCCCCCCCCCCCCAGTTAACCCAAACACTAAAAATGACCTCTAACATGTTGTTAGAGACTTTAGAGGTCACAGTCGCCAATTCCCCCGAAAATGTCAATCCAACTTAACACCCCAGGTTCTTCCTTCCCCTTGGCCTTCTTCTTCTTTCCTCTTTTTTTCTCTTTTCCTTTCCCCTTTCTCTTCTTCCATACCTAAAGAAAATTTGTGACAAATTTTAGACAAGTTGTCTGATTTTACCAACATCAGCAAAGAATAAGGGGAAAGCACGAATGACAATAAATCAGAGCGAAGAGATTGTGTTACATGCAGTCTCTTCGGCTCGATAAGAAACTTGACACCCCACCTCTCTCCCCTTGTGGAAATTTCCACAAAAGCAGGTGCCACACCCAGGTGCGTGCCAGACGAAAGAATGCGCGCGCTGGAATAAACAGCGTGTAAATATCCTGGAAATATCGATCGAAGAACCAGCTCATTAGTTGAATTAAAGGAATCATTGCAAAAATATCGTGATTCTATAGCCTTTCTTTTGGCGCATAGTAGGAAACATCAAACAGTCGAATATAGTGTACTTGATCGAATATCTTATGTTCCCTGAACACTAAAAAAAAAAAAGATCGATTAATCAGTCAATTAAAAATGCAATCACAGAAATAAAAAGGTCTCGTATGCCCAGAGAAATTCACTACGAGTAGGTTCAATGAGATGCAGTCATCACCTGGTTAGACAGCAAAATCGTGACAATTAATTTCAGTTCACGCTCATCATAACTGCTTATTACTTATCAAAGTTTTGGCCAGGGAGGTCTTTCTTCCACCTCCCTGGTTTTGGCTATCAACATTCGTTCGTACGTGTTTTTTGTTTGTTTGTTTGTTTTGTATGTTTTTCCTCAAGTGAAAGACGTAATGATTTCTTCGTATCGAACGTAGACTATGTTTACCGTTTATCCAAACAGTAGGCGCCTAGGCGTACTTTCTGAATATATTCAGAAATTTCTATCAACATTTTAAATATATTACAAGACTCCCAAATACCAGTTGAAAAAAAAAATAAGAAATCGAATTTTTGAGATATGAACAACAACAAAAAATAACTAGATCTGTCGTCTTTGGGACACGATACATACATGGTATAAGTATGAACTTGATAGGCATATCACTTTCTGAGCTAACCTCTGCACAACTTTTGGGGAGAAATAAAGAAAGAAAGAAAGAAAGAAGAAGAAGAAGAAGAAGAAAGAAAGAAAGAAAGAATCCGTACAGATACAGAAGGTGATTCGAGAGGATACTCGGATCACCTAAAAATGCATAGGAAAAGACCACTTCAACTTCGAATGACTTCGAATTTCTCAAAACCGTTCCCTAGTTCATGGACATCCCATAGAAACGCGTGTTTTGATATATAGGCCTACACGTTGCTATGGCATGTCCTCGAACTATTATATCTAGTTTCGCGAAACTACGGCCTGGCATGGCCACAGTAATTTTTTTCCGTAACCTCCCGCCTCCCCTTCCCCGATTCGAAAACAGCTTGATTGAAGCCCCTGCCTATATTTAAACACGAACCTTATTAAACCCTAAGTTAGGTACATGGTTTATATGGCTAGTGTTTGAATAGAATTTACTATTTTAAGTTAATAATAGACTGTCAGTATTGCAACTGATTAACAAATTGCCCTACATCGACGTAAATATTTTGTTCATAAATATGAATAAGACTCTCAGTAGTTCCATAATCGTTTGTGTGTCGATCGGCAGGTTAGGGTTACGGAAAAAATAATCGCGGCCTGGCCTCTGCTCTGCCATGCCTCGTCTTCTGTACACGTGTATGTACGCCTGTACTGTACGCCTGTACTGTATACATGTACATCACGCACATGGTTTTGCAGCAGATTTCACGGTCGACGGTCGGTCGATGCTACACTACAGCAGTGAATGCGATTGAAGGATAGCGAGCTTCGCGATGCCGCGGGCTGTATGTGATGATTTTAATCACAAATCGTGTTTGGTAGTGTGGTTTTTTGAGCAAATTTGTGCTCAAACCTTCTGAAAAGACCTTTAGTCTGACATCAGATAGAAAAAGAAGACATACGAGAATGAAGTGAGTATCAGTATGTTATAATAAAACTGAATGAAAATTGTGTCAGTTTCGCGTTTTCAGGAGCCGGTGAATTTGCCCGGCTCGCGATCGCGAGTTTGTTTTATTCTGTTACGGAGGGATACCATGCAAGAAGCCTCGCAAAATTACATGACGGTCCTATTATAAAATGGGTTCAAGAATGTAGCCAATAGGAAGCGCTGAAATGAGACACACCTCCTTCCTTTACTTCAGTACAACTGCACTGCCTGTAATCCTATGGTAGATTGCCGATCGTCTGTGCGCGCGGCGGCTCCTTTGATGAATTGCGTGCATACGCGTACGCGCCGTCAATCCTGTAAACAACTTCTAGTTCGGGCTGCCGGCCGGCCGGCCTGTCTTCCCTTGTGCATAACATATGTGGCGTACGTACGTATACTGTACTATACGTACACTTTGTACAGTACAGTAGACCAAGCGTTATGGGACCGGACACGTACATGGAGTCACTTTGAAGAGCAAATCCAACGATTTAGCAGGTTAATTCTCACGCCGTTTTCAGAGTATGTTGTCTAGTAGGCCTATATGAGAAGTCTATATCAAGTCTTTAAGGTAAAGGGTGCATATTCTATGTAAAATAAGTAAGTTTTCATGCGGGTGTCCGGAAACCCAACCCCCCATTATACTTATACTGTATGTGCGGGACTTCCGCGAGTGCGACGTGCGTAAAAGTTTGGGACGAACATCTTCGGACGTCTTGATCCACAAAGGTACGTGAAAAACGCTGAAAAATGATGTTAGTTTTCGAATTTTCGACCCATTTTATAAAACAAATGATGCACAGGATTATTTCGTGGCGTTAGTGTAGGCGTAGCTCACTCTCGGGTATTTACAATGTAGTGCATGTTTCCCAATTGTAAATACCCTCGAGTGCACTACGCCTACACTAACGCACTCTATCCTGTGCATCATTAGTATATTAACGAACCTTTTGACACACTCTGGTTAAATGACCGACTATGACGCACATAATGGGTCAGTATGTGACGGACATTTTGCTCCCGTGACGGTACCACGCATCATCAAATTGGTGGTACTTGACGCGACCATGACGCACTTTTCCCGGGGGTCAAGAGGTGCGTCATACAAATGACAGCTGCATAAACATATACACTCGTGGCTATCTGGTTCAATGCTCAGACACTTCTGCTTGGAGAACAGTTGCTCTAGTTTGCGTTCCTAACAAGAAATATTATCCGTAGTGTTGCTCCACATAACAAGTCATGATGTACAATTTTATTATAACTAGCGGGTACCCGTGCTTCGCAGTGGCCATGGCCACTGTGCACAGTGAACGCGTCGCCGCAGTTACCGTGCATTCGCGTCTGACGCGAGCATCACCGTCATCGCGCGTATAACATGACCCTGATGTTGCAACGCGTAATCCATGTGTAGGACCGCATAGCAACCGGCTTGTGCCGAAAGGGTGGGTTTGGTGGTGGCGCGTCGCGTTAATGGGAACACCACCCTTCGTCCAAAGCCCCCCCCCCCCCCCCGGTTTTGCCGAAAGGGTGCGTTGGGAGCGTTGGATCGCGTCGCGTTGACTGGAACCCCACCCTTCGTCCAAACCCCCCCCCCCCCCCCGGTTTTGCCGAAAGGGTGCGTTGGTACTTTTTCTCTTTTTCTCATGTAACCCTATAAAGCCCAAGCTATCTTGATGTTATTGTTTGATGTTTCATCGTCACATTCGGCACATGGGTAGAGCAACTCATAGTCTACATGACCGCATACTTGATTTTTTTTTTCATGGTGACACATAGAGGGCGCTATTCACCAAAATATAAAGAAATACATAGGAAATATGCTAAAAACATGATTTTTCTGTATAATTTCTTTATCCCCACTATGTGTTATCATAGACCAATATTTTTCATATTTGCCACAAATGATTTGCAAGTCAAAGCTCATTATTTTTTATGGTCGAAATTTCTCAAGGTCACTACATGGGGGCGCTATTCATAACAAAATAAAGAAATACATTATGAGACCTGTGATGTATTGTTAGGAATAGGTACATGCATATAGTTATCATATTTCATATACCAATAATATCGGAATTTTAAGTTTGCAGATTGATAATGTGATAAACAAATGATATTAGAGGTATAACTTGGGTGGAGGAATCAAAATGACACAAAATAGAATGGCAATCTTTGGAAAATACTGTTATTTTCAAGTACCTCTATTATATCTACTGTTTTATGGCATTGTCACAGAAAAACAAAGGAAATAATAGGAAGAACATTTCAGGGCCATAATTACTTCACATTTTGCTCCTTCAGCAAATTTCAGCCAAGAAACGCCCATTTTATACATTATAATATGGGTAATTGGAATTGGAACAGAAAAATATGCAAAATCTGACTGACATGGTTGTCAGTTTTATTGTTGCCATGGCAACCAGCAATATCAAATATAGCTTAATCATATGTCAAAATGTTTGGAATAAGATTTTTAGAAAAGTCACCAAATTTGGTTAAAACTGAATTAAGGGCGAAGGAGTGGCGAATGAAAATCGGGTAGGGGGCACAATGTGCCCCCCCCCCCCTTGGGCTTTATAGGGTTAAAAGACGAGTTTTGAATTCATATCTAACCAACTGATATTAAACAACAAATAGCAATTAGACCAAACAGTAATTGGACGAAATGATGACTAGACCAACTGGTATATATTAGACCAACTGATATTAAACAGTCTATTAGACCAACTGGCTGTAGACCAAGTTGTAATAGAGTGTAAACCGATCCGGACGATAGCCTCTTTGAAATGGTTGTTTGAAGGTTAAATATAAATTCAATTCTTTTGATATTACGTAAGAAAAAGTACCAACGCACCCTTTCGGCAAAACCGGGGGGGGGGGGGGGGGGGGGGGGGCTTTGGACGAAGGGTGGGGTTCCAGTCAACGCGACGCGACCCAACGCTCCCAACGCACCCTTTCGGCAAAACCGGGGGGGCTTTGGACGAAGGGTGGTGTTCCCATTAACGCGACGCGCCACCACCCAACCCACCCTTTCGGCACAAGCCATAGCAACCAAGCTGTTTATTATTCATTTTTTTTTTTTGTTATTTGCATAGTAAACGATTGACCCCCTACTCTAACCTACCCATTGCACATCTTAGATACCTGTTCTATCATTGTACGGGGTCAGTTCAGTATGAAACTACATCGTTTAGGAGCCTATTCGTGAACAGACAAAGAGAGAGTCTCTGATTTTATTAGTTTAGATTTCAAACGGGTTAAGTTTGCATCATGTTTGCTCTAAATAGTAGGTGCCAAAAGAGGTGTTGCTAATGAGTAATGACATCCAAATAGTAGGCCTAATAATGTTACTTCTGAAAAACTGTTGCTGCTTATTGTCAATTAGAGAATGAAGGTATTGTTTTTAGTTGCTGACGTGCATCTGTCGTCTCATATAACACAGGCGATATCAAGAACTGTGAGGCGTAGCCGAACGGTTCTATCAGAGACTCCAACCCAAGCGCCTTCTGATCTGGAGATTCTCCCGCCTGAAACCCCTAGCAAACGGGAGACTCCAAGTTGATGTGTGAGAAGCGCGAAGTTCCTAGGATTCTAGATGTTCTCTGGTGCTATCAAAGGCTTGTTTTTTCAACATACGATAGAAATAAGTAAGAAATCCTTTCCACCGGGAGACACAGAGCCAGGGCGGGAGAAATCAAATCTCAAACGGGAGAACGGGAGATTGTGCAAAAATGGGCTTTCGGCGGGAGGTCTCCCGTCGAAAACGGGAGAGTTGGAGTCTCTGTTCTATGCTAAAAATAATGGAATCCGATCGCTTGTTATATGATATATAGATGCAAGTCAGCAGCTAAAAACAATACCTTTATTCTCATTCTTAAACACTTCAATTCAAGATTGGTTTTAATTTTAAAAATAGACTAACTTTTAGACTAGGCAATTTTTACATTTTTTACACAAAATATTACCTGGGCTTTAGAATCGATCAGTCCCGTTATTACTATGCGGCTCCAATTGGTTCGAGCAGCGCGTGTGCGCATTGCGTAGACGTGCACATGCTGCAGCCATGTGTATGTAACACGGCCAGGAACCAATGAAATTTCAAGAACTGACTAAAGTGTTTAAGAATGGTTGATAAAGTTTAGTGATAATGTTTGTGAGACAAATATTTCACCTTTATAAAACATTGTTAGAATTACACGCTTCATATAAACTGTGAAAAGTGTTAGTCATGATGAGAAGTACATAGGCTTAGGACATGATGATTTTGATTGGTGGGGGGGGGGGGGGGGTTGGGACTGAGATGCAATGAAATTTCTGTCCAATGTTATGCATTCCAGGAGGCAAAGCTACTTGGCAGGGGTTCCAGGGGGAAAGCCCCTTATTGAGGATCATGGCAAAAATGTGACCGTCCACAACGAATCACTCGTTAAGTTGGTACCAAGGTGAGTCTGGTTTCTGGGTTCTGTTCGTTTCCAGTGGAAGAATTGAACAGGTGTTCTCTACGATAATGTGATCCATGGGCGTTTGTTTGCATTGATTGAATGAAGTATGTTATACATGACCGACCCAGTTACCACCCATTGCCTTTTATCGTTCTTCGTAATCAACAATGCCCAGGGATTGCACTATGGTACAGAACACCTAATCAATTCTTCTACTGAAAACAAACAGAAACTAGTCTCAAGTCGGTGCCGACTTTACAAGCGATTTGTGGTGGATGGTCACAAATATGCTGATGCCTTAATGAGATAACGAAGGTCTAGTAGATTTGTTCATAGGGTCTTCCTTTGCATATGAAGTGATGGCTTGAGAAAACTACTGGTAACCACAGTATTTCATGTGTTTTTACTACTATGTAAAGTGTGCTTGTGCATGTCAACCAAAATCAGTATCAGGTAGCCATTGCACATAGATATACCACTATTGTTATTTATATTAGGCCATATGAGCCGACCCATTCATTTTTAACAGAATTTTTATTGGACTTTTTTTATGGGAGTATCCGCTACAGACCCTATATGCATTCCACCATGCGGAACAGCATTACAATTGAAATTGCCGCCATCGTGGAGGACATGGCTTGTCATGTACACCATTTCGCTGGTTTGCATCAGAGTTGACAACCCATTGATACCGGGAATCGGTTGACCAGGCAACATTTCAATATAACCATTGTTTTCTGGCATCTTGTAGGGGCAGAAATTCTATGCATAGGGTCTATTGCATTTGCAAATGAAAGTGAGTCAGAATTCCCAGTTACACCAGCCCAAATCAAATTATTGTCCCCTGGATTTACATTTGGAAAACTGTTTATAAACAATGTCCCTGCTGTACATGTATCACAAGCAGTGGTGTGTGTATTGTGTAAAAGTATATTTCTTATATTTAAGAATCCCTATATTCCTTAGTTTCTTTTTGTTTGTTTGTTTGTTTTGTTTATTTTTTAAAGATATCGAAATGACAAAACTGGCTCAAAGCCTGTTCACTTACTCCTTTATCTAATTTTTATTTTCTTGTGACAGCTTCTAAAATCCACCAAGAACTAGTAAGAGAACTTAAGTCTGATGGAAAATGGTCAGAAAATTGTAACAAGCTCCTCTGCAGCACAGATGCTTCGTTTCTCCTTTATGAGTTTGACCGATTCAGGAGCATGACTGGCAAAGTTTATGGCGATAAGACCTATGAAGTACTGACAATAAATCCAGTTATGTTCTGGTGTCCAGTGATGGACTGTAAATCAAAGAAAGGTATGATACAATTATCTATAATGGAGCTCTAGGGTCATTCCATGCCAATTCACCCAATGAAAGTGCAATTTTGCACCCTTCCGTCTCAGAATTTGCTCAAATTTGGTACACATAAAGTTTAACATTACCTTCCCATGAAACAAAAAAAAAGCCATTCCGAGCTATGGCCCGCCCTATTTGATTCGTTTTGGCAAAAATGGTTGTGACCTTCCATTTCAACGGCACAATGCGTCTGAACTGGTTGACCAATTTTTGTGAAACTGGTACCATTCAAAATGAAATTCAAAGAGGAATTCAAAAATGGTATCAAACATATTATTGGAGAAAGTTAAAGTGCTATGACCTTTGACCTTTCCTTTAACCTTGCTTTTGCCCCCCAGACGAATAATATTTTTACTTGATTTTTATGTATGTTAATTGTCAGTATAGTATTAACATAACATGTAAATATCTAGGATGATATTTTATTTCTTCACCTTTAAAAACTCTTTTTAATGCAATTTACAAAGTTACTGTTACCCCCACATACTGATATTTTGTTGGTAATGTGTGTACAAGACTCCATTATAAATGAATACTTTCAAACTAAAGTAACATTACAATCAAATGCAATAATGTATTCCATATCTGTTGCTGATGCTTCAAAGATCTCAAGGATGTATCCAGTTTGGGACAGTAGAGCTGACTACATGTAGGAAGCATTTTGTTTCTGTCAAAACTGCAGATTTCTGATGATTTGTATATGTATACCTATTGCACCCCAATCAAAAGGGCTAAACAAATGTCTCTCTTCATAAGCAAATGGAGTCTACGTACATGTATACATTATCATTGTGTTTAATGTTTCCTTTATTACCTGAAATGTTTAGTTTTCTGTTTTAATTGAATGTAATTTAACTTCAGTTTGGAAGTATTCAAGTAAGCCTGAAGACACGTGAAAAGAACGTCGCTGCATTATTTTTTTCGCAAAAGTTCTTAATTTTTTTAATTATTATAATTTATGCAAATGAGGTGCATCAAATTTCATAAAATTCACAAATATATCAATATTTCCTTCAAAAATTATAATTGGATTCTAATTCTTTGCAGAAAGTATCCCAGAAGCATCATCAACAAGATTATATGGTAATATTTTCAAATTTCAAAACATTTTCTTTGTATTGTATTGTTTTCCGAATTTCTTATGTATTCTATTGTTTTTATTTCTTATGTATTTCCTTGTTTTTAAGATTTTTTTTTGTTTTCTAATCTAAAATTAGTTGATGTGAAGTCACATAACATCTTTTAAATGGCCTAGAAGATTGAAAAAGCTGTGTTTTAGAGCAATTTATGAAATATGCTGCTTTGCACACAAACGTATGGGAAAAGCAGGTTTTTGCCAAATTTTGGGCAGACATGCACTTACGAAATGTCACGTGACCTCGCGACCGGTGGTCGGATTTTCGCAAAATTTATTTCAAAAGAAAAAAAAAGTCACCAAAAATTATCACGCGATCAGCGGCGGTCGCGCGGCAGCAGAAAATTTTTGTACGGGGGGGGGGGGGGGGGGTCAATTTGACCCCCCCAGTGGACATAGGGTTAAGGGAATCTCTTAACCATGATTAAGTTAAAGGAAGCACATAGTTTAAGGGACTCATGGCGAGTGTTTTATTACACAAGTGTTAATGGTGAAAATGGCCACAGGACAAAAGTTCCTTCTAAGTCAGCAATATTTAATTCTCCATTTTCAGTGCCACAAAAATCTTCTTAATGTGTGTAATTATGGAAGTTATATCTCACTATAATAAATGCTTTTTCCTGACCCCCCCCCCCCTACTATACTTCATGATCAATTTTGCCAAAACTGGTTTATGTCATTAAGAGACAATGCCGACGAACTGTTCAATACAGTTAGAGGAAGGGTGGTAAACAAAATCCAGCAGTCATATCACATGTATCACATTTTTAAGTATAATAAATTGTTTCTTCCATTACAAAATATTTTTGCAAGCAGGTCTTTTTATTTTGTTCACTAGTACCACATAAAATACTCCAGGCATTGCATGTCATCGTTAGATTTGCGATAGTATATTTAATTAGTTAATGCTAGAGTTCCATGTAATTATCTCCCAAAGAATTTAAAAGGTGGGTGATCCGTTCCACAGCATCATCCCCCACTTTACCGTATTGCATATATGGAGATTTTGGAACCACATGAATGTTAATATTTTCTCCATGATCCCTTTAGATATGAACAAAATATTATAGAGGGCTAGAGGATTAAAAAATTAATAAAGAAATCTTTTATATACATGCACATCTGACATTGCACCATTCTTGGTGTCCTCATACTCTGTGACTGAAGTACATGTATGAATACAGAGTTTCAAAGATGATGTTCAACTATGTGATTGTTTGGCAGAAGTGCATGACCACAGGAAAGATGCAATAGTATTATTATAAAGTCCTGATATTTGAAATCATATACAAGATAAGATTTTGAGACGAATGAAAGAGAGCAGGCACCAAAAGTCAATATATTTTGAAAACCTGCTCAAAGTGGCATTGTATTGTGTGCAGGTGCTAAAAATTGCTAAAAAATGTTTGATATTGTGCAAAGTTCCCTTAAATTGTGCAAACTTTTCCAAAGTTTCCTGAAAATGTGCTAAGTTGCACAAAATTGCTGGAAATGGCGCAAAGTTGGGCAAAATTGCCTAAAATGGCGCAAAGTTGTACAAAATTGCCTGAAATGGTGCAAAGTTGCGCAAAATTGCCCGAAATGGCGCAAAATTGCACAGAAATGCCGGAAAATGGCACGAAGTTGCGTAAAATTGCTGGACATGGCGCAAAGTTGCGCAAAATTGCCGGAAGTTGCGGAAAATTGTCAGAAATGGGCACAAAATTGCCGGAAGTTGCGGAAAATTGCCAGAAATGGGCGCAAAATTGCCGGAAATGGCGCAAGGTTGCGCAAAATTGCCGGAAATGGCGCAAGGTTGCGCAAAATTGCCGGAAATGGCGCAAGGTTGCGCAAAATTGCCGGAAATGGTGCAAGGTTGCGCAAAATTGCCGGAAGTTGCGGAAAATTGCCAGAAATGGGCGCAAAATTGCCGGAAATGGCGCAAAGTTGCGCAAGCAAATGCAAAGTTGCCTAAACTTGCATGTCAACTTTGCATAATGTTGCGCAATCTTTGTCAATTTTGTCAATTTTTGGCAACTTTTGTCAATTTCCATTGTGACATGGGGCCTGGGAAGACAGCAAACTCATCACATCCATTAAAAACTGGAACACACGACGCATCAGAGAAGCCATAGAAATTCACACACACGACACTGTTACACAGGATACTGGACTCCACATCAACAACATCTGGCTCCCTCTCATCAACAAACCATCGAACACCAACAATGACAATAACAACACACTCTCTCCACAGCACATTCCCCCCTCTACTTCTTCCTCTCATATCTCTTCCCCCACCTCTTCACAACAGCGCCCACGACGTCAACCGCGCCTCCCACTCACGACCACACCTATCGCTGGTTCGAGAAGACGCCCTCACCGACACAAGTCATCCACACCACCGGCGTCCACCCCAACCACTAACCCGGACTCCAATCTCCGGCCACGACCTACTAACAGCCAAGTTAGCTCTCACAGATATACTCCGCCATCAACACACTCCGAGAACAATAGAACGCATCAACGACCGCAACACTCCACCAACAGCCGACGCTCAGCTCGCCTGCGAGCCCGCCTCAACCGACCACTTCCTTCTAGGTCCGCATTCTCCATATATAGCCCGCCTCTTCTCAGATCACGCTTCACTTCTGACGAAGGACAGTCAACCTGCCCGAAACGTCAAGTTCCTCGGTTCTCCTAGTTATTCTTACAACTAGATTTCTTGCGCTACTTTCACTAGCACCTTTACTCAGTGTTTCATTTCTCTTTCCTCTCTCTCTCTCTTACACTTTTGTCTGTTTCTACACTACTTATCTTTTCTTTTCTGTTCTCTTCTCTTCTTTCTTCTTTTTGTTTTATTTCTTCCTTCCATACAACCCAACGGTCCTTTTCAGGACCACTACTTAATTTACACATTTCTCCACAGGTTATTTCTCTTGTCTTCTCTCCTCAGGTCTACACTTTAACCTCATTTTGATTTCTTATTTTTGCTTTTCTCCCACAGGAACCTTTTCAGGACTTAACTGTCATCAATTTTCCTTTCCATTTTTTTTTCTCCCTCTCAGCAGCATTTCATTCTAGGATCCATACTAGCTCCCTCTGATTTACGTATTGAATTTCAATTTGTTCTTTTCTACTTCTTTTCTTTGTCCCCCCCCCCCCGCCTCTCTCTCTCTCTCTCTATCTCCCTTCTATCAACATATTCTCATCTCTCCTCTACTTACCCTTCCTTCGAGGGATTATTCGTCCTTTCTCCATTGATTCCGCATTCCATAGTCACACTGTTCGCCGACTTCGTTTTTCTTCTCTTGCTTTGATGAATCTTTACTGCTCTCTCCTATCTCCATGATTCTCCAACATTCAACTCCTTCCTCTTCCTCTTCCCTTCTATTTCATCTTTCCCCTTCTAACGATGTCCGAACATCCTACTTGATTCTCACACTATTCTTCCTTACCACTCTCTGTGTTCCTTTCTCTACCGTCTCCACTAGTGCAACTTCAACCTCTAGCCCATTACTATCTCCCACTCTTCACTTTCTGCCCTCCTCACAACCCCCATATGTCGCTTCCCTCTTCGTTTCTCCTCTTTCTAGGCTCTTCTGCAAAACAGCGATCCGATTAAGGACTACATACACATGGTGTCACCGCAAATCTTTCTTCCTCATTTACTTCACCATGCAAACCTTCAAACAACACATAACATTATGTATACATGTACAAACAATAAACGAGGGTAGCGGTGACGAAATAAAAATGACAAACCAACACGTCTCGTTTTCTTCGGTCTCCAGGCTTGATAGGCTTCCTTTAAAATTTGTCGTCGGTCACTGCCTATTTTTGAGTAAGCTCTGATCCCTTGGCGGATTTGCTGTCAAGCCCCAAAACCTCCGATAATCTTGCAGGTGGAGGCGTCCTTGCCCTCGGAAACCATTTAGTGATTATGTTGTCTTGAATTTTGAGGTTTTTCCAGGGAATCCCAGCGATTAGCGAGTGAGACATGGATTGGAAAGTGATATTGTGTTTGACACTGTGAGAAAGGACTAGCTTGAAGCATAATATTCTACTCAAAGTCCTTTATATATAAATTTTAAGTATATTGTCTCATTTCTCTGAATATTATTATTATTATTATTATTATTATTATTATTATCATTATTATTATTATTATTATTATTATTATCATCATTATTATTATTATCATTATTATCATTATTCTCATTATTATTATTATTATTATCATTATTATTATTATTATTATTATTACTTCTACTACTACTATTGCTACCATTGCTACTATTATTTTACCTATTTTTTTTTTTCGAAAAGAAAAAGAAAGCATCAACATTTCGCTCGGTTGCCATGTTTTGAAGGTGTATTCTCACGAGACCGACAACCATGAGCGATATTTGCCTAGTGTCGGATTCACGGGCCTTCTTTGCCTTGTGTCGAGCTCTTCATTTCATTCATTTTATTCATTTTATTTTACCACGGATAAAAAGCCCAATCAGCAAATATGCTGTTTTTCAATGGGGCCGTGAATCAGTGTACACAAATCATATTAACACGATAAGAAATGATTTAAGTAAAAACAAACAAAAACATCAACATTTGTTGCACTTCATCCACAAAAGTAAGGTTTAACATGATTTAGCATGAGCTCTTGGGTTATTAGGACTCGTGGGCTGTATGAATCTTGGGCACTGTTACTCGTTGGTGTCGATCTCGCCACGTGCATCCGTTTTGATGATATCCCGCCCCCACGAAGTATTATCTATTTTACGGAACGCATTATAATATAATGTTCGTGCCATCTCTTTAAAAGCACTGCCCTATCTCAGTACTGGCCATATTTCTGAACTCTAGGCCCTAATTGGCTTGTCACAGATTTTTTTTTCTTCCCTTAAGATACCCCTCGAAATCTGGAACACTATTCATTGCCCTCCTTATTGCACCCCATATCTCACGTTTCAAAGATAAAGGGATGGCATATAGTATTGGTGGAGATTAGTTTGTGGTGTTTTTTGCAAGATAATATCAAGGAACCACTTATGAAATAGTACAGAGCATACCATTCTTAGAGGAATTAAAAGTTCATCTGATGAAAATCAGTTTTAGAACGGCTGAGGGCTGAGATATCCAAAAACAAAGTGAAACAAAGCGATCCTAATAAAGGATGGGTCCCACCTTTTATTAGGATCGCTCTGTTTTGAATATCTCAGCCATTTAAAAACCAATTTTCCTAAAAAAAACCACACAACAACGTTGATTTCCTCTTGGAATTACTTGCTCTTTCATATTTTATAAATTGTGTCTCATCACATTCTTAACTCCCCCCCCCCCCAAAAAAAAAAAAAAAAAAAATAGTTGGAAACCTGAAGTTAGGTCTCAACCAAAACTATTGCGATCGCTTGAAATCTTATTCACCGTATCAGAAATCACACCCCCCCCCCCCCCATCGAGTCCAGGGGGACAGGAGCCAACATTTCTATACTTATTAAGCTAAGTTATTCCTGATGAGGAATGATCTTTCAAAATTGCGGTTATGGTGGGGTGATGTGCTTCCCTATTCTGCTCCTCAACTCCATCTTGCGTTTGCGATGAATGCCGACACGTCACAATGCCAATTACCAGAGCGGATCTTCTCGAACACCTCATACAGTATACCATTAGAATCATGTGTGCTTACATGGTTGAAATACTTATAGTACATGTATAATTATGTAAATGTGTTTGTGTGTGTGTGTGTGTGTGTGTGTGTGTGTGTGTGTGTGTGTGTGTGTGTGAGAGTGCGCGCGCCTAAGTTTTAAAGTTAGTTTTATTGGGTGTACTGATAATATTCATAGATCCATTTGTAGTGACTTGAGAAAAACAATGGTACAAATCATCGCCTTTATTTCGTCACGCTTGTGGGGTATCGGCCTTAACTATAGACAAAGGGGAAAATAATTATGTCCCCACAGGTCAATGAATTTGACTACGATATGTGCACTGTATACCAATGCCGATCGTTGCCGATCTGTTCGTTTCTCTATCATTATATTTACAGCTTTCATTTCATTTCATTTTCAGTAAAGTTGCCACATTATACGAAGAAGCAAGTCTGTTTTCAGTCTGCCAGGCTGCATGCAGGACTATGGGCACGAAATTTTTCCCCAAATTTCGTAAATCCGCACTTCTTAACCCTATTAAGCCCAAGCTATTTTGACCCCTCGCAGGCCCAAGGGGGGGGGGGGGGCACATTGTGCCCCCATATATACTATATATTTTTAATTATTATTTGATGTATCATCGTCATATTTGGCACATGGGTAGAGTAACTCATACTCTACGTGACCGTACATTTGAATTTTCTCAAGGTCACCGATGGAGGGCGCTATTTACCAAAATATAAAGAAATACATGGGAAATATGCTTAAAACATGATTTTTCTGCATAATTAAACCCTATTAAGCCCAAGCTATTTTGACCCCTCGCAGGCCCAAGGAAGGGGGGGGGGGGGGGCGGCACATTGTGCCCCCATATAACTTTCTTTTTTATTATTTGATGTATCATTGTCATACTTGGCACATGGGTAGAGTAACTCATACTCTACATGACCGTACATTTGAATTTTCTCAAGGTCTCCCATGGAGGGCGCTATCTAACAAAATATAAAGAAATACATGGGAAATATGCTTTAAACAAAATAGAAGGGCAATCTTTAGAAAATGTTATTATATTTGATTATCTCTATTATATCTATTGTTTTATGCCTTTATCACATAAAAACAAAGGAAATGATACGAAAAACTTTCCAGGACCATAATTACTTCAAATTTTGCTCCTTCAGCAAATTTCAGCCAAGAAACATCCATTTCACACCCTGTAATGCTGTTAAATGCTGTTAATTTGCCAGGGCAACCACAACATCAAATATAGCTAAATTACATATCAAAATGTTTGCAATAAGATTTTAAGAAAATTACCAAATTTGGTTGAAATCGGATAAAGGGCGAAGGAGTGGCAAATGAAAATCTGGTAGGGGGCACAATGTGCCCCCCCCCCCCCCCTTTGGGCTTTTAAGGGGTTAGTAAGTATGAGTAGCCGCTTTCGTTTTCGTTTTCTTCGGGAGAGATCGAAATCTAAGATAAGCTTTTGCAAATACTTTCTTGACTTTTCCTCAAAAGGCATGGTATCCATCTCTAACCCGACGAAGTATCGGGAATCTGGGGGTAGGGGTTGGGGGCTGGAGAGATGGGAAATGTTATAATGTTGATATAGTGCGACCCTGGGGTATGTTTAGAATATTATGGCTTCTCTACCTCAGCGTCCGATGGTGCAACGACATCATTATATTGCCTTTTGTCTGACTATTCGTCTGTGTAGCATGTATAAATCCATGATAATTCCGTCCTGATTTACCGTTAACCCAATGACTATACAACAACAGAAATAAAAACGACAAGCGTTCTTTTGTGTTTTATCAACTTCAGCAGACGACCTCAGCAGAGGGGAAGATGAAAAGGTATATTTGATAGATAACAGTTTGCGTGTTAATCCGACAGACAGTGACAGATGGTACGGGTTTTAAAACGAGATTAGATTCTGAAATGTCATTTCTTTTAAAAATAAATCTCTTATTTGAAATTGAGCGAGTTTGGGGGAAAATTGCGAGGGTTGGAAGCAAGGTCCTTAAAATGTCGCTGCCTGCGTAATAACATCCTACGGTTGTCGTGAAATTATAATCGAGGAACAAAGACAGGGGTATTCCAGAAAATAAAAAGGAAGTAGATTATGGGCAATGCTTTTATATCCTGCGGTACTTTTCCAAATTCAAGCACATGTACAATTTAGATGAGGTTCTTATAGTGTCATCTCCTCACGTTCTCCCGTTCCCTATTGTCATCTTCATAATAATGAATACTTGAATGATATGATTGTAAGAACGACCCAAGTCCACATCTGGCCATGGTCTTTGGAGACCCTTTGCGAAGTCTTGCAAAGATAGATACTCAGTCAAGCGACTGTTTTACATATAAATTTGTATAAATATATAGCATTCGACTACTGCAGCTTAAAAAAACTAACAACATTGGGGAAAATATTTATTGGTTTCATTTTCCCTAAATTCTCTGTAATCGACTTGGGTCGTTTTTATATTCAGGTATGCATCTATATGTCATCCCGTATAGTTAGAAAGAAAATATATAATCAAACAGAGACAAAATAGAAAAAAAAGTATGAGAGACGCTGAAAATTTAGGCTAATCTGCAATACAGTATATATATATATATATGAACGTGATTAATAATGTCTACTGACAGCCGTGTTTGACATGTTTGGATTTGAATGTAATATTTTGACCGATATAAAGATGCAGATTTCCATGAATCTTTATTTCTGGCATTTCCACCTCTTCACATTTTTGTTTCAGACGAACTGAACTTGAATATCTGTACCTCCCACCGGATAGGAATTGGTTCGTCTTGTATTGTCTTAGGTGTCTGAAGGCCTTTCATGACTTTTAACAATTATCGACACTCTGTTTATTTTCTGCCGTCTCACACTCTTATATAAGTTAGTGAACATGGTCAATGAAACTTAATTGAAAAGAAAGTAGAAGAAGGGCTAAGTCTCCTAAGTGTACATGCGTAAATGACACATGTCATGGTATTAAAAAGACGGTTGCCATATCATTTTTTGATAATGTTTAATAGCAACTTTGTCTTTTCTTTTCTTTGTTGCCGGGAGAATACTGAGTATACAGTATGTTCCATCTCCTTTTCATATTTCTAACTCTTTTGTTGAAAAAGACACACATTGATAGTAACAAAATTTCATTAGTTTATCTTTCTCTTGGTATTCAACTAAGTCGTGACTGCTCCGACACAAACAAACAAACAATCACTCACTCAAATAAACAAACAAACAAACAAACATTTAAACAAACGGGACAAATAAACAAATAAATAAATAAACGAACGAATGCTTTTGATGCTCACTGCATTACAGCTGACATAATGCCAGAAACGTATCTTTACGGGAGTTCCATTAACCCTCTTTTGACAGCTCGAATAGTCTTCAATGTTAATTAAAATGCGTAACAAAAGTAACAAATCTTGGTGGATTAAGTCTGAATATTACGAATGATAGAATATCATTTCCTCTTCGAAGGTTCAGGTTCAGGTGATGCTTGCAAGCCCCTCACACTTATTCCACTGACACCACACACAGCAGGTATATACCCTTAACGCCTTAAATTAAGGTAACCAGTGTGTTTTATTTCATTTTATACGGTTCCACCTATTTTGTTGGTTTATGCATTTTGAATGATTTCATTGCAATCATTACCGCTGTGATTGTTTATTCATACTATCCTGCTACTACAGTTCCATTATTTTCACTGCCAATGTATGTCATAATATTGCTGCTCTGTTGTAGTGAATGTCATGTTGCTGTCTGTCACGTGAGTGACTTTTTTTTTTCTTTCTGCTACTCTGACACCAAAATAATGGAAATTCAAACTGTTCGTATACAGTTATGTTCGAGTTTAATCTTTCAAAATTAATCTTTGCAGCTTTCTCGTTCATAACAATACATTGAGCATAAAATATAACCTGAAACAAATCACAAATACATAACTTAGGTTATCTTGGATGACCTGAACTGGTGATCCCTTCAGCTTGGCTCAGTCGCCATCAATGCCGGATACACTCGTCGTCGACCTCGGCACAGTCGCTTGGCTTGTCTCTCGGAAGCACCCCTTGACTTGGCCACTCAGCTAGACGCTACCCTATCGGCGGTCCTATCAGCTCCTCGGCCTTCACTAGTCCCTGCTACCACGCAGACTCATGCCTTGACCTGCGATGCCCGAGTTCAAAACGACGGTGAGCAGGCAAATGGAGATTGAGCTCCGTTCCAAAGTTCGGATCATAACTGTTCGAGTTCAGTTTTATCGGCAGCTGGATCTCGCATCTCACCGACGTGGAAAACCCCCAGAAGAACGACTGCTGCCTAAGCGGAGATCTATACTGGATGTCTGATTAAAGTGTTTCTCCCCGATCCTCTACATTACTCAGCTTTTTATTAGCTTCCCTAACCATAGATGTTCACACTAAAGCCCTTTACACTCCGATACACTTGCTTTTTCATGCCTTTCCTACACTAAAGAAATCATCCAATCATCATGCTTAAATATAGCCCTATTGAAACTCTACACAATATGTCTAGCCATCGTCTAGACTGCTGTTACATAACATCTTTACTCATGAACTTGTGAACAATAAACTACAACCAACACCCTAGTGACACTGACATAACTGAGTCTCGACTGAGCTAGAGAACATTCCTAGCCACCACCTGGATGGGAGCTATTACATAACACCTCTATTCACTCAATTTCTATAGTCTGAATTAATACATAATATTACAAACCGGGGATGCTGTTACCATGCTATTTCTTTAACTTTTGCTTTGTCTCATTTCATGTGACTGCCCTGTCTGACTTTGACTGATCTAGACATGCTGTTGCTATGCCAGTTTATTCTTTAACTTTTACTTTGTCTCATTTAATATAAATTTCCAGACAGTCAGTCTCTTGCAGTTTGACCTAGTGGCTTTCTAGGACAACTCTAAAACTCTAAATCTTTACAAATTCAAACAAATTCGATTTCACTTCACTGGCAAAATCAAAATAAATTTCTCTCCTGACACTGTCTTACATTCCCTTTGATTTTCGTTTGTTTTTCATTTTGCCTTGTTTCTGCCTTGTTCAAATGTTTGCAAATTGGTTGCTTGCATGTTTGCCTTTTTTTTTTACGTCCCAAGCCCTTGAAAAAAAAAGTGGTAACTATAGGTCGAAAGCGCGAGAGAATTAACAAGTGATTAAAGGCAAAGTGAACATACTGCAACGTCTGCAGGCAGTCATTCCTCCGTCACACGTATACGTAAAAATATGCAGCACCCATTACGTACCAGGTCGAGCCCATTTCACCGTATATATATATATATATATATATATATATATATACATATATATATCAAGCCTCGATGTTAGCGGTGGCCAAGGGCCACCAGAAATAGATGATGTCGGAACACCACTTGTAAAGAAAATAATTATGTTTTGGTGGTCCGATCGGGCCGCCATTTTTGTTTTTTTTATAGATTTTATAATGATTAGTTTGTTTTTTTTTTCTGGTCGGGCTACCAAAGCAAGCATAAGTTAGTATATGCAGGTATTACATAGGCTTGCACATGCATGAACACCCACACAAATACAACACACACACAGAGACATCCCGCGTACATATGCAAGTCTATTTTTGCTTGCAGGACAGGTCTGGACTGAAATATTATATTGTAATGTTTCAGTCAGCAGACATGTCTTGCAAGCAAATTCATCGGGATTTGATTGGGATTGCCTGCTTTCCCGCAGCATGTAACTTTACACGATGCTCCGACCTGGGTGATTGTAGGATTAGTCATTGTAAGGTGAAACCGATAGGGCCTACGTCAGCTGACCATCGCGGGTATAAAGGGTCACCGTCGGTCATCATGCCGACCTACCATTCGTCGGAGCACGCGCGAGTACGTGACTTGCTTACTTTCCCCTGCATGGAAATGGATAGTTGTGCAAGTAATAGGCAAACTTGACGTACAAGTTGTACGGATTGTGGGGGAAAAAAAGGCCAGATGCAGGGTTTAGAGCGACCCAAATCTGTCCAAAAGCTAAATGGCGCCTTTTTCAGTTGTGGAGTCAACGGACAGGCAGCGGCGTTCCCAAACAGCACTGTCAGCGTGCCCATTCAGATTCAGAAAGAGCGAGTAGCATCTGAATGCACATTGGTTTCGTGGAAAACGAGACGGTATGAAAAGAGTCGTTCCGATACGATCTTTTCTGACACTTGGCAATGCCCATAAATGTGATATGGTATACAATCCTGAAACTACAGCCGGCAAACGTCACGCCCCCTTTCACACACCATTATGTTTAATGCTTAAATCACGAAATCATGCTTTAAATTTTTTTCCATGCTGACAAAGCTGTTCCTCTTATTTTATTGAAATAAAAACTTTTTAGAATCTTAATTCTAACGCACCGAATTGTAAAAGCAATCGGACAACCTAGGAAAAAAACTAGTGTCCTTGGCCACAAACTGATATTTTAATCTGCGTTCAAATTCATAACCCTAAAAACATCAAAAACAAAGAAACACGAAAACCCATTTATGTAGTTATTAGCTCATCAGTTTCATTGCATTTAGTTAACCCTTTAGCAACTGGAGATTCTGTATATAATATTGTAATGTGGTTCCCTGGAAGTTACAGCAATATTGCTATCATTAACATTTTACACTTTCTCAAAGATGTAAAGTACCTGACTGCATGTTTATTTTTTTTCTGTTATGAGCTGTGTTTATTTGAAAGCTTATTAACACTGATTAAGACTTCACCAAGAGAATGGTGTGTCACAGAAGTAACTGTGACATACTTCTGTTGACTTTTGACCTCTTTCAAATTACACAATTACGTATTATTCTGTTTTAATAGTGGAAAAAGTGAGCAAGAAAATGGGATTCCAATGGATTTCAATGGGATTGGATTTCCATCAAAGATCAAATTATTTGTATATTTCGTAGATTCATATGTGCTTGTAGTTGCAGTTGTGTATGTATTATACTTTTGTTATACTATTGTTTGTATTTGCTTTATGACACTCCCACCTTCTGGTACAAATATTGTTAATCCTACGTAGCAATAGATTTGTATTATTTGGATATGAAAATAAATGAAATGAAATGAATTGGATTGAATGGAATTGGATTTCAAGGGAATTGGATTTTAATGGGACTGGAAATAGGATTCAATGGAATCCCATTTTCTTTGCTCATTTTCCCACTAATGAATATCCAAATAATACAAATGTATTGCTACGTAGGATTAACAATTTGTACAAGAAGGTGGGAGTGTCATAAAGCAAATACAAACAATAGTGACTTGAAAAAGGCGTTTGACACCGTGGAGCATTGCACAATGATAAAGAAGCTACACTCCATTGGAGTTTCCGATGAAAGCCTTCGCTGGTTTGAGAATTACTTGACTGGTCGACAAATACGTACATATTTTTGTAATGCAATGTCGGATCCACTAGAAGTGTGTTACGGAGTACCACAAGGTTCCATTTTGGGGCCTCTCCTCTTTACAATCTATATCGATGACATTGTCAAACAGATTGAAGTGAGCAGTATTCATCTATATGCAGATGACACTATTCTATACTTTTCTCATTCTGATATTAATCAAATTGAACAGGCTATCAACATTGATTTGAATGGCATCAATAGATGGATGTGTTTAAATAAGTTGATTTTGTGTGTTGATAAAACTGAATGTTTGTTGATAGGATCACCCGCAATGTTAAAACGATGCAATGTGATTGATGTACAGGTAAATCGTATTAAAGCGTATTCAGTCTAAACAAACAGTAAAATATCTCGGAGTTATAATCGATCAAGAATTAAAATGGAATATTTATATAGAAACGTTGTGTTTAAAGATAAGTAATTTGATAAGGTTTTTGGGTCGTCTCCGTTTCAATTTTAATGAACAAAGTATGAGGATAATTTACAACTCTATAATTAAACCTTTGTTTGATTATGCAGATGTACTTTATGATTCTGCCCATAAGAAGTATACTGATCGATTGCAGAAATTACAGAATAGAGCGGGGAGAATGATCCTGAGAGTCAGCCCGTATATGCATATTTCAAATCACGTTATTCATCAGACACTACACTGGGAATCCTTAAAAACACGCCGTTTAAAGCATGCTTTGTTAATGGTATTTAAAACTCTTAATAATTTTAGCGCTCCTTATTTATTGGATCGGTTTGATTTTGTATCTCATCAATATTCTTTACGATCTTCTGGAACATTAACGCTGTCAAAGCCCAGAACAGAATATTGTAGACGCATGTTCGCGTACCGTGGGGCATCCATATACAATACTGTTCCCTTGAATATAATATCTTCATCATCATGTAATTCCTTTAAGAAAGCAATAAATAATTATGTTTCATACTGGATGTTATGATAATGATCACGGATCTTTGTATTATGTTAATTCTGAATGATTATGTTACATGGGGAGGGCTGTGGGTGGGGGAGGGTATAGTGGTAGTCGGTATGGGGGGTACCATTTTCACAAACTTTTTTTTTGTAATGTTGTTTTAGTTGATTTTGTACTGATGTATCAATTTTTGTTCGTATCATATTATTACATGTAAGTAAGTGCATGTATGAGTAGTTTTATTGTATGGAGTTTCGACTATTGTACTTTTTCATGTGAAGTTGGACCCCTCGGAAGACCAGCACGGCCATGAAGGCCGAGCTGAGCAGGGCAATCCATCCGTTTTCCTTCTGTTATATATCCCAGTTGTATTGCATTATTGTTATTTTTGTGATTTTACGGTGAATAAACAAACAAACAAACAAACAATAAATCATATTCATTTCTGGTCAGTTTATCTCTGTTTTGGGTTATTCTGTATGAACACAGAATGGCAAAGCATAGGCGTTTCAGTGACTAATGGGTTTAAAAATACTGAAATCTTCAACATGAACGTCATCCTCATTTTTTCACGACAAGACAACGACAACAATAAACTTGAATTGTCCTTGCACTTACACGATTATAATTGTGGAGAAATAATGTTCACTTTTCATAAATTATGCGAAAGAAGCAGATAATAGATCAAAATAATGCATCAGATCAGTGAAAGTTTTACAGCGAGGAGATTAAGAAACTACAACAGTAATGGAATTGAATTAAACAGTGTGAGATCCGCTAATGTTATACAACTTATTGTATAAACCTCAGTTAACAATGCAGACAATCGATTTCTTTTCGAGGGGTTAGAAGTGCAAATAACAATAGATTAAAAAAAACAGCAACGCCTTTATTTGATTTGGAGAAAGGTTCGGGTCACGAGGAATGTTCTTTTCCTTTCCCCCTCTTTTGGAGTAAAACAAATTGACACCCACGTGTATAGATTTGTGTTTTCATATTGCGCTAAATTGCTGCTTTATTGACTTGTATTCAACTAGTTCAGAAAACATGGCATAGAGAAGAGTTGCACGTGTACTTTTTGTCTATATCCACCCATGCAGTTTGGGACGTGCTCTGAATGACAAGTTTTACCCACGCTATGGTCAATTCTTGCGTCGTCATCTTTGTTGTTGTTGTTGTTGCTGCTGCTGCTGCTGCTGTTGTAATGAATGCTGTTGTTGTTATTGTTGTTTGTCAGTTATCGTTACAGAATGCAGAAAACTTTTTGGCAGATTTTTTTTTTTTTTTCATGCGTTATTGAGGCAGCGGTCATTACGGATACTGTATACGAATCTTAACAGAAACGACGCCACAATGTTAGTGCTTTATTCTCCTTATCCTGTTTATTTATATGATCACAATATGTACGCCTGTCCGTATCGGCGAAATGTCAAAGGGGCAGCGAGTCTTCGCGTAATTCACAAATTCCAGGGGCGTTTTCCTAACATTCTGACTGACCTTTCGTCATGTAGATATTATGATCATATTGCTGCTTCATAATTTGTTGTTTGAATTGTTTGGCTTCTTGTGCATATTTCCTCTATTTTTGGCTGCACGTCCTTTGCATATCTACAAGGGGTTTATAATCTTCTTCTAGATGCTATTGTTTACTTGTAGAGTAGGAATGCTACCTTAATTTTGCTTTGTATTTCCGTATCCTGCGTGTTTAAGGCTAAAACGTCTTTCCAGAAGTTGCAGTTATAAATTGCTATCTGTAAACCTTTTTTTTTTTCGGGGCATGGGAAATTCTACCTTGCCCTTTGATATTGAGTAACGTTTCACTGAGCGTTGTTTAACGGACGTAATGTAAGTTTGCGAACATATAATCCATAAAAGATAGAGAAAAGATACTACCTTTCGTGAAGCGTAATTTCTTAGCGCTTAAGGTTTGTAACAGTTGTTTACACTTGTTTGTTAACAGCTGTGGAAAATTTCCCTTTCCCAAGACTCTGATTTCTAAGTAACCCCCCCCCTCCCTTCTCTCATAGGTGATAATTATATTTGAAGCAATTAGCATATACCTGCCAAATTGCTTATTGCATTATTTTGTTTTAAATCAATAGTATTTTCATGGGGGTTTTTTTCGAGCCAGCAAAACAATGATCAGTGTCGAGCCTTGCTGTATATATATATATATATATATATATATATATATATATATATATGCATATATATATATATATATATATATATATGAATATATATTATATATACTTATTACATAAGAAAGGGTTTAATGTGCGATCATTACACAATGTCTGACAATAATTACAGCCGAAAATAAGTCGCGATCTTAAAGAGTAAGAAAAAAAAAATAAAGAGTTAGAAATAAAAGTTGGTGGTTTTGAATTGCGTAAGCTGTACTAGCATGACAATAGCGTGACAAGTATCACTGTTTATGTAATTCTTAACATATAAGCTTGACATATAAATATATGTACATTTATTCATACAATGGTCTTGATTGTGAATCATCACGCTTGATTTCTGGATGAAACAAGTGAAGATAATTGAAGTGAAGTGTTTAGTAAAGAATCTCAACCTTGACTGAAATGAACGGTGTGCGCAATCAGTTGCGACTGTACACGTTATTCAAAGTGATCTGATGACTTTTATTAAACTCTCCGAATAAGCTTTTGTGGCTTAAATGCAGGGAACACCTCTCTATTTGTATTTCCCTATCTTTTCAAACAAATTGATTTTCTATGGGTTTGATATCGCAAGATATAAGCTTAAATAGGTTACACATAGCGGCCAATTTGAATTCATGCAAATTAGGCATTGGTCCACCACTCGAATTTTAGGGAGTTTCTAATATGTGATGTTAATAGTTCTTCCAGGTTAGATGCAAGTGGAATTGTCTCTGTTGCAATTCGTTTTGGGTTATGCAATATTTTGACTGAACTATTCTTGGGAAATATATGACTGAGAGACAGCGATGCCGGCAGAACACAGCTCACGTTTTTACATCGCATTTGCCATGTCTGCCAAACTTAAACATATAGTAATTATATACATTTTGTAGTAGGACTTTAGCAGGCAGATTTACATTTTATGCTGTAATTGTAAAAAAAAACAAACCACCTCAACAACATCAAACAAACAGTAATTATCATGACTTGTATAGATTCTTCGAAATAAAACTTAAAATTACTATACTGTCCCGCAGTTTTAAGTGATCCGGCATTGATTAACACGGTATTATTGTGAAGGTCGTTTCTGTTTCTAGGTATACAGTTTTACGCGATATGTTACAAATGAAATGATTCTAGTGTTTTGTCCATTGTGTGCTTGTGTGTGTGTGGATGATTATGCATGGAGTGTGATAGTGTGTGTGTGTGTGTGTGCGTGTGTGTGTTTGTGTGTGTGTGTGTGTGTGTGTGTGTGTGCACGCCCGTCTGTCTGATATTAGTCTATGGCAAGATTTTAATGAAATGCTGTATTCTCAAGTGCGGGGTTTGTGTAATGAAGCAGATATTGACAAGTTTGATCAAGTTGATCAATGTAGCTTTTTCTGAGATTTATGCAGAGCTTTGTATTACTTTTGTATACATGTTATGATTGTCACACACACACACACACACACACACACACACACTCACACACACACACATAAATGTATCATACATGTACTTTAAACAAATGTGATTCAGCAGCTGCTGCACAAGACAGTGTTGGGTAATGAAGCAGAAGTTTATTAAAGTAGTTTGATCAGGTTGATCAAGATAGCTTTTTCTGAGATTTATGCAGAGTTTTATATCACTGTTGTATATATGGTGTGATTTGCAAAAAAAAAATTAATAAAGATATTGTATTGCATGTTTTAAAAGAAAAAAAGAATATGATTCAGCAGCACGAGTGAGAAGGAGAGCTCCTCATTCTTGTTCAAACTAATTTCCTTGAGAAAATGAGCCTGATATTGAATGCAATTCAAATAAAGAACGTCATTTAAAAAGTATGTGTGTGGGTGGGTGTGGATGCGTATGTGTATGTTCATTGATAACAGAAGATTTGAGAATCATGCCTCCAGCCACAACACCTGACTTTCGATGTTACAATAGACAATAACAGAGGAGAGAAAGGGGAAACCATGAATCGTCATAATCATTATCGAGGAAACCAGTTTTCCAACTCGTCGCCCGAAGCCGGTAAAACCATGCTGAAAATAAGCATATGATAATACTTATGGAGCAATCTGCAACAGTAACCAGAGATGGCTGTTAAAGCAATTTTTCAATGGGAGAAACATTGGATACACGATATGATGATATTCATTCACAGTATAACAGACACAATCGTAATCTTCGTCGGCTTGGGTGTCCGACTGCCTGACAAACTGCAGCCTGACTGCAGCGTTCGCTTTACAAACCTCGATGGGCACTGTAGGTGTGCACGTGTTCACAGAGAAGGACGGTTGGTACCCGATCAGTTACACGTGGGTGGATATGAGGATCGAGAAAGGGGTAAATCCCTTTAGGGCTTCTGATGCAAATGCGGTGCTTAGATGAATTTATCAGGCACTTTAGCAAATCAAGACGAAGGAAAGACTTCTCAAAGCAATGAAAGGTTGAAATATGCCCCTCTCGTCGCCAACTACTATAGCTGTCACCGCTTTTAAGATGAGTAGAGACTATAAGTTAACAATGGAGAGATATCACAACTAAATAGCTGAAAATAGCTATAAAAGATTGATGGAATAGATGAATTAACCCATTTCTAATGGGAGACAGGTGGTGTAGCATGCACCGTTTCTTCGGGGAAACGCCGTAACTCAGAATCAACGGATTGATTATTTTGCTAATCGTGGCAGTAGCTGCTACGATAGTTGCAGTAACAGATGGGAGTACAGTATAGAAATACCATCAATAATTCAGTTAAAGACGTATCATAGATGTGTTTGAGACGAGTGACCATCATCGTTGATTATCCCACTGTAGTCATGTATTCTGCAATATCAATGCCTCATTCAATATTAGGGCTTATAGGTAGAGTCCGTCTGTATACTTGTAAACGCCTCCGGCGGCTATGTTTTGATTTAAGGCGCACCGGGTAACTATCGGCAGTGATAAATGTTACTTTAACGATGTCCAGTGCCGTCAAATCTCTGGCAAGAAATTAACATTCATCTTGACACAGTAATGCAGACACGACATAATGAAACAGGTTCACAACTCCATCGTATAGTTGTATGAACAGATGGTTGTTTCACTTATAATTACTAACGCATTATCCATGCATTATCACACAATGTCTTTTTATATAGTCGACGTACACATCATAATGTATAGTTTAATACAGTGTAGATTCAAGCCTCTTCATTATGAATGTTTTATTTCATAGGTCTATTAAGATTCAAACTGGCTGCTGAGTTGTTGTTTTTGACATAGAAATGCGATTGTTTTTGTCTACGAAGACCACTGTTTCCATTTCCAGTGATTTCCGTGGCATTCCGCAAGCCCCAAAGATTTGACAGTTGCAGTTTTTTTATTTTGCAGGTGAGGAAGAAATGGCACCCCCCCCCCTCCATGGTACTGTTTCTAGCGAGAGAATCTGTGGAAATGAGAAGTTGGAAGATCGTAACAAACATGGTTCACGACAGGATAAAATGAAATCTACGTATCTGGAGTAATCATAGTTGAGCGCCGTTTTACTGAAATTGAGCTCACCCAATGACACAAGAAGAAGCTTCTCAGCATAATTGTCAGTTCACCCATAAGTTTCATTAATTTGATTATGGCTTGTGTCATTTTGTCCACCACTTTTCTGCGTTTCGTCATGGCGTCATTTCACCGTAGCATATGGTTTAAATCTTGTATTTCCTACACTAATAGGCTCTAAGCTATATCAAGGGTAATTAAGAACCTTTGGCGTACATTGGTGATCTCAATGCAAAAGCCATTGGACCGAATGCATAAACGCTAGCAATTGCTTTTGCTAGCCTTTTACTCGAATCCGTATGCATAAAAACAAGCAATTGCTTTCGAGCAGAAGCTTTTGCTAGCAAGCACAAGCAATTGCTTGCTGCCCTCAAGCAATTGCTTAGAGACCAAGCATTTGCTTAAAAACGTATGCATAAAACATACCTTTTGCTAGTTCTTGCTAGCAATTGCTTACGATTTTCCAAGCTCTGTAAAATGAGCTGTAGCTTTTGCTTAACCGGAACGTTCCCTTTTTTTAATCATTTTCATATTCATGAAAGAAAGACCACATTTGTGAAGGAGTGGTATAAATCTACAAAAAATTACTCCTGAGTAGTGTAGGACACTTTTTCATTTCAATAACGGGAATGTCCAGTGGTTAGCACGCAAAATGTGATGGAAATCAGGGATGTCTGACTTCGGTGGAGAGCAAAGAGACCTCTCTCCGCGTGCGATCTGGCATCCGGGCTACTATAAGGTGCAGTGATGGGAATCAGCCAGTAATACGTGTGTGTGTGTATAGATGTGTGTGTATGTGTCTGTGTGTACATTTCGTAGCTCTTCTGCTATGTCAGGAGATGTTTCCACACACACATGTCCTTTCAAATACATGCTGTCACACTCGCCTTTGTTCTTGTGTTTGCACAGGCGTGAAGTCCCTTTTGTTGAAAACGCAAGCAATTGCTTGTGCGGGACAAGCAAAAGGTATTAGCATAAGCAAAAGGTTATGCATATGGATTTAAGTAATAAGCCAGTTCGGAGTTCCACTCTGCGCATGAGCAGAAAAAGGTCATTCGGACCAACAGGCACGTTGGTTTTTAAAGTCACTGGGATAAGCGTCTGTGATGTATTCTTATGTATAATGATTATTCATGTAATCCTTATAAATGCTGCTTGCCAGCACATCCACCTGACAGCAAAAGTGGTATTTGGCAATTTCAATAGAAAGAGATTGTTAATACATGCAATGCAAAATAATGAAATGGATGCTCTCCCAAGTGTTAATTCACGGAACATTCTGGTCATCTGGTCTTCGCAAGTTCATTCTTTGTTTGAACAGGATCAATGAATTCCATGAATTGTTATGAACAACTTATGCATTATGTCGCTCTAAAATGAGTGAAGTGCCCCTAACTGACTGAGAAAAAAGAAAGGTCATTCGGACCAATGTGCCCATGAGCTAACTCCGAACTGGCTTATTGCTTGAGCTAGACCTTTTGCTAGACGAGCTTGTGCTTTTGCTTGAAGCAATTGCTTACAAGCAATTGCTTGTTTTATACATTCGGCCCATTCTCACAGTGGCACGATAGTGACGAAAGTGCCCATAGGAAGCCGTTTATAATGCTTCAGCAGCATGTGCGCAATTATTACTTATTTTCAATAGCTTCCGCAGTTTATTCCCATCTTTACTGACTCACTTCTTCGATTTTGTATGCACGTCAAGAAAGCAAGGAAACAATAACAAAAAAAGCAGAAAAACATCAACAAAGAACCAAACAAACGAAGAAATAAATATAAAAACACTGGTATAGATTTCGTCGCTTGGGAGAATTCTATTCGTATGGTTAATATTTTCATATTTTGCAGAACAACAGAACAAGACAATTATAGTTTCTGTAGGGTTCTGTTATCTGTTACCACTTTGATTAAGAAGTTGACTGAACTTTGAGACCTGCTCCGCGAGCCCTTTAAAGGGACTGTGATGTACAGAAGTGGTTGAGGTGGGGATTCATGTTTTGAACATTCCTAAGTGAGATAATGAAAAGCCTCCTAAGCAATATGAAAGAGCATGTAATTTTAAGAAGGATTCAACATTTATTTGATGAAAATTGGTTTTCCAATGGCTGAGATATCCAAAAAAGTGCTAATAATAAAAGGCGACATGCCACAACTTTATTAGGATCTCTTTGTTTCACCTTTTTTTTTGATTATCTCAGCCATTTCAAAACCGATTTTCATCGAATAAACTTTTGATACCCCTTAGAACTGCATCCTCTTTTACATCTCATAGAGTGGTTTCTGAATATCTCGCAAAACATTAAAAGCTAAATCTTCACCTCGACCAGAACTGTAACACCCTTTAAAACGACATCTTGCGTACAACAGATACAGACCAAACATGATTGTTTTTGTGTGCTTGCTTTGTAAAGTATTAACGTATTAGAGTAACCAAAGGAAATAACAAGAAGTATGACTGGTGATTATATGCCCGCGGACATAATGAGTTTTTGCCCTTTCATTAACAAAAATTAAAATAAGCACGAGTAAACTTGTGAGAAGTTTATATCAAGTGTGCTTGGTGATACTATTCTTTTCTGTACTTTTCAGTCGGTTGTTCAGCAGCTACCACTTGAATAAAATGCAATGCCATGGTAATCTGGTGTTGATTTGGAGAGATGGCAGATCAATTCATTACTTGGTCCTGATTTTTGTGTTCCGGTTTTGATTTGTATTGGTAGTTGTTTTGTTTTTGTTTTGTTTTTGTTTGTTTGTTTTGATGTGGGGAGAATAAGTGGGGTTCATGGATGTCGGTAGAGTGGGTCAATGTTATTCAAGCCAGCTACAGATGTGAAACAAATAATTATCACTCAAGATTTCGGCTCTTATAGCCCTGTGCCACCGCAGGTTAGAAACGAGCCCCACTGGAAGGCACTCTGGTGATACGAGCCTGCCAGCAATATCTCGTCATTTCCTCATCATTTCAGAACCAGGTGAACTATTTTAAAGAAATCAATTTGCGACATCAGCAGAACGTTAAAGGATCTTCTATTTTTGATCTTTCTTTCGTCAATGACTTGTTCGCTCGATATAGGTCGAGTAAGTCGCCGTGGCAGAGCCGTCTTGTGGTCTCGTCGCTGTTACCAAATATCCATTTTCATTGAAAATTCATGGAAAATTGCTGTCCAATTACTGGCCATCTGACGAGCTCGTCTTAGCCTCAATTAAGGCTTGCCTCTCTCCTGATTTTTGTATTCCCCCATGGACATCGCTGCGAGGACTGTGTAACTGCTTGGATATTAGGCTATCGAAAAGGCGGGTCTGATCCACGTCTTTTGGACGCTATCTACAGTCCCTCTGTGTACATGTATAAGGAGGTGTGTGCTTGCGCTCGCGTGCGCGCATGTACGTATGTGCAAAATCTCTTTGGTATGCGTGTATGTGTGTGTGTGTGTGTGTGTGTGTGTGTGTGTGTGGGTGCTTTTGAGGTTCATTGCTATGTGTCATAGAAGAGGGACGTAATTTGGTACATGTGTGTATGTGTCTGAACATATACCTATAGATAGTATAATTATTATGGATGTCTACGAATTGAAAAAAAAGAAAAAAAAAAAGAAGACTAGTATCAAAACTTCAGCCATTCTGAAACTTGATTTCTATTGAGTGGTATCCAAAGATTAGACTATCCGGTGAAATGATGTCGTTCGCCTTCCACAGACTAACATTCATCATGTTCATGAAGTTGTTATTAGTGCTCCAGTATCGTGTTCGGCTATCTATATAGCTTGTGAATGATGAAGTAGTCAAATTTGTCGAAAAACATTAATCATTATCTTCAATACACACGATATCAATATGTAAGTGAAAAAAATCAATTGAACACACACACACACACGCTCTCTCTCTCTCTCTCTACATATAGTATATATGTACGTATATATATATATATATATATATATATACATAAATATATAAACAATATATATATATGTATATATATTATATAGATATACACATCTTGGAATTTTCCACGTGTTGGACTTCGAATGTTATTATTATAAGAAGAAGTAGTCTCCTTCAGATATATATGTATATATATATATATATATATATATATATATATATATATATTAATATGTTATATATGTTTATATAATTTATGTTTTACTGGGATCGTCCCATTCACGAGACCGACACCCACGAATCATACAGCCCACGCGTCATGTACATGTATGTTGTATTCTGCGTCGAACAGTGTTGCGTTGTTCTTTAATTGCGTTGTTGATTTTGTTGCGTTTGTTCTATCGTGTTCTATCGTTTTTTGCGCGTTAATTATATCGTTGTTGCATCGCATGATATCGTTATTTCATTGTATTGCTTAGTTGCATTTATGTTTGCTGTCAGTTAACGTTTCAGTTAATGTTTCAGTTTGTATTCAATTAGCGTTTGCATTATATTAACTGTTACAATTCTGTTGAATTTGAAATAATTTGGTTTATTTTAAGATACTGCAGCAAAGCTAATTATAACAAAGAAACTTTATGTAAAGTTATTATTATTATTTGTTATATATATAAATTATATACGTATATATGTATAATCGTATAGGCCTATAATTATATACATATATATATATATATATATATATATATATATATTCATATAGCCATTTACATATTCATATATAATTTTGTATGGTAATGATTAAAATTGCACTGTATACAAAACCATAATTATCGATAAAGGCTCACGTTCGTTCTCACGTGGTAAATATATTACGGGTCACAGTCATTCGTCCAAGCATAACAAAGATACACCGCATCGGAAAAGTGAAATAACGATCCATAAGCAAATCTGAATGATTGCAATAGACTACTTTTGTTTTCGTTCATAACTTTTAATTAGTAAAATAACTTTTTTGTTTGTTTATGTCGCCATGTATGTCGTTTCCGTATCCTGTTAACAGGTAAATTGCATTGCTCGTAAATATCTGTATGGCATAGACTTTGCATGTGTATGCCTGGGACCCTAAACCCTTCGGGCCATTTTTTAAAACTCTTCATAATATGCATGCATGTTAGTTAGTCGTTGTTGTTGTTTTTTCTACATTTGTCGCCTCTTATTTGGTCATTTGAAGGGGAGCTACGAAATCATTACGGTGATGGAAAATTATATTCCGTGCAGAACACGAACGTAAATTTACGCGCAGACCAAAAGACGGTTTGTATTACAACAATATCTGATGGTGTTTAGTGTTGTACTAAATGTTGTAGTCGTATGATGGCATCGAAGCAACGTTACTGTCGAAATTGCTTACTTCTATACCTAGTGAGGTTCACCATACATTTACTTGAGTTCCTGTTCGTATTTTTATACGGTGATTGAAATACGGAGCAATAAACTACCCATCTGATTTAGATAACACTACACACGAATCACAATAGATTCTGTTTTCTCTCACATGGGTTCATTTCAATGTGATAGAATGAGAGATATTTCGGTCTTTTTCTTTTCTTTTCGTCGCAAAAAAAGGAAATACTGTAAAACTCAAGTGCAAAAGCTTACACAAAGTAGACAACGAGGAGTAACTGAAACAGCTTCAAAACAAACATCAATTGCACACTCAAATTAAAATCTGATACAATAACATGGGTGCTCGATTGAAGCATAAATACTCAAATTCCGAGAATATGAAGTTATACGAAGTAAGTTTCTTGAATATTAGCTTTGTCTTCACACTTTAAATGTATAGGCATAGATTGTAACGCTACAGACAGACATTATATAAAGTTTATAGCGATACGCCACTGGATAGGGAACAGCTGTTGTCATGATATAGAATGTTTTTTTTACAGTTGTTTCTTCAATTTACTGATTATACATAGATTGAGCAATATAAAGCCACGGACGAAATCCTCATCTCCCAGCGAAAAGCTTACAAAGTTGAAATGTTACATCGGCTTACACAAAAGTCCACTGCTGGCAAAGAATAAAACAGAAATATGAAGGATATTGTTTTCTGTGATGACGTCTCAAATGAATGCCCCATTGTCCGAGTACTTGTACAATGTATCTAAAATCAAACACATTGGGAACATAGATAGTCTGTTTGATTGCAGGGTATCGTATGTCATAGTTATTATCATGTTTATATGTCGTTCTTCTTCAGGGCAACATGATTCATCAGTTCTTGCGAGAAGGCCTGTAGTAAGACACGTTGAAAGACGAATTATTCCGCCGCAGAGATCCGTGGGTAATTGCCATTAAATCAGATGATTCTCGATCCTGTTCTAATTGCTCTGGAAGAGTTCAGAAATGACGAAAATAGAAAGAGAAACACAACAAAATGAGACATAATTATATTCAACTAAGGGTGTTTGATGAGATATAAAGTTATTTTTTCTCTCATTATATATATTCATATCTATGTTTTATGGTAAATCATTATAATCTTCCACTTGTTCATGTTTATAGAACCGTGAAGACTGAACGATAAGATGTAATTTGAGCTCAGTAAAACCCTTATTTTTCAAACGCAATTATACCTTAATATTCGCAAAATACAATTTAAAAACACGGGATTGCAAATATCACCATAAAAAAGCACATAGTCATTATGGACCGAAACGATTTGCATTTAATCTGTTTCTTATTTCTCACAGAAATCTCAGAATTAACATCAAACTATCTGAGAATAAAAGGAGCCATACATGCAGCAGGGATTATTCTCTATAGGAATAACATTTTCAATTCAATAAGTCATCATAAGCTCAACCGGCACGATCAAGGTATGATTTTATCCAATCAAAATGTGGGAGATAGACTAGGCAATATATTACACAGATATCATGGCTACGAAGTCTATTTTTATCCCATCAATTATGAAATATTCCCATAAAACAAACAATAATTCCTCACCCTATTCATTGTTTGTGTTACGATCCCTTGGTAGGTTTAGGTACAGTGTTACAGTGAGTTTTATGTTAGTATTGTATCGTTAAGGCTGATCCACCAAATTTCACAAATACAGCTTGGATGTTGGATCCCTTGTGTGACTATTTCAGTTTAAGCTTCAGTTTATTTGTTTTTTCTCCACTTGCACAAATGAAATCATAGAAAATTAACAATCTTCGTATCAAAGTACAGATACGAGTACTAGTACTTAAGAAGAATCAGAGAAGTAGATGATAATTACGCGTATATAAAAATCATAATGAACGCGTGCATAATAATTTTCATCGTATCTTCATAGAACATCTAGAGATTGTTTTCAATAAGCAATAAATTCTCTTTACTCAGATAACGGCCCGTGGGTGGCTTTTCTTTTAATTAGAAGGATCAAACACACACACACATACACACACACGAACACATGCGCATGTTAAGAATTGGAGTATAAATTAGAGTATTTTCAATATTGGAGGATATGTTATATATCTATATGTGTGTGAAAATTATTTGCTTCAGAGTGGTCTCATATTCAAGTAATGTGCAGTTTAATGTTTCCAGGTTATCGTGCCTGTACAGTGACGGGGCGATCGTGAACGGCCTGGAAACATTGAGCTGCACAGTACTTCAATTTGAGACCATTCTGAAGCAAATAATTTTCGCACAATAATAGATATATAATGTACTCTTAAATGAATCCCACAAGGATTGGAATAATCATCCCCCAGCATTCCCACTGATTCCCACTGATCAGTTACTAGCCATCCCCTTTAAGTATATAATCAGATTTTTTAAAGACAGATTTTACATACAAAATTATCTTAACCTTATAGACGTGAAGTGGGGCGCTGTGGCATAGTGGATAGAGACTCCCGATTGGGGGATCCGAGTTCGAATCTCGCCCAACGCTTACGCCCTTGGGCAAGATACTTTTACCCACAATGTCCCTCTCGACCCAGGTGTATAAATGGGTACCTGGCAACGCTGGGGGATGCTAAAGGCAGGGCCCTCTGGTAGAGCAGTGGCAACGCTGAAGAGGTTACCCTGGGTAAATAAGACCTTATCATAGGTACTTGGCAACGCTAGGGTAATAATTCAGTAATGGCACAGCCCCCTGATAGAGCAGTGGCAACACTGAAGAGGCTACCCTGGATGAATAAGACCTTTTTATTATCATTATAAAGTGAAGTGTCATTAGGTAGGCAAATAGTTGTGATTTGTGAAATGAGAGTAAAATGCTGAGCCTGATTGCTAATTCGAGTGATACAATACGAGATTTGAAGATACATTGTAGTTTTTTTTTCTTTTGTGGGATGATGGCAATTATTGAAGAGAAGGAATGCCTCTTGGACCAACAGACAACTTGTTCCATACATGGGCCCATGCTATCTCACCGATTTTTGTGCTATGATAGATTTAGTATATTCTTAATGACAGTCTGTAGAGTGACGAGTATAGGATGCGAATTGATGAAATCAGAAATAGAATTACAGCATATCCAGGGAGCTTCATGATAGTACATTATACAGTTTGCCAGTTTTGTGTATATCAATGAATCTGATTTTTTTTTTTTGGGGGGGGGGGGGGGAGGGAAGGGGTGATGGGAGCATAAGATGTTAATGAGATGTGACAGGTCAGGGGCGGATGAATTCTGTAAAGGGGGGGGGGGCGTGACTAAATTTCTGGTGGTACTTCCGGGTTTCATTTCAATTTCTTTTGTTTTTCACGAAAAATAAATGTGCCCCCCTCTGGACAGATGCTGAATACTCAGAGACTAAAAATTCTATGAGTATTAATTTGATATTCACCTCCCAAGGAGAAGATGGAATCTCTCGAGTGCTACTACGTTTTGTATGCGACTCGATCAGGATTAGATGTGAACATGTTCAGTCAGGAACACCTCCGCACCACACCTCCTTTGTCACTATCAGTCTTTAATCCAAAACACTAATCCTTTGCAAGGATTACGCACAATCCCCGCCCATCCCTACACTCCGCGTCTTGTATACGTATTCAGAGGGTGTGACTAAATCAACCCAGGTATCACTGAGTTGTATTTGTCTATACACAGAAAATAATAGTGAGTGTGGGCTGATGATGGAATATGTAGGCTTATGGGTCTACTGCTAAAAAAACAAAAAAAAAAAATACAAATTTGTATTGAAAGGACGCAATTCCTTTTGTGTCTTTATGGCCTAATGTACGACATGATGCGTAATAGGAAAAAAAAGAGTTTAATTTCCATGCAAGCCTGGTAACTTTGCATTGTTCGTTGTGGGAACTGAGGGTTTGATGATTAAGAAAAGATTCGGTTATGCCTTTTTTTGTGTCTTCTCTCTCTCTCTCTCTCTCTCTCGTAGCTGATGACGGTGGAGGATCGCTGGTCTGGGAGAAATGGGTGACGTTAATAAGACACACTGCAGAAATATTTCCGAATTAATAGCTGCTACCCATTGATGAGGCTAATGACGTAGAATATGACAGCAAGACATTGAACGACTAGTTTGAAGTATAAGATCATATACGTCATTTCTGATTACGTAACCCAGGTAGACAAAGATGGAGGTATAAATTGCTATTTTTCCCGTTTCTTGCGATTATTCAGTGATCAGTTCTTTGAGTTTTGAAAGAAACAAGACCAATTTCCTGACGTATCAAAGTTATGCAGTATCTGAGATGATTATCTCAACGAACATCGAAAGTTTTCAAAAACATTAATTAGCACTCAAACACAATAATGAAGAGCACCTTATCAGTTTTGTCTGGGAATACTTGCAACAACTTGTTTTCTGATTACGTAACCTAGAAAAACAAAGACACAGGTATAAATTGCTATTTTTCCTGTTTCTTGCGATTATTCAGTGATTAGTTCTTTGATTTTTAAAATAAACAAGGTCAATTTCCTGATGCATCAAAGTTATGCAGTATCTTCGATAGCTATCTCAACCAAAATTAAGTGTTTACAAAAAAAAAAAAACATAATCAGCACTTAAACACAATAATGAAGATCCTATCAGTTTTGTCTGGGAATTTTGGCGACAAGATGTTTTCTTAGATTGAGGAGATAAAGTTGAATGCGACATCAACTTGATTGGGAAAACAGAATCTTAGTATATACCCTCTTCTAGAGAGAGAGAAAGGTGTTATTTCAAACACTAAAATTTTCAGATAGAAATAGTTACGTAGTATTTTCATTTTGTTTTAGGGTTTTTAGGTAACAGCTGGAAACAATAATTCATTGTGTTATTTCATGATAATATATATATATATATATATATATATATATATATGTATATATATATATATATATATATATATATATATAACAGAGACACATATAAACTTTGAAATCAAGAGCGCAAGAAGTGTATGAATGCAATGTCAATTTTTTTTGTGTGTGTCCATGCTATCGTTTTTTTGGGTGTAACACTCATCAAAGCCCGATAAAATCCCTGAAAACTGAATTCATGATCTCAGTATTTTTAGATAAATCTTCTCCGGAGAAAAGTTACACATCGAAGAATGCAGGACACTATGGTCAAGTTACGACACCGTAATCTTGACATTAGGGAGCTTTAGATTTTAGACGCGCGGACGTTCAAAGGGAAAAAAAAAAAACATGATCTGAGCGTGCGCAGTAGCGCGGGTCAAGTTGACGCACGCTTCTGCGCACGCTCAGATCATGTTTTTTTTTTTCCTTTGAACGTCCGCGCGTCTAAAATCTAAAGCTCCCTAATATAGAGCTTCATGACAGTAATAGGAATAGGGCCTATCTTGAAATCCGAAGCTGTTTTCGGATAAAGTTTTCGTAAAAATCAAACTTTCACTACCGTAAAAGTACCAAATTCTCTATTTTCATCTAATCAAACACATTTTGTTGTTTTCGTATCTTTTAAATACGTCTGCTGTTTCATCACATTGACATGGTGACGGGTCTCATGTCTTTAGTGATAGTGTTTTGAGCTGTAAAAGGAGGTGCATACAAAACTAGCGCGTGCACAACGAATGGCTAAAAAGTAAAATGATTCAACTGAAGATAAGATGAATTACGTATCGTGACAGTATGTATTGGGTGTGGTCCGGAAATAAATCCAAAACGCCCCCCCCCCCCAAAAAAAAAAAATCAAACAAAACAAACTACAATTAACCCCAAAAACATAACAAAAGAACTAGAAACGGTTTTTTTTTCTTTTCTTTTCTACGGTGATTCAGCATAAGATTAGATATTCGTGTCGTTGTAATTAAAGGTGAGATAATCTCATGTACAAAATTGTTTTCTCCACATTGGGAATTATTTATAAATTGACGACCAATGATGATAGTGTTGCATTAGAAGTGACCATGACACAACGTAGTATGATCATCCGATGCGTATTGATACGAGGGAGATAAATAACAGAAGTCAACCCGATAGGCACCTGCATTGTAGATGTAACATGAATCCATCAGTTTGATTTGTGATATTGTGATGTGAATACGAATGATTGAGGTGCTGTGTTTCTACTGTCAGCTTCCTGCAAACTTATAATACACAATGTATTGTCCTATTGCGGGTATGCACGGATTATACTTTACAAACACAAAGCAAAGAAATTACGTGTATTTACCGACAAAATAGTGGTGATATTTGATTGATAGCTGAGAATGTTTGTATTTATTTTAGTTGTCAACAACGCTGTCATTTCTCATGTGAAAAAGTATTCATTTGGATATCTAATCAACACGTCATCTTATTTAATACCACTGTGCCTTAACACAAACGCACGAGCATATTCACGCACACACACGCATACATCGATGTAGCCTACAGTCACATAAAACATACTGTTGCAAAGGGGAAGGGGAGAAAAGGAGAAATAGGGGGGGGGGGGTAAAGATCAATCTAATCTCTGTTCTTCTTTTAGCACATACAGTAACATTCACATTCACTCTTGCAGGAACGAAGTATATAGCTTTAGTTCGTTTTGTGTTCAATAAGACCTTTCTCACCCTGCTACTCCGGCAAAGTCGCCATGTGTTTCTGATGACGTCGATGCAGAATCGTAATTTTCGCCCAGATCTGTTCCGCTTTTCAAATGTCATCGGGTAACTCTCGGCTGAATCAGGATTTGAATTGACTGACACAATGTCTCCTAGCAACCGTTTCAGCGCACGGATCTATTCCCAAAGAATAACAAGAACACAAAAACAAGTAGGTTAAACATTATCAAACATAATTATCAAACATAGCACGATAATGATGCATTGACTTGATACTTTTTCGGCTAACGATATCTGCGATGATTGAACAGATAAGCTTCATAATTTTCCAAGTTAATCTACATGGGGAGGAGAGTAATTAGATCGATATTTTAGAACTAGAGATACACTTGTATATTCAATCTCCATTAGCGATGCACGGATAACGCAACTGACAGACGGTAAGGATTATATGTATGTATATATATATATATATATATATATATATATATATATATATATATAAACATGTCAGAATTTAACGTTTCGACTCCACGAAAAAATAAAGAAGCAAACTGTTTTTGGCCAATTAAGTATATGTTTATTCCACTCAATTTTTCGACCAAAATTGCTTTGCTTTGTTTTGATACCGTCATTGTCATAAGACTCCTGAAGAAGGCGTGGGACGCCGAAAATACAAGAGTCCAAAAATAAACTTATATTTCATTGGCCAAAATGCACCCTGGATTCCATATCACATGGTGTCCCATTACATTGTTATAATACACTCAGCAAAAAAAGAAAGTAAACACTTTTTCGAGATTATATTTCTCATATAATATTTGGCCAAAAGTAGATTATATTTCTCATATAATATTTGGCCAAAAGTTAATGTATTATACACCATGTCAAAGATAATTTAATTGGCTATCACCCCGGTAGGTCAACAAAAAGGAAAACTTTACGCATGAGTAAACACCTTTGTTTTTTTCTTTCAGGGCACAAAAGTAAAAATTGCAAAACTGAGCATGTTGCCATTCATGCGCAGGCGCTCTTCCATATAACAATGAGAACAAACAAAAAATTCCACACAAAAAGCAACATGAATTACCTTGCAAAAATAAACTATGATCTCTATGATATCTTTAAAGTCCAAAAGATCAATGAAGGCTAAAAATAATGGAGGAAAATGAAGAATCTTCTGTCAAAACTAAATTCAAATGAAATAAGAAAAGAAGCAATAATTAACAAAAATGGCAAAAATTTTACTTGTTTCTTTTTTCAAATTAACTTATTGTCAATAATGTTTAGTTCTTGAATTTGTCTTATGAATTCTTTAAAAAATGAAATAAAAAAATTCTATTCATTTAACCATGTTTATGCATATTACTCCCTAAATTATTTGAAGTTTGAGTTGACAGAAAATTCTTATTTTCCTTCTTTACTTTGTTTTTGTTGGAGGTTATAAAGAGATGAAGAGAACAAAACCTTATCTTTGTTATTTCATTCATGTCTCTCATTGTGTTAAACTGGTCTTTTGTTGTCATTGTTATCTTGAAGGACATTTGCAAATGAAAGGCAACATGTCAATTTTTGCAATTTTTACTTTTGTGCTTTGGAGGAAAAAACCGAATGTGTTCACTCATGTATAAAATTTCCTTTTTGTATTAACCTACTAGCTTGATAGGCAATTAAATTACCTTTAATATGATATCTGTACATTGATTTTCATCAAAATCTTCAATGAAAAATATGAACTCGAAAAAGTGTTGACTTTCTTTTTTTGCTGAGTGTATATAGTTGTATGTCTCAGATACAGTAGGATATACGAAATATATTATGAGTAGAGACGCAAGGAAAGAAACATAAAATTTTCCTCCAACGTATATGTGCTATCATACAATGTGACAAAGAATACAAATGTTACAGTGTTAGCAGCACATGTGTCACATCACTGAACGACACTCAAGCAAATATGCATGATAAAGTGGGGATCTACATAATATATGTCACTTAAATAAAAAGGAGAGAAAAATATATCACGAAGAAATATATATGTTTATATATATCAATACATATAGTTCATATATACGAGAGAGAGAGAGAGAGAGAGTGAGTAAACAGAAATGAGGGGGCAGTGCCATGAGAGATGTACATAGATAGAAAGAGACAGATAGAGCTAGAAATAGAGAGACGGAGTGAGGGGACGGAGGAACAGGGTATAAAGGGTAGCTCCATGTATTTTTCTTTAATCAACTTATTTACGGTGAATAGCGGATACGGTCTTTTTCTTGTAACTGGTGCAATGCCAATTTGTTCAAACGTGGAAATGTCTATCAAAGAAGGCAAATTTGCTGATGTCAATGAGAATATCCACATTCAAAGAGAACAGTGGGAGGACAATTACAGATTACAAATCCAAAAGGATTTGTAAATCGCCATCTAACTGCTTAATTACAACAACCTTTGTGATATATTCGATATTGCCTAAACAGAATGAACGTAACAGCGTTCACTGAACTACACACATCATGGCCACAAAAGCTATTACTTCATTTTGTGTGGTGACGACATTTTCGACTGCCTGTCGTTTACTAATTAAAGAGCTTTTTTGTCGTGATTAACTCCAAACCTAATTGCAGGACCAAAATGATATATAACATTCCGCCACTGCGTAATATCGCAACTTCACTAAGGGTATTCCACTCACTCAGAAATGTCAAAGAGTCAAATCATTTTTTTCAGAGTCGTATTATGAATGCTAGCCCTGTCGATTGATAGCTATCGTAAGTTCATTTCCCATGTTCTTGGAAGATTGTACCGAAGAGAAAGAGAATAACTGACCCAATGCTGTATGCTTGCTTTATTTAGAAGTGGATAATAAAGATGTTATCAAATCGTGTGTCCTTTACGTTGTTTTGTAATCCCGGGTGACACAGAGATACTTCAAATCATTTCATGTTTGGTAAGAGGAAATTATTTCCTGTATAAACAAGAGGCCATAAAAGGTGGAATTGAGAAGGTACAATATGAAGGCCATGGTCATATACACATTATACGTGTAGGTCCTTGATTACACAACTGATGAGATTCATTACACAACTGTGCTGAAATAAAACCAATCAAACAAAAAGATTTCAGAAATGCTTGTTTTCACCGCAGTTTTCTATGTTACAGGGTACTTATAAACAACTGAAGATTCTGATATTTGTTGGACGATTTGTTTTAACCAAGCGTCATGATGTGACCATGATGATGAAATATTAGTCAAGTTGGTAGACGAAAATTGTTCTCATTAAAATCAAACGAAGCCAATCTTATGTTTAATATCTCTCCAGCTTCCATCGTGGATTATATTAGTTTATACTCCCTGAGATAAACACCTGAAGTGATCGATAATGACAAGGATGAGGACGACCTTAATTTCCTACAATGTCATCTCTCTTCTCATTTTCTAACAGAGCGAACAGTCTGCGAGTCCGGAAAAACAACATCGTTGTAACTAATTGGCTTTGGTTTGATTTCAAGTGCTTTTGATCATTCTCGAGAGCATATGGTATTAGTACTTTTACACATCTAGTCATGGAGGGGGGGGGGGGGGTTGTAAATGAAAACGTCATGTTTTCTCGAAAGCTTATTCCGTAAAAAAAAAACAAAAAAAACAAAACATACCAACACAAAACTGAACAATCTTCATTTAACCAAAAAAAAAAAAAAAAAATCTTTTCACAAGTTCCGATCTCGCGATGGTACTGAAAAATACACCAAGCGCCATGGGGAAACTGGAATCTATAAGGTTGTAATGAAATACAAACACGCCAGTTCCTTCTCCATTTTCTTGAACGCGTGAAACGCCATCACTTTCAGCTTTTCCCTGGAGTTCTTTGTGATGTCATTAAATCGTACTCCGATGCCACGACTTATCAGGGCATAGGTTACACTTAAGAAAATTCCAGATGACCATGCTCAGCAAAGGGGGACCGAGGAGGCGAATCGCATTTAACCCGGGATAGCTTGGCGCCTCTGCAGCGACTACACTCATATCAGAGACACCCCATATCATTCGTGTTACCTTTCCCTTTCGCCTTTTCATTTGAATTTCATGAGCGTAGGAAATATTACAAGAAAAAAAAAACCCAGCAACTTAATAAACAACCAGCAATTGGATGCGTGCATTCACCGACAAATAAAACGCCAAAATGTCAAAATGCTAAAGAGCTTGAAAAGCAAACACACGTGGAAACACAAACAGATACACGGAAACACCCACTTCAAACTACACAATAACAAGTTACGTCCACACGCTTGAAATAATAACTTCTTATTTTTCATCGGAATTTTGTTGATTCCGCGGATTAATTAATGCCAGTTCGCGATTTTTTTTTCTGACATAAATAGCCTTCTTTTCATCCCGCTTCTCTGAAGCAACACATTTAACAATATCTAATGTGCATGTCTGGTGGATGTCCAGCTGACGGAATAATATTTTCCCACACCATTTCATTCTTCCTTGCCAGTGGAAAGGCCAGCTAGAGTTAGCATAAAATTGTACTCCTACACTCCACAAAGTGGGACTCTTTTTACATAAAACGTAAATTCGGGATTACCTGCCAGGTATACCATGTTACCCTTCTCCCTAAGGTTTAGAAAATAGTGTCATCATATCTAGCAATTGCACAATTAAAAAAGAAAACCAATCTATAGATCGAACGGCACACTTCTAATGTGGCAAAACGCAAGGATGCGAGGATGGAAAAGAGAAGGGATGAATGCACGATTGTGCAAATTCGGCAACCAAAAACAGCTTGGCCCTTCTGGAGAGTGAAACATTATATACCCCAAGGCGTCGACAGTGACGGTGGAAAAATACTCAAAGGAATGAAAAAAAAAAGATAATTCTATTGCCCAGAAGATATGTAAACCAGTTTCTAGACGCCATCGCTCTCAGAAAGTTGTGTAGGCAATCCATATCCATGTGTAGTTTAACAGAAGAACTCTTTTTTGTCCATAGGCCAGTTTTAACTGATATATTTTGCTCCTAAGAACACTATCTGCGTATTGATGCATGATTTATAACAGCACACAACAGCACACAAAAAGATCGTTTGCATTCAAAATATTCAAGAGACATACTGACGCGATATTTGGACACCATCACGTATTTTTTCTCTCTCTTTAAAAGTAGAAGTCAGCGTAGAATGATGTCATCATTATTTCATACGTTTCTCTTCGATACCCTATTAGCTTCGGCAGGAGGCATATTTCGTGTGATGCCCTAGAGCAAAGAGCAGTGTCTTTCTTTATCAGCAAGAACACTTTTAACAAAGATATTAGCTTGGATTAAACCACGAGGGAGTTATACTGTTCAAAGCTAGTGTGTTGAACCAAACGTCATCAGATATCTTTCTATGCACCTGAGTTTTTGTCGAGTTGTCAGCGTGGGGGCGGGAAAGGGGGAGGGGCTTTTGTTTGTCATGAAAATGATATCAGCTACTGAGCTGGGCGGGACACTCACCTCAAGAGCAAGGTCTGTATCGGTCATGAACCTATCGCTCATCTGGGACGGGTCCTGCTCTTCCTCCGATGGAAAAGAAGCTGACGTCACAGCCAGCAGGACGGATAGGATAAGAAGAATCGCAGACAGCGTGACGTGATGGGGTTCCATAGTCTGTCATAAAACATTAAAAAACACATGATTTTTTTAAAATATGTTGCAACCCAAAACACTGAAACTAAAGCAAAATGAGATTTGATACCACAAACGTGTGCTCAAACATCGATTTACTGATGTTGGTACTTTAAAATGACAAAGCGGTATAGAAATTAAGCCATATTTTGTCTATTATTCCAGCACAGTAACTGTAGTAATGCTAACCACGAGGTCACATTCCCTTTTTGAGGCAGTCGGGAATTCAATTTACGTGGAATAACTCAAGCAGGTATTTCAGCATTTAAAAACAACTTGTCATTTCAAAACTATGATATTGATCTGTACAGGATTCACTAAGAACTTGAAATTCAGACAGAAGATATATATAGTCAACTTTTTCGAATTTCTAACAGGTATCAAAACTATCTTTTTTTTTTTGCCGATAGGGTGATTTTATATATCATATATTTATAGATATGTCTTGTCTATCCACATAAACATACATATATCTGTAGCAATGTTTTTTGTGTGTATAATTATAATTCACATGCACGCGAACGTAAATACGTAATATATACATCTAATATACAAACAAGTAAAGTAAATCTCCATCATACATTAATCTGTTTTGTTTCCATTTGATTTGAATACTTGTGTTAAAACTTGAAGGGAATTCCATCCCTCATATCAGGTTGATTGCTTTTCTCTCATTTCTATCATTTCCTGAGATAACGACATATTTCAACAATATTGTTATCGCTTGATAGAATCTCGAGAGCTAAAGAAGACTCTGAGTGTGTTGGCCATTAGTGACCTCTGATTTTATATCAGCTATAAGACATATTTTCTGTTTCTTTCACAATCATTTTTCCTCATTTCGTGCTAATTATTGGACATTATCATCCAAGTTTCATTGCATCGGTATTACTGTTTAATTTAGATGACGTCAAGGCCAACATTGTGATGCCTGCACTTGTGCAGATTCACAGGAATGTCAAGAAAGTGTGATTGTGTTGTAAAGCGGCATTATCATAATTATGGTGTCTGAAAAGGCCAAAGACAAATTAACTTTGAAAGATTGCCTACATTTACCGTATCGTCGCATGCGTATTTTTCACGGAGATATTTGTTGCATGTCGGTTCTCATTTCACTCCTGCGTTTCGTAATACGAAAAACCCTCTTGAGTAGTCACTCTTAAACATGACCAACCAATGAAACGCCGAGCAGGGCTTCCGGACTGTCAGCGCGCTGACGTCATTTCCGCGTGTAAGTAACAAACCGCAACTGGGAATGACGTCAGAAAGAATCGGTGAAGTCTGAAGAGCTTGTTAGCACGGGGCTATTAGCCAAGTTACGACAGGTGAGTTTGTCTTTCAAGACCCTGTTTTCTCTTTTCCAGAGAGCAATATTATCTGAAATTAATTGACGTTTAATTTATTGAACTAATTGAGCTATCAGTATCTGTGCCGGCTCCATCATAGGCAATTATACACTTGTCTTTTGATGACTTCATAACAGCTTTATTGTGACAAAATAAAATAGGTAGAACTGTGTAAATCACATTCACCTCAGACAACAATACTGACTGCTACTATCTTTTTTGTCCTGCTAATGTGGGAATTGCAATTTTTCTCTATCTCTCTTTCTGGAAAAATCAAACAACCAACGAAGCTATCGAATTATCGAAATATATTTCAGACAGAGAAAACAGTCTGTGTCTCTTTCGTACAATTAAAAAAAACACACTTTATTTGAATCTGTAGCTTAAACTTTGTTTCCACATTTGCTTGTGTGTCTGCTGTGTGTGGAGAGGTTCGTCTTTGATGTTAGTCTGCCACTTTCAATTGCACTTTTCGTTTGGAAATGAAGATTGGTTTGAAAAGGTGATGGAACACATACATTTCAGGGTTTAGGCGGTATCGTTTCAAATTTAAAGGAAATAAATCAATGTAGGAAAATACATTTAAACGTCATTTTACACGAAAATAGATAATACACCATAAATACGTGCCTGAACCTGTCTTGAGCTTCATTAAAGGAGACCTCTGGATGATTTTCAGATTTTTACATTTGAACAACTATAAATTAGTTATACTGTGGACAGAGTTTCAGAATTTGTGATGATTAGGATGAAGAATGAGAATATTTTCAAAATTGAGAACAAATTGCAATGAACAAGGATGATGACATGGCAGGGTCACCATAAGAATGCATGAGTTGGGGCTCAAGGAAGCAGAACAAAAGAAGAAGGCATGCATAGATTATACACAGGTGAACTCGCAAGCAAGCGGTATTGTAATGGAATCACATGGCTACATTTCTGAAATATGTGAACCTCCTATGTCATCATCCTTGTAATTTGTTCAAGGTTTTTCAAACTATTGTTTCTCTGCTCAAGAACCACATTAAATTCCACAAATCTATAATTGGAGTTGTCGATTTATGTACCACATGATGTAAAATTATGAAAATCATCTGGAATGTCCCTTTAAGATTGCTTTTGTAAAGATCCTTTAACATTCTTTTCTCGAGAGTTAAAATCATAGTTTCCCCTTTCTCTCCTGCATATCAGGGTCTGCGGTCTCTTTCTTAAAATTCATGCAGATATATGTGTTATTATGAACTTGACAGACTAACTGTAAAAAGAGGAAGTGAATTCAAAATATTATGGAGTATGATGTACATAATACAGTACCAGGAAAATATACAGTCATGTATAGATGAATGAGTGTCGCTATTGCATTATCTCTCTTAATCTATTAATGATTGAAATTGATTGATAACGGGAATATGTATACCGGAATGTAAGCACGTTTGTAGATGGTATATGATTCCCCTTTGTATGGTGATTCATCTGCCCCCTCCCTCCCCCTCGCTCCCCTTCCGTCCGAAGGGGTTAAAGGGAAGATAAACCCCAAGAACAATGTGGATTGAGTGAAAGCAGCAACATTAGTAGAACACATAAGTGAAAGTTTGAAGAAAATCGGACAATCGATGCAAAAGTTATGAATTTTTAAAGTTTTGGTGTTGGAACCGCTGGATGAGGAGACTACTAGAGGTTATGACGTATGAGTGGACAACAATACCAAGAAAATATAAAGAAAATACTACAAAAATCCATTTTTCATGACAATTACAAATTCCATCAACTTGATATTGACATATGTTAAGGGTAGCAATTATTCCCCCTGCTTTCTGAAAGCGGTTGGTCCACTGCTCTTTCATAATTCTAGAAAAGTGAACTTTTGTTGAATTTCCTTTATATTTTCTTTGTATTGTTGTCCACTCATACGTCATATCCTCTAGTAGTCTCCTCATCCAGCGGTTCCAACACCAAAACTTTAAAAATTCATAACTTTTGCATCGATTGTCCGATTTTCCTCAAACTTTCACTGATGTGTTCTACTAATGTTGCTGCTTTCACTCAATCCACATTGCTCTTTGGGTTTACCTTCCCTTTAATGACCATTTATATAGTCCATGGGCCAGGCCAGATATTGGTACCACCTGAGGTGGCAAAACCTTTTTGGTGTCATTTTGTTTGTCGGGCATAGATATGCTTATCAAGCTATGATAGCATATCCATATGAGTAGCTTAGTCATAATAAATGAATTTTTAACCAATTTGGTCTCGTTGTTATATCCCTATACTTCTGAATCGAGACTAACCACTATACAAAGAAGAGCACTGTCTTCTGTTATGTATGTTCCAATGATATTTTTCTCCTTACTGGGAAAAATCTATGGTATGTTCACATGTGTTCTTAAACGCGGTGCGCTTAGTCTTTATTCAAGGCAGCGAAGGGAATATCCAAAGGTTATGATGTCCACAGCGCTTAGTCTTTATTCAAGACGGCGAAGGGAATATCGAAAGCGTATGATACAGTGTATACCCCTTCATCTAAAAACAACAACAACAAAAAAGCAATTCCTCGTTAATTTTATTGTATTTTTCAATTATTTTGTCATTTTCCGGTGAAAACTCTACGGTAAAAACGCTAATACCACGCCATTGTCGTTGTATTTCCATCCAACAATGAAAGATAATGCAAAAACAATGTATACCGGTACACTACAATACATTATGATAAATAATACTGTAACTGAACAGAGTGATTATTGTTTGAAACTAATGTATTTGTTGAGAGGGTAGTAAAAAAACCCAGTATGGATAATCCCTTGTATTAGGAACTTTAGATATGATAACGGTACATTGTTCTAGATAAAGACTAAGCGCATGCGCGTGACAGCTGTGGACATCATAACCCTTTCGATATTCCCTTCGCTGCTTTGAATAAAGACTTAGCGCATCGCGTTTACAACAGAACACCTGTGGACATACAGAAGACAGTGCTCTTCTTTGTATAGCGGTTAGTTTCGATTCAGAAGTATATGGATATAAAAACGAGACAAAATTGGTTAAAATTCATTTATTATGACTAAGCTACTCATTTAGAAATGTTATCATAGCTTGATAAGTATATCTATGCCCGACGAGCAAAATGGCACCAAAAAGGTATTGCCACCTCAGGTGGTACCAATAACCCATTTTTCGGGTCTTGCCCCATGGAATATTACCCCCTTTGCTTAATTATCAGGCTTTTCTATCATGCCGAAAAGATAACTTCGTAACCGATAGTCCATGGGCCAGGCCAGATATTGGTACCACCTGAGGTGGCAAAACCTTTTTGGTGTCATTTTGTTTGTCGGGCATAGATATGCTTATCAAGCTATGATAGCATTTCCAAATGAGTAGCTTAGTCATAGTAAATGAATTTTTAACCAATTTAGTCTCGTTGTTATATCCCTATACTTCTGAATCGAAACTAACCGCTATACAAAGAAGAGCACTGTCTTCTGTATGTTCCATAGAGCTGTAAAATGCAGCTCTATGGTATGTTCACAGGTGTTCTTAAACGCGGTGCGCTTAGTCTTTATTCAAGGCAGCGAAGGGAATATCCAAAGGTTATTATGTCCACAGCGCTTAGTCGTTATTCTAGACGGCAAAGGGAATATCCAAAGCGTATGATACAGTGTATATCCTTTTATCTAAAAACAACAACAACAAAAAAGCAATTCCTCATGAATTTTACCGTATCTATCAATTATTTATCATTTTCCAGCGAAAACGCTACGGTGAAAACGCTGATACCACGCCAATGTCGCTTTATTTCCCTCCAACAATATAAGATAATGCAAAAACAAAGTACCGGTACACTACGATACATTATAATGAATGATATTGTAAATGAACAGGGTGATTTTTCTTTAAAACTGATGTATTTGTTGATAGGGTAGTATAAAAACAGTATAGATAATCCCTTTTATGAGGAAATTTAGATATGATAACGGTATATTGGTCTAGATAAAGACTAAGCGCACCGCGTGACAGCTGTGGACGTCATAACCCTTTCGATATTCCCTTCGCTGCCTTGAATAAAGACTAAGCGCACCGCGTTTACAACAGAACACCTGTGGACATACAGAAGGCAGTGCTCTTCTTTGTATAGCGGTTTAGTTTCGATTCAGAAGTATAGGGATATAAAAACGAGACCAAATTGGTTAAAAATTAATTTATTATGACTAAGCTACTCATTTGGAAATGCTATCATATCTTGATAAGCATATCTATGCCCGACAAACAAACTGACACCAAAAAGGTTGTGCCACCTCAGGTGGTACAGTACCAACAACCCATTTTTCGGGTCTTGGCCCATGGACTACGAAGGTTGTAATGCTATATAAAAATTTCACGTGTCACCTGCTACATTGCCACTATAGCTATTGTGTATTCAAATTGTTGATGTGTAGAAATCTACATATACGTATTCAATCAATAGATTCTATTTCGAGAGCCACCTGTCACGCTCATACAATGTATTGACATACGCTGCTTGTAAGTATAGCCTCGCAGGCAATTTTACACTGTCTTGGAATCACCTATACGTTGATACAATATGATGCTTGTCTTATTGTATACTCTGGGTGAAAAATGGAATATTCCCACCTGCTTGCTTTTCAAACTTTTGCCACAGTCAAGCAAACTATGTGTAGTTTCTTCTCTCTAATGAGCACAGTCTGAGGAAATACATTTTTAAGTAAGCTTTGCAGTATGCAGATAGGAAAAAAAATATATATACGTACCGAATCTTCTATCAATATTGAAGGGTAGTTGTGTTTCCTATGTTTTGCTTTGTCTTGTTTACTGAAAGCGTAATCTTTTCACACAAAGAGTGGCTCAAATCTCCTTCAGAGTTGGAAGAGTGGTGTGAATTTTTATAACAAAAGATGTGCAAAAAACGAAATCGCAAGAGACAAGAGAGTGAGATATATAACAGAACAGCCAGCAGTGAACCAGAGGCGTGGGCGAGCCGCCCTGCACGTGAGGAGCGCAAGAAGAGATGCAGTACGTGGGGGAATGGGATTTATTCGTATGGTCTCCTCATTTCAGTTCCAGTTAAAGTACGTTTCCCTTCACAATCAAAACAGGAATGAGTCCTGTAGAGGAAGCACTTTATAATGCATATTTTTTGTTATTAACAAATCTAATCTCCCTTGATGTACATGCAAATGTACCTTGAATATTTTGACATCTAAGGAAAAGTTTGACCGAAACCTGACAAGACTACAAAGTAGGAAAATTGATGTATAATATTTTGGAGCCTTCGGGAATTTTTTGACGATATGAGCCAGGCATGTGCATTAGAAATGACACGCATTGTTATAAAAAAAAATACGGCAAAAACGTAATTACTCCGATTAGACCTTAATTGTGGAACACCGTGCCCCTCCCAAAGGCGGGGTGACAGACACGAGGATTTTGGGTCATCAGAGCCACCAGGAGCTGTCGCCATACCCAAGGCAAAATGAGATCTTACACAAGCCGTTTGTTTCCTTTTTTTTAATCTCACTCTCGTCCGTCTTCTTACTTTCAGTATATAATGGTTATATCAATGGAGAAACCTTGATCCATATTTCAAAAGGGCTTAATTGTCACTTTAGGGGTTGGATAAGAAGGAGAAGGGGTGAAGATAAAGACGAAGAAAGAATAGAAGAAGGAAAAGATGACGGTGAAGGAGAAGAGGGAGGTCGAAAAAAGATAATTGTCCGAGACATGCAATCCTAACTTGTCATCTTGTCAACAAGGCTGCCATGAAGATAACGAGCTTGCAAAACCATTTATGGGTCCTCATGTCAATCGGAAGTTGCGTCAACCACAAGAATCCGTTTTTCACTAACGTTTCTCTACATATCTTCAGCTTGCTTTTCTGTTTGTAACACACACACACAGTGGCATATCTGCCACTCTATTTTTCATGACAAAGGACTATACCCTTGACAAGATCTAATTAAAAACTCATTAAAATCTGAGCTCTTTAATAGCTTTCACAGACCTATGACAAATCTTATTCGTTTCATATTCCTTCTCCTTTATCTTTAACATCTTCTTTTTATCTTTATTCTTCTCGTACTATGATTTCAAATAATACAATATTGTTATAATATTGTGACTAAATTACTATCATTATTGCTGTATCATTCATTTCATTTCATTTCATTAGTACTACTTTTCATTATTTTTCAATGCTACTGTTGTATAATTTGTTGCTTTAACGAGATAAACTCAACCCGAAACTTAACGGATGGCTGGAACACCCAACACATAGCTGTGCGTTAAAGCTAAAATTTTCAAATGTAACCAAGTATACTATAGGTAAATCTATGGAGTTTAGATTTGTATGAAGTTTCTTGTGTATCCCCCTCCGAAGTGTCCGTAAATGGATAACTGCGTTTTACCAGTTGGTCATTTTGTGCACAGTCAACATTGCTACATGCATTTTACAATCAACCGAGAGCTATTACATTTTTTTTTAAACTTTATTTGGTGAAATAAAATCTTTACACATGTTTCTAAATTCAGTGGGAACGCTAAAACCATGTGTAAGGAGATAGTATAATATTGGTTGAGATGAATATTCAGCTTTTAGCTTTTTGCGAGATACATAGAAACCACTTTATCAAAAGTTAACGAACATACAATTGCAAGATGGAATTCAAAGTTCATTTGATAAAAATCGATTTTGAAATGGCTGAGACGTCAAAAAGAAAAACAAAGTAAAACAAAGCGGTCCTGATAAGAGGTAGGTCCCACTTTTAGAATCACTTTGTTGTGGATATCTCAGCCATCACAAACCCATGAACTCTAAATTCCTATTCTGAATATTATGTTCTTTCATATTTCATAAGAAGTGTTTCTCATTATTTCGAAAAATCATCATCATAAACGTTGGAAACCTGAAGCCCCACCTCAACCCAAGCTATACCATCCCTTTAAATTAGGCTTTTCATGTTTTACCTACGAAAAAAAAAATACTAGCTTACAAAAAGAAAAAAAATCAGTTCGTAATGGTAAGATCAACTCAGCGTTCTATCAAAACAATTTGATACTAAAAATACCCAATGAATCTGACGTCAAGCAGGATTTGTCATGATACCTGAACAGTCAGAAATGTTTTGCATCAGTATCGATTGAACCCATTTCAATTAACTTAGATATGTTTAAAAAAAGACGGCGAAGGAAAAGACAATTAAGGATTAAATAGACTTAGCAGCACTTTCTATATCATTGAACGTTATAGTTTGTGCGTCAAGGAATTTGAAAACCATGTGAATGATAATTTGATTAAAAGGTAATCAAATTATTTCATTAACAAACATTCTAGTGACAATCGATGAGTTATAACGGTAACATTTTTTTCCTGTTTTTGTTGCTAAATGAAACAACATTTTATGCATGGCGTGTTTGGGGGAAAATACCCTTTTATATAATGTCAATTGCATAAGAATTAAAAATAAAATGAATTTACACCTTTGCAGATGGGTTGTGAAAGAGAGAAGGTACGTAAAGTCACACAAAGTATATACACAACATACATACATGCACACACACAAACACATTAACGACTGAAAGTCCTCTGGAATTGTTTTAACAATGAAGTACAGTCGTCAAAACGCTCCCCTTAAAAAGACATCATCTGTTTTCCCACATTTTTGTCTTTCTTTCTTTTTGTACATTTCCGTTTACCGGTATTTGTATTTGTATACTTTCCTGTGTAGTTACAATATAAGCTTGGAAGGCATATTCTAAATTCATGAACGGATGTGTTTGCATGTATTGTCATACCAAAAAAAAAGTCATAATTTTACTGATTTTACTTAAACCATGCATACTCCAGAAGTGGAGAAAAGCCATAAGATTGAAGAAACTTGCAACGTGCAGGAGAAAAAAAAAAGAGAAGACAGATGAGAAATATATCGTAGACGTATATAACGTATGACACCCGACAACAACTCTGAGACAAGAAAAAAAAAATGCGAGAAAGCTGGAAAGAGTTTTTTGGTTTGTTACTCGGTGCCAAGCTTGATACAATAACGGGATCCGATTACGATTGGCGAAATGGTTACGCTCGTCGATTTCACCTATTAAAAAAAAAGATTGTCAATACAATGACAGAGCTATTTAATAGATGTTGCTGGGCCCAGGTGATGCTCCAACTATGCCTATTCCTTGATTCTTCCCATCCATCTGCACAGAATTTATAATGATGGATTTTGCGCGATCTTTTTGCAGACTCGTGCGAGAACACAGGTTGGAGGAGAAACCGCGCGTGATTATTGTCAATAATCACTTCATTGTCAAACTGCGTTCTCGTCCGTCGCTCAAAATGGGCAATGCAGATCCGCGCGCAAAATGAAAGCTATTCGCCACCGGAGGGAGGGCGCCTTGCGCACACGGTGGCATCGCCGAGCAACTGGCATTGTCATCTACAAGGCCATGATGAGGTGCGAAATATTTCGCTACGTGCGACGAAATGATATTTTTCTTTACGTGCGACGGAACAGGCCAGCCAGGAGCCCTCATGTTCCATGTGGGCTGATTATGTCGTGTTTTCTTAATGAGATCTGTTTCGATAATTGATGCTAAGACAACGAACGAGCGAGATGATTTGTTGCAATCCCATCGACAGTGTACGAAACAGGAGGTTCGATCGTTAATCCTTCAGCTGTGTTGTGGCCGTTATTACACTTTTTTTTTAATGAGTAGCGCCATTTCACTACATAGCCAGATTTGCGATGTGCTTTTACATTTCAAAACGTCGTTAAAGAAGAAAGAAAATGTGCAAAACGTATAGGTCCGAACAATACAACACATATACATGGGCAGATGTTTACAAAGATCATTATGATTGTGCTTACTGTAATTGAAGCTGCACCCATCGCGATTCATGTGTACAGAGAAAAAAAAAGATGTCACCCATCACGGACAAGTCTATCGCTGTAAATTCTTCTAACATTCTTCGAAAGACAATATAAAGGCGCACGATTTATTTTGTCTTGCTACGTTGGTTGGTATCATCCCGCCATTATTTCATTGATGAAGAGAGTAAAACGATCCTGGTGGTTTGCCTCGTCAGACGGAATATTTCAGAGTGACTTCTTTTTACAGTCTGCATATTTCGATGTGCTGAAAGACATCGTCGTATCAACCGGCACTGGCGTGCGTAAAAGATTACTCAGTAATAGATTTGAGTTCATGCTCTGTGATTCCGCCGGACGGAATAAAGACAAAATTTAAATGTGAACGGGAATGAGCACACAGAACGCGTTATGCTTGATCGTTTGCTCGTTCTAACAATAATCAACTATCTGGATAAATAATCATTATGACATGTTTTAGAGTGTGCAGCATTACATGTTTGCTGGAACGAACACAAATGACTCCCCTCTCTCTTCTTACTCCCTCTTAACTGGGACATACACACATACACACACACTCACACACTATACTCTTTTTTTTTTATCTACACGTGTTTTTGCACCTCCCTTTCTACATGTATGTCACGTAAGGCAAAGATATTTCTCTTGAGAAGTGATGAAAATTTCAACGAGTCAATTAACGCTATATCTACTCAGGAATGGAGGCACCAGCTGTAAAAAAATAATTGACTGTCCTTTCTTCGTGCATTGCGATCTAACTTGATACACCCATACACACCAACACACACACACACACTCACACACACACACACACACACACACACACTCACACACACACACACACACACATATATATATATATATATATAAATCGTACTATCGATAAATACTTTATTTTGCTTGACAGAAGTTACAATTGAATATTATATTTTGAAGAATTTTATTTCAAAACGAGCTAAAACATTCTTGTTAAATTGAGATATGTGTGATGAAAATAATCTGCTATAAAAAAGAAACAAAGAAAAGGGTAAAGAAAATATGTAATATTTGTAATCATAACTTCAAGAACATTTCGTGTTATGTTACTAGTAGGTATCACTGAAAAGCTTTTATTTTGCTCTATCTAATGATGGATTTATTCTAAAATGTTTAAAAATGGCACTCAGCGTATTTTGCGATGAAGCTCTTCGTTCACTCAATATTACACTTAATATACGTCGTCAAAAACTGAATTGTTGCGTATCATAACAAAGTGGTTATTTTTATGGTGTGAATGTGACCGCATAGACAGAATCAAGAGATAGGACATGTAGGATGACAGATTAAAATTTAGACTACTTTTTAACAATATGCATAGATTTTAATATAGTGTGTCATGGATATTGCTTCCAATATCCCAATTTTTGTTTTCCATCAGAAACGCTGATATCCTAATGTCATCCAAAATGGACAAACTGTTAACAAACCATCTGAAAGTGCATTGTTCCGTCCACATCTCAGCATATTTGAAAAAAAAGTGGAAATATCGATTTGTGACCAACTCTTGGCGTTATTTATATCACTATTTTCAGTCTTTTTGCATTGGTGTAAAGCGCCTTGAACATTCAATCTGAATGGAAAATGGCGCTATAGAAATTGTATGTATGTATGAACCCATATCTGGCAAAGAAAAAAACAACACACACACACACATCGAGAGGTTAATAAGAGAAAGAAAGGGGAACATAATTTCGTGTTCTCGCATTAATTTGTTTTTATCGTCACGCTTCGTTTGAAAGGGCAGCGGCTATTATTCGCTGTCTGCACGTTCAAGTGCCACCTCAGGAGGTTAATAGGCACTTCGTGGTGATCAATTTCAATGACGCTAGGATGACATGAGCCAAAAAAAGGGGGGGGGGGAGAGGGTCCTCATGCTCCCTTGAAAGTGTCGTGTCAATGTCAGGCGATCGACACAGATTCTTTGAGAGGCCAGAAGAAAAAGGAACATAAAAGAGAGAGAAGGAGAGAGAGAATTGTCAAGACTAAGGCCATTTTAAGCCGCGGTATAACCAATAGGGAACATGACGGAATCATCGCACTATATAGCTACTATATACAGTCGTAGCTGTTGTCCTTGCTGGTTAGCGTGTGTGTGTGTGTGTGTGTGTGTGTGTGTATGTAAAGCATTGTTTGTTTGATTTCCATTGTTCTATTTTCTATGTTTTGCAAGTAAATTGCAAAGATATAAACAATACTGAAAGTGCAAATGTAATATACTGTGGATTACTACAAACAAAGTAAATGAATACATGTGACATAAGTTAGATTGTGAGAAATCTTCATAGAAACATTGGCATGACTGATTGCAGGGCGTAGATTCATCAGAAGCTGAAAAAATGAAATGAATTCTTTCATGAAATGTACACTGTAAAAACATCGGTGTTAGATTTAACACCACGGGTGTTAAATCTAACACCGATCAAACTTCAATAAAGGACCACACCCACAGGTGTTAAAAATGCACAGCGATGGCGTTGAAAAGAGTTCACCTGACACTTCGTGGTGTTAATTTGACACTGTACCTGGTGTTATTTTGACACTGTACTGGTGTTAATTCAAAAATGACACCACATGGTGTTGATTTGATATTTGTTGGTGTTAATGTCAATGGTTTAACACCCGTCCAGCTTCAATAAGGGACCACACCAGCTGGTGTTACTGTGGTGTAAATTTATTTTCACAGTTTTTCAAAAATATAGTATTTTAATGTAAAATTCTTGATCGTCTTGTTTAAATTAAAAATCAACAAGAAGTGCAGTTACTAAGAAACTCTTCAAAAAACAGTTTAAAATTTGGAAATGACACCCGGAGGTGTTAATTTAACACCATAAATGAGCACCGAAAATTTAACACTAGCTCGGTTTCACTATTTAACACCGGACTTTTTGCAGTGTACCATTGTTAAGAGAGACAGTTCATGAAGTTGGAAAATGCTTACATTCCGCAGTTGGAAATGGAAGTTAACAAAGGCAACAATTTAGACACACATTTCATTTCTCATTGAAACAAAGGGAATGAAAATATACGAAAAATTGCAACCCTCCAAAATGGATGTATATCATATGTAAAATAAAGCTCATCCCCAAACCAATTCTCCTTTAACCACCCTTCCTATAACAGCATACCTTTATAACTACCCAATTATCCCTAATTAACCTTCCAGACAAAGCATCTTTACAGCTTTATCCCAAATATCCAAACCCACAATGCAAATTGTGCTCGGTCGAGTGGAACAGTGCATTCCAATGTCATTCACATGTCACGTGCTTTGAGGTGAGATTGTAAAAAAGTTGGTCATTGAACCCAAATGTCAATTCCATACGACACGTGGTGAAATGTGTCCGTCATAGGCATGGACCTGATAGGTCCATGGTCAGGGTGACGGACACATTGACTATATATAGGTGCGATTGACGTTTACAGATGAAGACACTCTGGTATACGCACGTTACGAACTATCTGATGCATTGACATATTAATACACCAAATATACCCCATTATGCGAATACTTCTGTCTTTGATATGAGTTGTTATTAATTAATTGACAATTTCGCGCAAGATTGATTGTTCATGGTTGAATTATTGGAAAACCTTAAGACCACTTGGTTAAAAAAAAAATCTATGATTCAATTAACGCTTCGTATCCAGTGGAAAAGACGCTATAAAAATATAAACTGTTATTATCATTATTAACTACGAGCTAGCTTGCGCGAATAAAAAAAAAATCAGGTACCTGTGGATGAAGAGCTAAAGGTTGACGAAAAATAGCTCTCCCTGTATCATTTCTCTCTCTCTCTCTCTCTCTCTCTCTCTCTGTCTTTGTTTTTGGTGTTTCTTTTTTTGGTTGTTGTTGATATGCGAATATGTGTTTGGTGGTCAATTCATACGAGGTTAGGAATCATTAATAACAGGCCTACTGAAAAAAATGGTGACTTCACTTGCGTATTCCCTCACAATCACGTGAAATGAAAAAGGGAAATGTATATAAAATGATATTGCTAAATCTAGGGACAGCTTAACAACAAATAGAGGTGAATCCATAGATGCATTACCAGACACGAGAAAAGTTGAGCTCATTAAAGTAAAGAGACTGGACGGTGCACAAGAGAAAATGAAAGACAACTACCAGAGTGTTAAATGAAAAGGAGAGATTAAAAAAAAGAACAAAAAATAAGTCGAATGATTAACTGTCTGTGCGCAATTACATGTCAGAGATCCGGCTTACATGAATGATTCATGAAAATAAGGCTTACCTTGTCTCTCCTTGTGTTTCCTTTGTAGAGTTCAACCAGTTTTCTCCTGTCTGCCTCGGGATTCGCAACCTCCTTTGATCGGCCTCAGTCGGATTTATTCATTTAGAGACCAATCGTCACTACACGCTCAGAAACGCGTGATTTCGAAATTCGAGAACCAATTCAGTATAAAATTATCTTTTAAAAAGTCACAAAAAAAAAGAATGATGACGAACAATCGTGCCGTCGCTAGGGATTCAGAGCATGAGGTATTTCTCGGAAGTTCTCGTTGCGTCCGCTGCCTTATCTTTTCTATTATTATTTTTTTCTTATTCGTCAGGTGAATATTTTGTTTTTGCAGCCTCCGTAGCGTCGGAATGTGAAGTGAACAATTTCTAACCTGGAGTGACAGAGTGGCTCACGAGACTGCTGTTATATATCTTTCCCTTCCTATTTCCCTCTTATGAAGCGTTCCATGCACTCTCAAGTGATTACATGTTTTTTTTTATATGATCGTGTATTGATTCGCCTCTTGCGTTGGTGGGACAGCATTTGTTTTAATTCATTTGTTGTCAATTTCTTGTCACTGCTCTTGGGAATTTTCTGTTTAGTGTCTTCCTATTGGTTCGAGACACACGCTGATTGACTCGTACACAGCTGCATAACGCATGCGTGTGAAAGAAAAACAAGGCTCTCCGTCCCTACACGTTAAGCCCCGCCTACCAAATGCATCATCTGCACGTGTGCGGTAAGATCGTAGACGTGTATTATGTATTCTATTATTAAGACGGATCAAGTGGATTCGCGTCGTTCATGCATAGGTAGATCAGACGACCACGCGTCAACCAATGAACGAGCAATTCGCGGGGTGCAGTTATCGAAAAGCGAAGCGCCATTCTATGGTAATGTTTCAGCTTGAGGTTTGCTGTTTAGCGTGAATGGGATTTGTCATTTTGTATAATTATAGTAACTTCTCAGTTTTGAGACGCATTTTCTAGTACATGCATTCCAAGATGACAAAGAATTAGAAGCGAATCTATGTATCACCACTGAATTTCTTTGCAACGTTGATTTGTTATTACATAATGGTTACACCTTAAACGTAGCTCAAATGACATCTGCTATATATTGTCAATTCCAGAGGGAAAATTACTCACACGAGAAAAGAACACGCGCATAAAACTGGTTGTTAACGATAAAGAATGACATTGCATAGTCGAATTCGTATATCGTTTCTCAATCAATTAAAGCTGTGGAGATGCGATTGGGCCGTTCCACAGTAATGAATTACATCGTCATCTATCTTCATACGTTTGTAGTGTCTGTTTTTTCGTAACATTTTCTTTTTCCTGTTTTGTTATTGCCCTCGTAAAAACATACGTATTTCCTTGAAGCCTTTCGTTACCCTGAGAGGTGTCATGAATACCATGAAGGTTGATAGACAGGGAGTGATCATAATCAATCGTAACTGGTTTGAGCAATGTAGGCCCATATCCTTAAAATGGCACACGGGTACAATATGATAATGATATGACATAATAAATATGTGAAGTCTTAATTGGTTCCAGTTAAACAGTCCGGAAATATTCCTTATTTGTCTAGTTAACAACAACTAAGGCAAGGTGTAGAACAACAGAAACTCTTGATGTACATAAAGTCTTACTTGGCTTCTACAACAGTCAAGAAATCTTTCTTATTTTTCTAATTAATTACAAATAAGCAAGGTATATAGGGCAACTGCAACTCTCGACACAAGTTAAGTCTTAATTGGCTTTCTTAACAGTCCAGGGCCCTGTTTTATGAAGAGTTAAAATTAATTTTTTGTTGATTTCAACTGAAAGTCAATGGCAGCCTGTGTGGTAAGGAAATTTAAAATCGATTTTGTCTTTTGATAAAACGGGGCCCAGATATAATATTTCACATTCTAACTGTGGCATAGTGGATAAGACTCCCGACTCCCGATCGGAGGACCCGAGTTCGATTCCCGCCCAATGCTTACCTCCTTGGACAAGATGTTTTTTTTCCCACTAGGACCCCGTTTATAGTGCGAGGCTCGGCCGCGGCCGAGCCCGCCTTCATTTCAGTGTAAACGCGCAAAAGGCCAAATGCGGGGCCAAAATTGGCCGCGTATTTGGCCACGCTCTGGAGGTGTTCTCGGCCTTTTCTCAGTGTAAACGCAAACTGGGCCAAATGCGCGGCCAATTTTAGTCTGGCTTCCAAACCCTCTGCGGGTACTATTTCGTTATTCAGGATATTAACCCCATCAACGTCGAAAACTAGTATAGTTTAAAGTGGGTTTGTCCTGCAAAGGATTTTTCCTTCGGCAAAGGCCTTTGCCCTAACGGCGACTTCGTCGCCACGGAATCCAGTTGGCAAATGGTCTGAAAACCAGACTATACCAAATTGCGTTTGTTTACAAGCAGAGCGCCACTACGACAAAATATTGAAGGGTTTGAATTGCCGAGCCCGGCAGCGTGTTTTTTTTTAGACGGCGCAGATTGGGGACCCTAAAAATCTATTGGGGACCCTATCCCTAAACCTAACCCTAATCCTAATCCTAACCCTAACCATCAAACCCTAACCCTAACCCTAACCCCAACCCTAACCAAAAACCCTAACCCTAACCAAAAACCCTAACCCAACGTTATTCCCATAGGTTTAACACGCGCCATGCCCCAATCTGTGCCGTCTTAAAAAAAAAACGCAGCCCGGCAGTGTAAACGGACAAAATTGCGGGGCTCGGCCCCGCAATTGAGGCTGGGCTCGGCCGCGGCTCGGCCCAGCCCCGCACTGTAAACGCGGTCCTATGTCCCTGTCGACCCAGGTGTATAAATGGGTACCTGGCAACGCTAGGGTAATAATAATGGCAAGGCCCTCTGGTAGACCAGTGGCAACACTGAAGAGGCCACCCTGGGTAAATGAGACCTTATTATTATTATTATTATTATTACTATTAATATTATTATTATTATCACTATTATTAACAACAGATAAGCAGAGTAAAAGGTGACTGAAACTCTTGGCCAGCATGAAGTCTAAATTGGATTCTACTACAGTCCAGAGACATTTCTTATTTTCTAGTTATAGACAAATAAGCAGGGTATAGGGCTTCTGAACCTCTTGACATGCATGAAGTCTTGATTGGCTTCTACAATTAATAGTCCAGAAATCTTTCTTATTTTTTTCTAATTAACTATAAATACGGTATATGGCAACTAAAACTCATGACATACATTAAAGGAGACCTCCAGATGATTTTCAGAGTTTTACATTTGAACAACTATACTTATACTGAGGACAGAGTTTGAGAATTTACAATAATTGGGATGAATAATTAAGAATATTTTCGAAATTTATAACGAATTGCCATGAACAAAGATGATGACATGGCAGGGTCCCTATAATAATGCATGAGTTAGGGCACAAGGAAGCAGAACAAAAGAAGGCATGCATAGATTATACACTGGTGAACTCGCAAGCAAGCGGTATTATAATGGAATTACACTGCTACATTTCTGAGATATGTGAGGCTCCTATGTCATCATCTTTGTTCAGTGTAATTTGTTTAAGGTTTTTGAAAGTATTGTTTCTCTGCTCAAGAACCACATTAAATTCCACAAATCTATACATGGAACTGTTGATTTATGTACTACATGATGTAAATGCTCCTTTAAGTCTGTACTGGCTTTCTGAACAGTCCAGATACTTTTTAATATATCTTATTCTAATTAAATACAAATAAACGAGTTAAAGGGCAACTGAAACTCTTGACATACATGAAGTCTTACATATCTTATGCAACAGTTCAGAAATATTTCTTATTTTAGAATGCTCAGATCATCTCTTTCACGAATTTGTGAATGTAAAGGATGAGTGAGAATCGAATGGGTTTTATGAAATACCTTCAATTAATTTTCTTTCGTAACCTCCTAAATATCCAAACAAAATCTTCCTCATAATATTAGTTTTATTTAGTTTTATTCATTAGTCATTCAGGTAAAGTCAAATGCATAAAAGCTTCTGTATCATTGTTGTTCAAATTGTCTCCTTGATGGTGTTACCATCGTGCAGCTTTTAAACGATGATTAAATGTCGACTAGATTTTACCATTGACGAAAGTGCTTAAAATATCTAAAGATGTATAACAATAACAATAACAATGCAACCGCTGCAATTATATCCATTCATGTGTAGCTTTGATGCAACGGTGGAGACTATATGCTATCTCGGCAAAGCTAATCATTCTAACGATTTAAGGAACAACACATTAGGTTCGGTGTAATAATGTCAGAGGTTAATATGTTATACCTCTGACATTTGTACCTCATTTTTACTTCTGACATTTTTACCTGTGACATTTTTACCTGTGACATTTTTACCTGTGACATTTTTACTTCTGATATTTTTACCTCTGACATTTTTACCTCTGACATTTTTACTTCTGACATTTTTACCTCTGACATTTTTACTTCTGACATTTTTACTGGCACCACACAGTGCTGGTAGAGATGAGGATTCGGCTTTTAACTCTTTGCGAGATTCATAGAAACTACTCTGTGAAATGCTATAAAGAATATTCAATTCTACAAGAGGTATCAAAAGCTTATTAATGAAAAGCGGTTTTGAAATTGCTGAGATATCCAAAAGCAAAGTAAAACAAAGCGATCTGAATATGCTCTGCCTTAGATATCTCAGCTATTTCAATACCAATTAAAATCACCAAATAAACCGCGAGTTCCTCTAAGAATTACATGCTGTTACATGTTTCATAAGAGGTTTCTCATTATCTAAAAAAAAAATCATCATTAATCACTGAAAGCATGAAGCCCCATCTCAACCGAAACTATACATCCCTTTAAGCTTGGAAACAAATTGGAAAACATGTAACTGCAGAAAAATTATTTCAATTGGATAGTGCTTTGGATTCACTTATGAAAGCGATACTATATTTTGTCCATCATGTATGAGGTATAAATCTTTCTTCTTTTACTATCTGCACGCTTAAAGGCGATTTCAATTTTAACACAATTGGAACGATGCCCTTTGTGGTAACTACTGCTTCTCATGCACGTTGGTGTCAACATGTTATTTATCAAACACTGAGACTTCATGCAAAAGACAGAACGAATTTACCGGTCGACTAAAAGGCTTTAGAACCAAATACTTGACAATGTCCTTCTTTATAGTTGCTATAGCATAATTAACATTTAGTGTCCTTGTTAATTCGGATGTTAAAAGGTAGTATATCTCTTCTAATAATCCGCGTGACGTGTGAGAGTATAGTAGACATTTGTTAATGCGGATGTTGAAAGGTCGTATATCTCTTTTGCAAACAAAGCAAGCGTCACGGTCAATATATTATCTTACTGGACTAAAAAATAATATCTCTAAACATCGTGGATGAAATTTTACGGTACTGCACCTCAGAGTTAAAAAAGGAATAAAAATCTAGTCTAATGTCACTCAAGAATACGCCTTTTCGTACAGAGAATAAAAGTAGTTATTGTTTCGGGGTCGGATACATATTCACTGGATAACTATACTATCGTTTTCTTTTCCATCACGAAGAAGTTTCAAGTTTTATCATTCTAAGCAAAACTTTGAATTACCTACCTTCACAGTGTGCCAGTTTATGATATGAATCTAATCTAAAGGGTTGCAGAGCATTAGGTGGGGTGTGTCGTGTTTCAAGTTGATTTATGTATATAAATTGATAAATAGATATATAGATAGATAAATAAATAGATAACATTTAGTCCGCAGACTAATGTTCATATTTACTAGTCGAATAGAACGATTGCCAAACGCAAATACTGTGCGTATCTATCATTCTACTTGTTATAAAAAACATTTCCCACTTTTGATGCGTTATAGCTCAAAAACTATATATCAAATAAAACTATCATGGGTATGAGTAATAACTGAATAGTGCATGTACAATTTAGTTGGAGGTGATTTGAATATGAAAACCTATATCAGTTTCATGAAATCCATGATTAATTTCAAAGTACGTTCCAGATTTTGGTCAAATTTTAACCCTCTGTACAAAATCTGAACTTTACACAGGAACTAAAGATCATCTAAAATCATCATCTTAATATTGCCAAGGGAACTATTATGCTTTTGTTGTTTCTCGTGTTTGTGATGTAATGAATTTTTGTTAGGCAGTTCACCACAAGCTCTGCTTTTTTTGAGGTTCTGCCTTCCTTGTACAGTCTTATGTATGTGATATACAACATGAAAAGGATGGAAAATAAATGTTTTACAAACTTGAATGATGTGTATGTGAGTGTGTACTTACAATGACCCTGAACAATGGACTTGGATACCGCCTGTTCAGAGCTCTGCTCCAAGGCACATGAATGCTTTATTAATTATTCATGATGGATTGCCCTGGGCACTGCTATACTAGTCTGAATTCCTATCAAAGGGTGAAATGCGTGCACATAAAAAAATGTGCTTGCACATCAGAAAATAAAGAAGCTGTGATAGTGGAATTCCTCATAAATAAATAATGGAGCATTCAAATCCTGGTCATTGTCCAGGACCATTGTCTGGGTGTCAACTACACACTGCCATACACATCAATTGACTTCTGTGCAAAGTTAAACGTTTTGTACAGAGGGTTGAAAATAGAGCAAAATCTGAAACCTAACTGAAAAATTAATGTTTAATTTAATGATTAATTATGCTGTCATTTCAAAATTGCCTCCAACAAAGTTGTCCACTCTTCAGCTATTGCTCATATCAATGTCAGTGTTATCTGATAAATAGTTTTTGAACTATAAGGATCAAAAGTTGGAAATGTTTTTTGTAAGACATAGTACAAATTATCAATACGTGATAACTATATGGCACTATATTACTATTTTTAGCAATGTACAATGAATGTACATTTCATTAAATACACATATATTTTATTGTACATAATTATGATACATATACGTACACATACGTGCATTTACTTGCATAAATGACAGTAGGCCTATAATATCATAAACAATAATGTGATATGATTTATACTGAGTTAGTAAAACTCCAGTTGAATATTACTGGCTACTTGTAATATGTATCCAGTGAAAAAATGTCCCAATATCTGAAGCAAAACCTTACCCACAATTCGATTAAAACATGATAATTTTCATCCAATTTATTTCACATGGCGAGATAGGCAGACACGTACAATCATTTCTTACAATGTAATACTGTACATAATTACAGTCAGATTCAGATAAATTATAATTAGGAAACAGAATCGTAGCGCTGTAAAATAACCATGAGTGAGGTAAAATGTATTGCGCGAAAGTAAGCACCCTACAGAATGCTACCAAAGTATTCTTTAACAATAATGAATGGGGGGGGGGGGTGAGGGTACTGAAATACTGGGAGAATTGTCACAGTCAACCTTAATCCTAAATTCCCCATGTATAATAAGAGACCACGTAGGCGATACCTTTCCTGCGAAATCTATCACCAGTCGTTTTCGTTGCTTTAAATTTTGAATGCACGTAGACAGCGCTGCGCTGCTTTTGACACCCGCTGCAGTAGTGAGTGGTCAGGTCGCCCCAATTGAAGACCGAAGAATGGGGAAAAATCGGTCAAACCGGCGAAGCGGCGATGTTGTATAGGATTGACAGAGAAGAAGGGAAGAGGAGGAGTCCGGGAAGATAAAATTTGGAGAGAGATATGGGGGTGGGGGGGGGGGGGAGGGGTTCTGGACAGGAGAGAGAGAGAGAGGAGAGGGAGACACTACCTCAGAACGATTATGGACACGGAAAGATGACAACTGCAGTAAAACTGCCAACTTTTATAGCAAGAACACTGTATAATCGAATTTTAAAACGAGAGTGCACCTACCCCACTGTGTGTGTGCATCTATAATTTAAGAGTCGAAGATGATAGATCTGTTGTTGCCTATTATATACGTCATTACCCCCCACTTGATGCAAACCATCATTAAACTTCTCGATAGTCGTAATACAGTCTTGTCTGTTTCATTTTGTGCAAATATATTATCGAGCTAACTTGATCATGGGCAGGCCAAATTTTATCTTCTCTTTATCTATTTTTTATTAATTCACATATTTATTTATGTATTTGTTTATTTATTTATTTATTTATTTATTTATTTATTCATTCATTAATTTATTCATTTATTTATTCATTCATTCATTTTCATTTTTTAATGTTTTACCATTGCTATTTTTCGCTGATTACCATCACCTGTATCAGTAAAGCGGACACAAAGTTGACACGGAAAGTCCGGTAATAACCAGACACAATGAACTCTCCTCATGGTTATATACACTCAGAGGTCTAGCCTCTAATTTTCTTAAAACCTTTTAGCCCTCCATGGACTATTTTATTATAGGAGGTTGTATTATTAAAGGTTTTGATTTAAAGTTTTATTAAAGGAGGTTGTGTGTAACTGGAAATATGCCAAAAAAGAAGACATCAATAGGTATATGTTATCAATACTAAGAGGCTTGTTAGAGAAGATTGATGTCCCCTTATGTGCTATTCATTGCAGTGGGACGAATTGTAATGATCATTACTGTGATATAGATAATTTTCATGAGAATATAATTAATGCATGTTTGACAGTAGCTAATGTAATATTTGATAAAGATATTTCAGAAGTCAAGAGTAAAGTGATACCTGGCTGGAATGAATATGTCGATCCGTTTTTTAAAAATGCATTGTTTTGGCATAAGATGTGGGTTGAGAATGGACGTCCACAAGAGGGTCAGTTGTTTGAGATTAGAAAGAAATCAAGGGCTGAATATCATAAAGCTCTAAAAAGAATACTGAAAGAGGCTGAGTCAATAAAAAGTGATAAAATTGCTGCGGCTATTGCATCTGGTAATTCAAAAAATTTGTGGAAAGAGGTAAAAAAATGTAACAGTGTTAAAAATGTGAAAAGATATCCAAATGTAGTTGATGGAAAGCAGGGAAAAGAGGATATTGCTGAAATGTTTGCACACAAATTTGAGAATCTGTATAACAGTGTTTCCTTTGATGAAATAGAAATGGCTGTTCTCAAAAACAACATTGATAGTCTACTGAATGAAAAATGCAGGCGTGATTCATGTACTCATGGTGATCATGGTATATCAGCAGCTGAAGTGTTCCATGCTATAAACAAGCTGAATAAGTCTAAGAAAGACGATATTACTGGAGTAATGTCAGATCATTTTATTTATGCTAACAACGCTGTAAGTGGATATGTTGCTTTGTTGTTTACCGCAATGATTAGACATGGGTATACGCCTGAAAATATGCTTAGAAACACAATGGTCCCTATTCCAAAGGGAAGATGGGCAAATCTTGGAAACTCATGTAATTTTCGTGCAATAACTTTGAGTAGTATAATTGGAAAAATGTTAGAATTAGTTATTATGAATAGAGAACTAGATCATTTATGCACAAGTGATCTACAGTTTGGGTTTAAAGAGGGGATATCTACGACAATGTGCACAAGTATGGTTAGAGAAACAGTTTCATATTTTCTCCATGATAAGAGCAATGTTTATGGTCTTGTGTTGGATGCCAGCAAAGCCTTTGATAGAGTCAACTTTGTCAGATTATTTGAAATTATGTTACGCAAAGGGGTGTGTCCAATGTTTTGCAAGCTGTTGCTAAATATGTACTTAGATCAGAAGATCAGACTCAGATGGAATGGAGTTTATTCTGATTTTTTCACGGTTTCAAATGGAGTTAAACAAGGTGGTATATTGTCTCCATGTATGTTCTGTCTCTATATTGATGGGCTTCTGCATCAACTGCAGGCACTTGGTGAAGGATGTTACATGGGTCAAATGTTTAGTGGCGTTCTCTCATATGCTGATGATTTGATCATTTTATCCCCAAATGTGTCAGCTCTGAAGGAAATGATTACTATCTGTCAAAAATATGCTTCTGAATTTGATTTGAAGTTTAATAGTGACAAAAGTCAGCTTATTATATTCAAATGTGATGGAAAAGAAGTTGTAGATCCAAGGATAACAATTAACGGAGAGTATGTGAAAGTTGTAGACAATATATGTCATCTTGGTCATATTATTACAAATGATATTATGCATGCTGATTTGTCTAAAATTAATGGTGATTTTAACCGTCAGTGTAATATTTTACTGAGTAATTTTAAATATGCCAAGTGTGAGGTACGTAATGTTTTGTTTCAAAAATTTTGCTGTAGCTTTTATGGCTCTCAGTTATGTCCATTATATGACTCCTCTTTAGATGCGTTATATAGACACTGGAGAACTGCTGTTCGAAGAGTATGGAAAATTCCATGGCAGACACATAATGCATTCTTGCCTTTTTTATCGGCAATGATGAGCCCTGAATTATGGTTCCATAGAAGGTGCTTGAATTTTATAACAAAATCTTTAAACACAAAGAATCAGATTGTTTCTTATATAACAGGAATGAGTAGATTTGGTGCATATTCTGTACTAGGTGGTAATTTGAGATATTTGAATAGTAGGTATTTTTTAGACCAGTCGAAGATAAATGAAAGATGGAAGGCATTATGCGGTGAAATGGATGAAGCCATGAGGAATGCCGAGCAAATAAGGGAATTGATACATATGAGGGATTACAAAGAATTTTCTTTTTTAAACTCTCAAGAATGTAGCGAGTTGATTTCGTATCTATGTCTACATTAATGTGGCATAGTGTAGCTGGAATGAAATACTTTCAGGGAGAATGCAGTTTTTTTACTGGCCACATTATTATACAGAACATAGAGTAAAAGATGCAATTTTTATTTTTTTATTTTTTTTAATATCATCATGACTGTTTCGGGGACAGTTGTTGAATTTTATACATATGTTGTGCTGCATGTACACATAGTTATATACATGCACACTGTCATATTGCTGGTAGTCTATTTGCGGGAGTGTGTGGGGGGAGTGAGTGAATGCCAAATTGCGAATGCATTCGAATGTGCGTATACGGGTGCATAGTAGAACATCGTACTTATTGAACAATGTGTGCATGTCTATGAGAGCATGCACGGGCGCACGTGCGCACTTGTGTGTACACATCATGTACTAGTAGTCAGAAAGTGAGGTATATTGTGCTGGATTGGGTACGTAGTTTTTTAGCCGGGATATGGATGGGTGCTGTGCTCCACTCTCTTCCCCGAACAGTCAGAGTGGGCACGGGTGAGGGAGGGTTGATGGGTGAATGTATTAATAACAGAAAATATGTGGATGTCTGTTGGATCTCCCTGAGGGCATTTTTAGACTATGTGTGTGTCTGTTTAATTTTTTTTTATTTCATTTCTGTATCCATGTATATACACTGTATCTGCATGTTTTTAGGAATATTTTATTGTATATACTATATGTGCTTTGTAAGAAGCGAATAAAGAATATAATAATAATTATCTCCATGTCAACATAATACAAACTCACAACATTCAACCATAATCTCCTTTTTTTCTTAACATTTCTCTCATAAACATTTACACAAACAAATGTTGGAGTGACTGCCACTTTAAACTGAACTTGTTGACAGTACCCGATACAGAATAAATATACACGTAATATCTAGCCTCTCATGTTAAACTAATTACCTTAACTTACTTTTAATGGCCAGCCAAGTCCAGAAAAAGCCATTTCGGTGGTGTATCATCCTTAAGTTTTTGTTGACCTATTCGTTGTTAGTTCTTCATAAGGGATTAAAATCAAATATTTGTCAATTGAGAATTAACTTAGTTTTCATATGAATTACTGTTGATTTCTGTTGCAGAGATTTTTGCAGCCTCTACAAATCTATACAGATCCTCAACCCAATTATATTGGAAACACATTTTTGAAAATAGTGTTTCCGCTTTTGATCGCTCTGATATTTCCATTTTCTCATTCTTTGTACGTGGCAGAATGTCTGTCTAACTGTGTGGATTCAATGAATATGACAAGTTCCATCTCATCTCATCCTGAAATAATGTGCAGGTGGAATTAAGACGTGCCAAAGATTATGATGAGAGGATGATATCTTAATTTCTGCAGCAAAGTCCTCCAAAGGACTTAATGAGTTAAGTGCTGGTATAGCTACCAAACTGTACCACTAATACAGAAGTGTCCCGCCTATCTTCTTCTTTCGAGTAAACCGTCGAAGAACCTGTATAGGGCTTTTTACACTTGTAAAATTTTGCTTAGCCCCGGACCAATGGTGGGGCTAAGGGGGGCCTTAGCCCCACCGTTGGTACGGGACTATCCTTAGCCCACTTTCTGTTTACACTCGTTTTTGCCAAAGTGGGCTAGCCCCACCGATAGTACGGTACTATCTGGCCCTGCAAAATAGCAGGGGTTAGCACCGCAATTGCGGTGCTAGCACCGCAATTGCGGTGCCAAGCAAGTGAGTGTAAACAGAACGAAAAAATAATCCTGGGCTAAGCGACGGAGACGAAGTCCGACCCTCACTGACCAATCAGAAACGAGGTAATCAAGTGCTGCCGGTGCGTGCGTGTACGTGTACAGTACACAGCGTAATTATGAATATTCATGTGGTTTGGAAAGTCCGGGGCTAAGAAATACGAGTGTAAAAAGGTAAGTTTTCTCCTTAGCCCCGGACAAGAGATAGTACGGGACTAATTGGCGAGTGTAAAAAGCTGAAAAAAATTGGTACGGGACTAACGATAGTCCTGGGTCAGAGAAAGTCCGGGGTTAAGAAACACAAGTGTAAAAAGCCCTTATGTGTATGAGAGCAACCGGCATATTCTCGTGTCCGAACAATCACAGCTACGGATCTATGATTAGCTTCTTCTTGTCACTCTCCAAATCCGTCTTTCTGAGCGTTATCTTTAGTTATTCATCAAGCAAATTATGATTTCAATAGGTGCCATATGGAACGATCATTACCCCTTGACAGCTTTCTTCCATGCTGAGAACTGGGGCGAGTATACAGTACAATCGACAAAATCAACGTAATTGCATCTAAGTGATACAGCGGGAAGAGGTGAAATAAAGCGTTAGCGTGCCAACGGCAGTGGACATGCCGCTTTTCTGACTATGATGCATGTTTACGAAAGAATTTCCCGCACTCGTTCTTATAGCGAGCTCCCGCGAAAGAAAAAGGGGGGAAAAAGGGGGAAAAAGATTGCCGTTTGCTCCGGCAATTAAACTCGGAAATGTGAGCTGGAGTAGCCCATCACAGAACATAGCAGTCGCAAGAGCTGAGCAAGCGAGCGGAAGTTGATGCATGCTGCGAAAGTAAACGCAGGACTGTCTCACTGTCGATTGCCTCCGTATGATAAAGAAAAATAAAAGAGGGGTGGAGAGAAAAATTCTCGAAAGCCATCCAGACAGGTGAAGGAAAAAAAAAAAAAAAAAAAACGCTGGAGGGCAAAAAGGACTCACCGGCTACACTACTAAAAAAAAAGGAGATATGTATGCAATCATGTAAACGAAGACATGAAACAAATATATATGTGTGGGTTTTTTTTTTGCATCATATTATATTTCTCTAAGAATCATAATATCATCATACCTACATAATCATAAACAGATCCCAATATATCTACATACATCATAATTATCCATATATATTACACATACGTATGTACCCCATAACTGATGATAACCACAATTACGAAGAAAAGAAAATTGAGAAAAATTGTCATGCTGCCTCATTCATTATCCATCGTCGCGGAGGCATATTAGCAACATAAATGTACATGCACACACAGACACATAATACACATAGTATGAGTATATATACATATGCATATATAAGTATGTGTGTGCGTGTTCGCATGATACATATAATATTCAATCTAATTTCAACTATAGTTTATTTATTTCCATCGAAAAAATATATATACATGATACAAAACGGTACATGTGTCAGTTTGTCTTTCATCCAGCTGAGAAGGAAAGATTATTGAATGCAATATGAAATATTATATAAGCACGAACGGTATCCTAACAACAACAACAACAACAACAACAACAACAAAGGAACAATGTACATTTTGTCATGGTGAAAAAGAAGAAGAAGAAGTAATCATAACGATGGAAAAGAATGTCTCACTAAAAAGCAAAGCTTGTAGGACGGACGTGGAACAGTAACAAGAAATCTATAGCAACATCAATATACCAATAACTGAATAAGACGTACTTAATTTTGCTACAACACACATTTTCCATAGACGCCTTCCCGAGTATACTCGGGACTCGTCCTCAAGGGGTTAAATCCATCAATGTACCATTGTACATTTTGATTGATATATATAATGCTAATAATACAAGCATAATACTATCGACAATACTTCTTTTAGAGTGTGATAGGTAAAATGTTTATGGTAACATAGCAGTATTATGGCACAGACACTATTTATTTGGCCGTGTGTACCATATATATGAAATAACGAGAGTCATAAAACTCTCCTACGCAGACAATCAGCCTATTCTTATGCCTCACGTTTGGAAATGTGAACATACAGATGGAAAAATCTTCTCTTTTTAATCTCGGCAAATACATCTCAGCTCATTTCCATTTCTTTGCATGAATGACAATGGTGCGATAAATTGATAAAAATGAAAAGAAAATGACTATGATTATGTCCGTTGGTGTCTCTCTTGTTTTCACATTTCATCAGTCCGCAGAACATTGAAAATTTTCTTAGTATTCCGGAGAGAGTTATTATTATTATTATTTTTTTTTTTTGCTGTTGATACATTGATCCAGGGCATCAGGTGCAAATCAGATCCAGCGACATATGTAGAGATTTTATTCATTATTTCTTTTTAACGGATCCACGTGTGTGTCACCCTTAATCCCAAAGCATATAACGGGTACAAGCAAGTAAGCCATGTAATGCTAGTCAGATAGGTGAAGACTTTTATAAGTGAATAAATGAATAAATGAAAGTAATAGGTATTATATTACGTATATACAATGCGCACGAAAAGGAAAAGCGATGTAGATTTTTTCCCCTCAAAACCATGACAGTGTCATTAGTTTAGAGGCTCTGACGTTGCAAGGTGCGATAACCTCGTGGAGAAATGAATGAAAGAGAGAGAGAGAAAAAAAACACACCACATGTTTTGCAGTGGGTAAAGGTCATTACGGGAAAGGGGAAGGGCTGGGAGTGAGGAATGTAGATTGGTAGCTGTGCATCCGTGGCGGAAACACGGGTTTGCCAATTAAGGCGATGCGTCTTTCTCCCCCTCCCCCCCCCCCCCTCTCTCTCTCTCTCTCTCTCTCTCTCTCTCGTCACTCATGACTGTTGCAAGTGGCGCCATTTTGCGTTTACGTGCCAGAAGTCACGACGAAACTCGCGCAACCTTAACTTCAAGGCCATGCAGTCCCACATGGTATGAATTAAACACACCGCCTAACAATAGTCAACAAACTTTATAAAGCCAGGATATAAAAAAAGAAAACAACCACAACCAAAGAAAACAAGAAGAGATAATGTGCAAACCATTCTAGCATCATGTCAAATTAAAGCAATTACAGCCCGGGTCTTCCCCCCCCCCCCCCACCCCGTTTGCCTCCGCTTCATACTCCAGCGACTAGTATGTTAAACCACGGAAATTGAATAGGAGAATGAAAATGACAAACGTGTTTAATCAGTTTCTGTGATATCTCATTTCTACTTGTTAATCATGAATTTGAAAACATCTACAGAATGGTGTTCCCTGGGTCTTTCATAATTCAGAAGGTCCGTTATGATATCATAGCTCTCGAGAATGGTGAAAAACTTGTTGGTTGTCAAAAATAGAATTTAATTCATCAAAGCATTAATACGTAATATCAGTAAAAATGTGTGTGTGTGTGTGTGTGTGTGTGTGTGTGTGTGTGTGTGTGTGTGTGTGTGTGTGTGTGTGTGTTTTCAATTGTGACCCCGTATCCCTCGACCAAAAAAAGGGTCACATTTAGTATCAAAGCATGATTCCATAAGCAGAAAGTACGTTTTTTGTTAGCTTGCTTTGTTCGTTTCTTTGGCTGGTTGTTGTTTTTGTTTGCTTGTTTGTTTTGTTTATTTGTTTGTTTTTTGTCATGATGATCGTTTGGGTCGATACAGAAGGAGAAAGCAAAGCTGCAAGCTTTAACATCATACGTGCGAGTCACTTAATCCAATGAGGTATCTGTTTATGTGTGTGATACTTCCTTGCTCAACCTAACGTCTCCCTGGCAATGCCTGTGCTGTATAATACGTAAATATGAAGGAAGGTCACGTGCTGAGGTGACTTCTATAGGAGATCTCCTTGATCGATGTTTTCTCCTCTTGCTTGAATTGTTGACAATGACGTCATTACAATGATGTCATAATGATCCCAGCCATCAGTGACGTTGTCATCGAAGATCGCTATATTGTATGTCCTCAACCAACACATTTGCGAGTTTCCAAGAAAAACTACAATCAGGAGGATGATAAGTATTAGTATAGTAATGGCACAAATATTGCTAATAAACTACTGCTTTATACTGTCATTACTGGTAATTATAATTATGATAATGACAATGGCAAAAATAATGTGAATAATGATAATGATGATAGTCATAATAAGATAAGCTGTAGCCCTTCTGTATTATTTATTGTATTGCTGCTACGTTTTGCTGTACATTGTAAAGGCAACTGGAGAAAAATAATTTAACAAACTTTGTACCGTACATGTATATGTATGTGCATGTACAATGTTAATACAGGAACAAATGAATCAAATCAAATCAAATTATGATAATGAGGATAATCAGATAAAGGATTACAACTTTAAAGACTATATTCTTTATTGTTCTAAAGGAGGAAACGTCATTCTGTCGGAAAAAACTCTAAACATTCGTTTGGTGACAAATGCAAGGAGGTGAACTTCGTGAGACTAGAATGGATTTCAAAACTGGATTCTCCGAGGGGAAAGCTTTCAAAAAGTTTTGGGTCTAACGATAAAGTGAGAGATTCCATAAAAGCTACCCATGCGTGTCGTCAAAGTCAGTAATAAAAGTATTATACCACAACAAAATAACATAGGCTGTATTATATATCAACCTGTAAAGGAAATGATGAATTCAAAATGTAGAGTGTTGTGTGCTTTGACATCGGGCTACTGAAAACACAAAATTGAACGGCTCAGTCAAGAAGCTTCTTAAAACATTAGATTATAATAGGGATTTTTTTTTAAAATAAAAGATTTGATGAAACTATGCTTCAAATAGCTTTTGGCTCATGAGTAGTAATTCCCCTTGCAATTGTATCAAGGCAGCATTTAATTGTCAATGTCAATGTGATGTGAATTGTGTCTTCAGTAAAAGCATAAAGTAGTAGATGTACGTGGTCTGTGCTTGTTAATGGTAGCTAGTGTATGCAAGTAGCACTATTTGCTTGAACTGTCAGGCTCGTAAGGTCGGGGGGGGGGGGGGGGTGGGTGGTGTTTTGGGGTTAGAACGGCCTGAGCATTGTATGCTTGAACAAACTTGATTTCTAGATTTCTAGATTTTAAGATATATCACTCACCATGACAACAGGCGGGGGGGGGGGGGGCAGACAGAGTTTATAAGGTTAGATTCGTTGTTTGTGTCTTGTTTTCTTCTTCTTCATACTCCGATTAATTTTTTGAATAATTGATTACTAAATGGGAACATAAGAAAACATGAGTAAATAACCAAGGTATCGTTTTACATTCTTATTGAAAATTTCCCTCATATTCCACTCAAAGCGTGGATCAGATCGTTGAATTTTATTTCAGAAAATGCAAAAGCTCCCTCATCTGGGAATAAGGATATTCCTCTCCCACAACCTCCAACTAATCGGTCGCTGCGCCAAGATACAATGTATTAGATTTTCGTAATAGTTTGATCAGTTAGTGAGAAAATCATCTGACAAAAAAAAGGAATCTTACTGTGTTTGGTGGTACAGTGTATCGCCTTACTTATTTTGATTGAAATGTTCAAAATGTTCCATCCAAAATGTGCAGGCATGACAGCCACCTGTAGGGTTTTTACCATTGAGAATGCAAAAAACCATAATTCCCATTTTTCCTCGCAGCATACGGACGAATGGTTGTGTGGTTTTAGTGGAATTATCAATCAATATTCAAGAAACCATTCATTCGTTCTTTGACCACTGTGTGATACGGACGAAACGTTGTAAGGTTTTAACTTTGAGAAACCACACACCCAATTTTCTGTGCAGTATACGGACTAAAGATTGTATATAGTCTTAATTAATCAATCAGTGTTCAAGAAACTATACATTCATTCCACAGTGAGACAAGGACGAATCGTTGTAACGTTTTAACCCATATCTGGATTCAAGAACCCGCACATCTGTTCGTCTGTGCAGGACACGGACGAATGATTGCATGGCTCTAATCAACCAATCAGTATCCAGGAAACTAATGCTATACCACACCTCTACATGACAAACGCGCGATTAATTGAAATCTTGAAATCAATCGGGATGCGCGAAACTTTAAGTCCATTTCTCAGTGCTGCACATAGGCCCATTTATTGCTGATTTTTAAACGATCACAAATCATGTACACGGAACGATACACCCATTCTATTCGCTATTAAAGCAGCCCCGCTGTAAAGATTTTCTTTTCTTTTCTGATTTTCACAAAGGAATGAACAATGCTAAAGATACAAACCATATTAATTTAAGCCCCGTTTAAGCCAAGTCAGTTCATATATCCCCTTCTTTGTTCCTTAAATTCGTTTCTGTCTTGTTATTTCCACCTTGTTTTATTCCCCCCCCCCCCCTCTACCTACGGTCAAATGACACTGAAAATAGTCGGAAGTTCACGTTGTTTGTCTGTCTGTATCTTTGTTGTTCCTTCAGTTAGAAATAAGGGAGAGCTGTAAGAAACCATATCGCCCTGAAGTCGTTATCCAAATCAAGCGCTTTACCTATCCATGGCAGTCTCCTTCACCTGTTTATTATACCTTAACTAACAATGAGATATGATATGTACATAATGCTATATACACGTAATTATAATCTATATCTTTTGAGTACTCTTGTTTATATTTTGAGTGATTTTTTTCCCTAAAGATTTTATTTGTACAAGTGGGGAAATAAAACAAATAGAAAATCTGAAGCATTCCTGGCGCAAAACTCTAATTTCTTATCTTGTTGGAACCAATTCATTGCTCTTTGATACAGTTCGAGTTTGTTCGAACTCTATAAGGGCAAGAGCTTCCTGAAGTAATGTATTTTCTGCCATACTTTGCCGTACACCAATGAAATAAAATTGCATATACAAATCAGTGATTCTTGCGTCGAGATGTGTTTATTGCAACCGATCGACAAATTTTCCTTCATCGTGAAATAAACACTGATTATTCAGTGTCTGAATGATAGCCACGATACAAAATAATGGGCGTACGTACCAGAGGGTATCTCACCCATGTATGTTATGTCTTTAATGATTCTCATCATAGCTATTTTACTCAGACACTGTATAATCGGTGTTTACGTACAGCGATGAAGGGAAGTTTGTCAATCAGTTGAACTTGCAATATTCCTACATCATTTTTTCTTTATATATTATTATATAGATTTATATATTGATATTATATCATTTGCTTTTCTTATGTTTCATTTTTTGGTGAAAACGGTGGAAAAATACATGAAATCAAACCAGATCCAAATTAATTGCCTGACCGGTTCTCCCTACACACAGTTAAGTCAATGATCGAAATCTGTTCACCACAAATTGTTTCACAGGATAGTGAATGGAAGACTCTCTTCTGGATATTATGTCACCCAATTTGTTTATTAATATGAATCCGCATGAATGTCAGTAATAATAATTGTTTTCTTACACGTCTGATGGCAACAGTAATGACACGATAGATCACGACATACTTTTGTACTTTGTACAAGCTGAATCATTATGGTATTTGTGGATTTGCGTTGAGATATATCTGAATTATGTATATATATATGTGTGTATATATATATATATAATATATATATATATAATATATATATATATATATATATATATATATATATATATATATATATAATGTATATATATGTCTAACTCAACGACTTCCGGAACTCATCCTCTCTGTTTTTTTCCTTCTGTTCGCAGATGACACACGTCTTTTTTTTTCACTGACATCCTCATGTGTTGCTCGATTATTTGAATAATTACGTGCAACAAGTACTTGAGTGGATTCAGGCGAATAAATTATCTCTCCCATAAATAAGACCAATTATCATAGTTAAACCCGACAGATTCAATAAAATCTGTTGGTATTTATATTGATATTAATCTTTCATGGAAGTTTTAATGTTGATTATTTCTGTAAATTGTGTAAAAATTTTGGGAGTTATTATTCACAAACTGATATATTTCTTTCCAGGGCCAATATTGCATTTTCTTTATTCAACAGTACTATTACCTTTTTTGAATTACGGAATATTGGCCGGGGGGGGGGGGGGGGAATTGCTCAAAAAATAAAATTGATTCGTTATTTGTGATTCAGAAAGGCCCTGTGGATTACTGAATCATACAACTGAATTGTTTGTTTCCAGATAATTGCTAAACATTTTCGAGTTATATCACGTTGGAATATATTTGTGTAAGTTGAATATTGGCGGTCTTCCTATGCAGGGTGGCCCAGAAAGAACGGAACACCTATAAGATCTTTAATTTCAGCAATATTGTTGCAAATGTGTCATTATTTTGCATATTATTGGAAAGGACATTCTTTTTCCAGTAGAATGACACCAAGTTCTGTATTTTTGTTAATTCGTTATGATTTTAGGACCATTTTTGTCCACCCTTGCCATTTTCAAAAAGTGATCATTTTGTACTCTTACAGATACCGAAACCAGCGAGAATTCGGCTTGCCACAGAACCAGTAACATACACAATGATATTCACAATGACATTCACAGTTTTCACATTGATATTCACAATGACATTCACATTATTCACAATGATAACGGACAATGACAATCACACCGTCCGCCCAACATTCCACACATTGTGCGCTACTGGTTCTATGGCAAGCCGAATTCTCGCTGGTTTCGGTATCTCTGAGAGTGCAAAATGATCACATTTTGAAAATTGCAAGGGTTGACAAAAATGGTCCTAAAATCATAGCGCACTAAACAAAATTACAGAATTTGGTATCATTCTATTGGAAAAAGAATGGTCTTTCCAATAGTATGCAAAATAATGACGTATTTGCAAAAATATTGCTGAAACTAAAGATCTTAGGTGTTCCGTTCTTTCTGGGCCACCCTGTATATCATATTTTCTTCAATGTTTGTTAAAAACAGTGATATGTACTTACCCTATACAAGACACAGTGGACCCTGCCATTTCCCCTCGTTCGTACATTTTTAGCCCCTGAGACAATAAGATTCTGTTCGGATGCAATCAAGTGCTCTAATTTTCTGTAAGCAAAATCTTAAAGCCATTTTTTTAATCCTACGTTTAATCATTTTACGGTGATCACATGAAATATCTCAGCGTACTAAAAATGATGCCTCACTCGGGCGACTACATTCGTTTGATTAAATTGCTATACTTTGTTTGCCATTTGTACGAACATTGTGAAATATTTTGTGCATTCCGTAAATTTATTACATTCTCAGCATATTTTATTTTCGCATGTTTCGTCTTTTTTCGTCATTGACATAGAGTACTAAACATTTATTACTACTATGGAGCTTTAACGTTTTTGTAGGTTACTCATATTACTCGTTATTCATAACATCCATATGTTCTTATATACATGTTTCATCTACCTCAAATTGACAGTTGTGATAAACTTATTTTGCGACATCAAATGAAATGTAAAATTTGTATGAAAATGTGGAATATGGAACAATGAATAAAACTAAAAACTAGATTTAAGAAATGATCGAAAACATCTTACGTAATGGATACCCAACGAACGTCATAAATCAGCCCGTTTATTATAGGTTATCCTTGAGGGGAAACCTTTCAATAAGATAAAACAATGGAACTCAACGAAGATCACTGCCATAGATTCCTCCCACATGATGCTTTGTTTATTTCTTCAGGATGTTTAGAAAGTCTCAGCTTCATTCTTGTTTTGCAAGAGGATGGGAAACCTACAGTTGGAATTCAAGGTCGTAAACATTCACCATTGTTCACCAAGAAACGAGGAATACTATGGGACATGTGAACGCCAAATTCGTGGCATCTGACACCCCTTCTTCCACGTGTACTTCAGCATCGTGTAGTAATCATTATGGCAGTAGATAGTACTCATCGGAAATGACAATTTTAAATTATGGCAGGTGAATCGAGTGGTGTCAGGTGCCACAATAATGCCATATCTATTTCTTTCACCAGAAAAACAACAAAAATGTAATTAACAAAAACAAGGAAAAAAAGAAAAACAAATTCCTCAATTGTTACGAATTCTAATGAAAAGGGGGAGTTGAAAGTTTTGGTGCATGTCACAAGTCGGACATCCATAAATCATACAGCCCACGAGTTCGACGCTGGGGAAATAGAGCCCAAGAGTCCGATATCAGGCAAACAAGGCCCACGAGTCTGACTCTCATTACATCACGGGGACGGGGCAGTGCAGTGTCGGTCACGTGGACATCTTCTTTTTCTTTTTTTTCTTTTTTTTGTGCTTAGTGACGAACTCATGGTCTTATAGTCTCGAGCTCATGCATTGTATGACCCATGGTCTGTATTACTCGTGGGTTGTATGTCGAGCTTGTGGCCTGTATGATTCGTAGGTGTCGGGCTCGTGGAATGACCCCAAAATTTCTAGGATTGAACTGTTCCTTGCCCCCCCCCCCCCCCCCCGTACAGCCGAAACTACTAGTTTATAGTAATGAGAGGAGGTAATTACTTTTCCCTCGCTGACCTGTACAGATTGTTACGTTGTTGTTTCTAGGTGCATGTCACGTACATCGAGCACAAAACGTTTCTTGTGCCTCCAAGATAAAGCACTCCAAAAGTGATTTGTTGATAGAGACCAATAATTAGACCCAAGACACTGTGATTAAAAAACAGTTTCAGTAATTTTAAACTTCTTTGTTCTTTGTTCACTCTATGATTCCCATAACAAAAAATTCAGAGATATTTCAAATACAGACACAATCATTCACACATGATTACTCCCGATCAACAGCTCTTCGTTTCCGTTTTGAAGCCACCATGCAACCATCTTACCACGCACATCACTCATCCACTTACAGTACACTTGTGGACAGAGCTCATGACATCATTAGAGTGTGCGTGGTAAGATGGCGGTGCGGCCGCAGCTTCACTTCTTTATGTACAGCGTCAATGGGCCTATGAGATATGTAGATACCTCCCGTAGAGATCAGTGGTACACCTCAGTCACCTTCCTACCAGTCAAAATCTGCCGTAGATGGCAGAGTGACAATAAATCAAGAACAATGTCGCCTGAAATACTTGCATTTGAGAGATAATTTACGTCTTGTCCCGTTCCCGCCTAATTTGATCCCCCTTGTCGCAGCTGGTTATGAAGATGAACTCATGTGTCCAACTCGTTGGTTGTGGTTCTTGCTGGCTGCTATCTATCTGTGCCCCATTTGTGTGTTTATTTGTCTGTCTCGATTTTTACTTTAATATATTTATTTTATTCATTTATTCATATATATATATTTTTTTATTTTTTTATTTTTTATTTTTTTTATTTATTTATTTATTTACAATGCCACTCGCCATGTTCTACATCAGATATTCTCATCAATACAGAAAGCAAAACCAAAACCGCTACTACAGCAAAATGCCACTCCAAAATCAAGCTAACTCTATTTTTTTTAAGGCAAACCAAACAGTCTTAGTTAATTTCAAAAATTGGGCATAAATGTGAATGAAGGAAAAAGGAGACTCTGGCATGTTATTTGCACGGCGAGAGTTTTTGCACATTCATGAGAAGACAATCATGGCGTTACAACAGGTTTGATGTCAATATAATGTTAGATATAATTATAACGCTATTTCCAGTCTTACGGTCACTGCAGACTATACGACTTTCAGTCGCACGACTTAGCGACTTTGGATCCGAAATAGATCACAGTAGTCTCAGAATAAATACGCTTGTTTATTTCAGATCCAAAGTCGATCAGTCTTGGAATCGAAAGTCGTACAGTGTGCGGTGGACTTTAGACAATGTTGTTAGGGGGAAATGGCTGGGAAATGGTAGTTTGACACGAAATTCAGAGAAATATAGATAACTTTGTCCGACGATCTAAAAACTCCTACAATATTACATATTATGTAGGCCTATACAATATGTATATAGTTATAACATATTATATTCATGGGCTTTATTTGTTCTGAATTGCAATATGACATAATTCCCAAGAAATAAAAATCTGAAAAAACTATACATTTCCCCACGATTCGCCTTCATGCGAACCTGAATATACACATACAATTTTTCCATCGATGTTAATTTCTAAGAAATTTGAACGATGGTACACTTCTTAGTCTTCACATAATATTATACAAACTCTTTTTTACAACTTTAAACATGGTTTGACAAATTCTCAATCTTAAAGATAATATGAAGTTTTGGTACCTTTACAAAGTTTCCCTGAGATTGCCTTGTCTTAGTTTGTGTTTCAGGTTAAAGTACCTTTCATATAACCAACACAGTGAGACTTACTCGCCCCAAAGTGCTCTCATATCTTAGTAATCATGCAATAATGGTTTCGGATATTATCGACGCTGTACAACGTCAATAAATACTAACGGCTCGTTCGAATCGTTCGAATCTTTATATAGCTCCCTCAACGATCATTCTGCGTGTAACTCGTGAGAACCGGATCGCCAGCACAGAACTTGTGTAGAGTTCTGTGACCGCCAGTTATCCGGGCAGTGCCGCAGCGCTAACACTCCTCTGAAGCTGTTTGTGCGATGCGGTAATGCGTGCATGCATGCGAGCGGTATGTACAGTGCCGACAATGCGTGATCACAGATTATGGTACATGAGGCGAGGATGTACGACTAGGACTAGTAGTATGGTACACGAAGACGGGTTTGACATAGAACAGCCATTGCAGGAGGGAAACAAAAACAAATACGAAGACCATAAACAGTGGTCAATCCTGCCGGAGGGGAAAAAAAGACGAGTATAGCTGCGGCAACTTTGAGGCGATCAGATATGCATCAGTATACTTTGTATACTACTAGGCGCTGCGTTTTACTCACCACCGGCCACCCTGGTTAGATCGAGGCTCGTTATGCAGCGAAGCACGGATTATACATACAGATTGTATGCGCACACAACTTGACAACACTGCGGTGGTGAGAAGTGACTTGCTGTGCTGCCAAATAAGACAGTAGTTCCTACATGATATTTTAATGTAGTTAGATATTTTTAATATTGTCTGAATTCATATGTTGGTAAACTCTCGTGATTTTAGAGGCTCCACCACAGTGCTAGACTATCACGCGGACTTGCTATGAGATAGATGACATCTACCTTGTAAGCAGCCTTAGCATGCCCTGTTCAGCAGTCGATCGTTTTACCAGGGAGGTGGTTTACCGGGGAGACGGGAACTCTCTATTCATTCAGTACTGTACATGAAGGAAGACATTACCTCAACCAGCTCCCAGCCCGACCAGATGCATGCATGAATGCAATACCCGCTCGCGCTGGTTTACGTTTGGAACAGCACACACACACACACACACACACACACACACACACACACTCACATACACACACTCACATACACACACAGTACACACACACACACACACATACTCACAAGCACACTGACACCAGGGAGTGTTCCAGTCCACCTGTCTTGACACGGGTACAGAAATAGATCGAACGTTTATTGACCTTGAGTCGGGTCAGACTCACAAAAAAAGAGGAAGAAGAAACCACGCCAGAGAGAGAGTGATCAGATTGCAGGGAGAGAGAGAGAGAGAGAGAGAGGAAGAGGGAAAGACACATTTTCACAAACCTGCCTCGTTATGACGCAATCGTGGAGAACAGTGCCAGTAGCTCCATGATACAGTCGAGGATGGAATCAGAGCTTGAAGCTCCTTGATGGAATAAAGCCCATCCCATACTCACGACTATAGGACTGACAGAGTTTGGATCCTGAACAAGTCACAGCAGCTTCAGCATAAACGAGTTGTTTTTTGTTTTGTTTTGTTTTTTCAAATCCAAAGTCGGTCAGTCATAGTCGTGAGTCGTATTCCAATAGTGTGCGGCGGGCTTAGGATATGTAGGTCACTCTTTGGCCTTTAGTTCGGCCTGCACTAATTTATTAATTTATTTATTTTATTTTATTTTTTTTTTTGTATTTCAAAGTTACGTTGGTGTTTTCATTATGCAGATGGTGCATTATAGTAGGCCTATGATAAGTGGCCTATTGGCCCCAAAACATGATTTTAGACTGAAAATAATCCGAGTTACGTGTTTGTTTTTTTATTTTTTATTTTTACATACAGATTATATTCAGATTGACAGTGTAAATCATTAATCGATTGATTTTCAAGGAAAATGGACTTACCGGATTATTTTTTTCTTTCGAACACGCTCTTCTTCCTTCAGAGAAACACAAAACCTCCACATTCAACTCCAAAGGGAGGAAAATCAAGCTGCGCATACCGAGGTTGAGGTAACATAAGTAAATCCAAGTTCTGTGAGTTTCAGAGGAATATCGCAAGATCTTGTGGGTGGTATACTAGTACTTTAGTAAGCTTCAGTTTGATTGTAGTTATGAACTACCTATTTACGACGCCAGTGTAGCCACGGGTATGAGCATGTCGCTGTAATAATATTGTGCGACACAACAGAAGCCTGCAACATTGTGTGCGACATCCTCGAGAATTGGCGACATGCATGTTCTAACTATATAAGTGTTATCAAATTTGTGAAAAACACGTGTAAAACTTGTGGGACGACAAACTCATATGTTGGCTGAACTCTATTTCATTTTTTTTTTTGAAGAATATTTTATTCTCCATCAATGGTATTTCGTTTATGCATCGATACAAGGTACTCCATCATCTCTTTATTGTTTTAGGGGGTTTCGTGTTGACAAAGTCGAGTATTTGGCTGCAAAAATTGCGGTGAGCTACCTGTGGTGTATGGCTGGTGCGTGTTCCACGTGTTTAGAGGGCATAGTGAAAATTCAAGGAAAAAAAAAACTACAACCCAAACGAATTGAAACAGAACGCGCAGTGGTACGGGGAAAAGACACTGCGTGCGAACATCTTCATAAAAAAAAAATAAAAAAAAATAAAAATAAAAAATGTCGCTACGGCGACAGGTGTATGCCTCCGCAATAATGCAGGTCTATAGTACAATGTCTTGACCATGTGTGATGACAGTTTCACACAATTGGCAAGATATTAAAATGACAGGTTTGCCACAAATGTGCTGAATGTTTACTTTCCTAGAACTATCAATTGGATGAATGATTAAAACGTCAGAGTGCAGGTATTTGGGGGAACTGATGATTTTTACTGGACTTTTGACCCTTTTATAAGTTTATGCATTGAGTAATTTTCAAGGTATTGAGAAAAAATATAAATTCAGTATCAAATGGTAAAATATTATTATCTAAACCTGGCCTTTGACCTTTGACCTCACAGTTCCAAAGAGAATCACTGTTAGGTAGAACATGCATAAATATGTAAGTTTCATGATAATACCTTGAGTTACTTTTGAGATATGGAGGAAGAAGTGCAATTTAGCACTTTCACTTGACCTTTGACCTTTTGGCACGAAACTTCCCGCAGAATATATATTGGGTTATACATGCATACATCAAGTTAAAAAAATCCTCCAGGCATTGCATAAATATAAGAAAAGTAGTGATATTTTGAGGAGTTGACCTTGAACTTTGACCCCTGACCTTTGACCCATGATCCCCAACTTCCCTAGATAATCACTGCCCATCGGTTCATATATATACTAAGTTCCATGAAGATACCTTGAACCATTTGCGAGATATGGAGAAAAACATGAAATTTCAACCTTTTTTCACAAAATAACCTGTGACCTTTGACCTTTGACCCCGTGACCCTAAAATCCAAACAAAGTATTATCCCCCAGGATATACCCTCATACCAAGTTTGATGCAAAACCACCTCACGGTTCTTGAGATATTGACAAAAACAAAACGGGACGGACGTACGGACGGACGGACGGACGGACGGACGCCCCGAAAACAATGCCTCCGGCCACTTCGTTGGCGGAGAAAAGAGAAAAGAGCAAAATCCCACGATAGCAAGGTGCCACAGACTTGGCAAAGAGGGGGGGGGGGAGGGGGAGGGGGGGGAGGGGGGAGGGGGAGGGGGGAGGGGGAGGGGGGAGAGCGGGGGGTAAACCACAAATCCGCGCGGTGGCGCATTCCTGCTGAGGTCATAAACAGTCTGGGGCCTGCGGGAATGAAAAGGATGTTTCGAAGCGAGCTCAAGTCGAAGACTCCGGGGAAGACCACTGGCAGGATTGCAATCGTTACCTGATTCTACATTTCTTTCAATCAATTGACGTAAAATAATGTCATTTTTTCTATTTTCTTTATATCTTTCCTGAAATATATCCCACTGCCCTCCAAAGGGGGAAGATTCTCTATCATTATTCTTTCTTTTGTGACGGTGACTCAGAGGTGCTTGATTATAAAAAGGGAAAATCATGTTACTGTTCGTCACTCTGCAAGTTCGTTGTTCTGAGAGAGAAACACTTTCGTTATTTTTATGGTTCCTTGATTCGAACACGGGTGTTCGTTCATCCTGAAACGAAATAAATTTCGTACCACGTATAGGACCTAATTCGTTTTCAGAATAAAAATGTTCGGATTATAACTAACGCCTTCATATTCGGAGCAACAAATGGATCTGGAACAGGAATTTGGGGACCCGGATTGACGAACCTTATACATGACGTGTACTTATCCCCCAAAGTAATGGATACCGTGCAAAGAAATTAACGATGTCAAAAAGGGAGATTAGTTTCCCGCCAATTCCCCCTTCCGTCAATACTAAGGCTCCTACTTCGGAAGTATAGGTCTGTCTCTCGTTGCTCGATAAAGAAAAAGAAAAAGAAATGAACAACGTCAAAATAAACAAGAACAGAATAAACGCATGTTCGCCTATCGTGGGGCATCTATGCAATACTGTTACCTTGGATGATATCCTCACCCTCACCATCGTGTAATTCCTATATAAGAAAGCAATTAATAATTATGTTTTGCACTGGATGTTATGAAAATGTATGTGATCTGGTATCCCGACGTAATGTAAATGATTATGTTACATGAAGAGGGCTGTTCGTGGGTGGTATTCGAATACTGTTTTGTATAATTATGATTTCGTTATGTGTAGATTATGTGCGTATAATATGAGTTTCATTTTAAATGGAGTTTCAATCAATTTTATTATTCATGTCAAATTGGATTCCTCGGAAGACCATCACGACCATGAATGCCGAGTTGCGAGCAGGGCAATCCATACGTTTACCTTTGGTTATAATACCATGTTATTATAGTTGAAATGTATCATTGTTACCTTGGGACTTTACGGTGAATCATTTATTAACAGACAATCAAATATCTCCCACTGCCCAAGGGGAAACATATCAAACTAAGAATGACATTCATTTTTGCTTTTAAGATTTCCCCTCCCGTCTGACAATAATTTTCTGAAACATCCACCAGTGCCGGATGTAGAATGTTTATTCCGAAGGTGATATCCGACAATGAAGTACAAAGGCTTGATACTCCGATGAATTAGAATCACAAGCTTACGCAATGCTATTTTACGAAGAACACTCTTCGGATATATGTTGAAGATTAGTGCCTAAACATTACCTATAAACCAAAACAATCGTAGCATATGTATACTAGCTAGGCCTTCTAAATAACCAATAAAACATTTAAACGAATTAATAATTGCCTATAAATAATCGGCAGCACCCCTCAAGTATTTCAAGAAACAACTATATGTCTTGTGCAAAACAATTCCTGCATATTTTTTGAATGTGGCAAGATATAATGCGAACATGAGATTGTGAGTTATAAGAACAATTTCAATATTGAGCTGAGTTCAGCAGATGTCATAAAATATCTTCGGATCTCGTTCATGAGGACATGCCAGCAGAATTTGGGTAAATGAAATGCAGCCATTTCCACTGGAACTAATGGTAGATCAATGTTATTGCCGTATCCTTGGAGTAAAATGTCGCCGGGGCGCGGGACAATTCATTGTGGTGTCTTCGAAGGAAACATCACCGGAGCAAGTGTTGGTGGTTCAGTCGTCGGCGGAGCAATCATTGTCGACGGAGCAGATGTCGTTGGGGTGATGTTGTGGAGCACATTCTCGCGGAGCGAATTAATGTCAGTGGAGCATAAAGACTGACCTCTCTTTGATACATACGTATACTCATGGACACAAAAGAAACATTAGCCAATGGTATAAAGGGTATAGTGGTCGGACATTTCCATCGCCTTGATGTTACCATTTTGCAAAGAATCTACAAATTTTAGTAACATACATTCACCAAAATTAATGTCATACCATACATTTCTGGATGCTGAAAATAATTAGAAGCTGACCTATTTCACTCAGCGTGACAAAGGTGAAAAGTTTACGTTTTCTCTGTTGTTCCGGATTAAAGAAAAACAAAATAACGTCACCATGATTAATTTCCTATTATGACAATGTGTGGGAAGGGATAATGTGTCATTCATATTTTTTTGCGGTACATCAATGATCATTGATGCGACTTGACTTGACATCATCTTGAAGTTCATCAGGACGTGTTTCCAGTGACGTTCATTTACTGGTGCTATATAGGGACAGCATGTCATGTTTTTACGGAGCGTTGTTCAATCTGTTAAAAACAATATAAAAAACATACATAACGATATGTGCACAGGAAATTACAATCCTCTGATAATTTATGACAATAATAATGAGATGTGATGTTTATGGCTTATTTGCAATACATTGCACTCCCGTTACAACGAACACGGTAATAACGAAGCAAAACTTCTGTTCCCAAAATGTTCGCCATTAAAGTCTGTGTTAAAAAGATTCGCTTATAACGAACACGTTTATAGCGAAATTTTCGTTATGACGAAGTCTTTTCCGAGCGCCACTGACAAAGAAAAACAAAAGAAATGTGCTCTGTTATAACGAAATGCGGATCGCTTCCGAAAATACGTAGCGGAACAAGCATTTATAGCGTCTCTGCGTGGGCGAATGCTTCACAATACTGCGTTTTCGATCCGTGTGTCACGCACAAGTTTTCGAGGAGAACTTGCATTATTGTTAAACAATCTGACAATAATCTGAAATTGAGTAAGGTTCCTTATTACAAAACACAAAGATTCTGATACACCTAAATGTCCGTTAGTTCGGAAATGAAACAGTGTTTGTTCACGAACATTTTGGCGTTATTCCAAAGATTCGTTATTCCGAAAAAAAATAAAAATATGGTTCTTATTACGACGGTGCGTTTGTCCGAAAATGATAGGAATTCCAAACATTCATTAATTGGAACATTAAAAAAACAACAACCTAAAACAACAACAAAACAAAAAAAAAACCCAAAAACAAACAAACAAACAAAAAACGTTTCGTTAATCCAGAAAAGAAAAGGTAAGTCCACTAACAAATCTTAGGAATTGCAAACCTTATAATCGTCTTATAAGAAAACTGAACCTTCGAAATACGTAACCTGTGTCATTTTTTTTTTTAACAAACCTTCCACGGAATGACAAACTTTATTACATTTTCGGATTAAAAAACCTTCGCAACAACGAACCTTCGGAATAGTGATCCTTTCTCAGTTAGTAAATTACAAACCTTTGGAATGACGAACCTGATCATTTTAATTTCCGATCGACGAACCTTCGGACATTACAAACAACTTTATGCTCTCTTTTAATTGTAATATTCAAACGAAATTTAAAAGGTCCCATTCCATTTTACATAGCTTTCCAGTGTATTCAGCAAACAGAACATCATAATTTATATGCTTGGTTTCCTTGTTTTCGTGTAATATTGTATTTGTTCGGTTATAACGAAACTTCGTTATAACGAAAGAAAACTGCCCCCATGCCCCCTATAGGGTATAGTTAGTTCTCTTTTCTTTTAAAATGTATATCATCAAGGTTCTGCAGTGACCACGGGTATATTATTTTTTGATATTTGTTTTTAGGAAGGAAACAACCCCGAAACGAGGGGGCATTGGTGGCACGAGAAACTGAAGGGGAAAAAATGCATGGGGGAGACTTTTTTTCCTATTCAGCCGATTAATCCCGAGTGGGGCACCAGAAAGAAATAAAAAAGAAAGGATGCAATATATATATCTTATATATATATATATATATATATATATATATATATATACGTGTGATACATACCTGATGGCATACGTGTAGAGCTGTCCACCGTTGCTTGTTATACCGGTCGAACACGAAGCCACCTCGATCACTACTGATTATAGCTTACTATAACACGAAGCCCCCTCGATCTCCATTGGGATTGTGTTATGTGAAAGAGATTGCATAAGATTATGCTCTTGTCATGACATTTGTCATCATGAAAAAAGGGAAAAGACGGTCGCACAATCACAGATGGAAGAGGTCTTTGATTTGCTTTGTTGTTGTTGTTTTTGACAAAATTGTCTCACAGAATCACCTGATAAGCAAACAAACCAGTCCTCTTCACATTAATTTTTCTCTGCCAATTCTCTCCACAAAATTGGCCGCTAAGCAAAAACAACAACAACAAAAAATAATACAAACAGAACCAGCACATGACTGTGGTAATCAATTCCATTAAATCACCTGCCCAAACAACAAGCAAACATGTTATACATAAAACGCATATTAGGCCCTACTAATTGTAAAAACAAACAGTCAGTAAAACAACTAGAAAACATAACATTTCGGAATACGTCTTTCTTGGTCAATCAGGCCTGCGCATACTACGCTACGAAAAAAAAAAATAAGAAAAAAATGTCCGGCATAAAATGCTACATGCCAAGCGTCAATATCCATGATAGGCCTATGCCTACTCTGATGGCAACGTTGACCATGTAGATAATCGTCATTAACAATCGGATTTTCTATATTATGTTAGTTAGCGATTTTTTTTTCTTTTTGACTAGACAGCCCATTCATTGTCAGAATGAGCAAAAGAAAAAAAAAAAGGCTGTGAAGACTTTTTTAAAAAATAATTTCTTTCATTTTTTTGTTTAAATCTTGACCTGACAACACATATGTCGAGAGAAGTGTTTTTCTTCGATAAGCATATAAACGTGGCAATTGAACATTATTCTAGAAGAACGCTACATGTATACCATCTTGCAGCACAGTTCCATTACACACTCTTTGACTGCACACAGTGCACAGGTACCACGTGAATGGAGCAATGAAGCAAAAACAAACAAAAACGAAAACAAAAACCCGAAAACAATAATAATCTAAACAGGATTAGCATTTCTGTACAATCTGTCGACAAATCATCTGCTCAAACAAAAAACATTGTCGCGTTCTGCACAAAACGCATATAGGCCCTACTAAATCTGTAAAACAACAACAACAAAATAAATAACCCGAACCTTTCGGAATCCATATAATTCTTTGACACTCAGACCTATGCTATTTACGCTAAGAAAAAATGGACAAATGGAAAAATGTCAAGCATAAATGCTACGTTGCAACTGATATACGTCGATGTAGGGCAATTTGTCAATCAGCTGCAATGAAAACATCTCGACGGAAGAATTTCATGAATTTGAATAAAATTAATGCTTCGTGCCAAGCGTCATGTACTGCACCAACTCTGGCAACGTATAGTGTATAGACGATCATCACTAACAACCGAGCTGGGTTTGTTTTTGTTGTTGTTGGTTTGTTGTTGATGTTTTAGTTAGGTTTAGTCGGCGATTGTTTTCTTTTTTTACTTGACAGCTGATTTATCGACATAATCGGCCAAAAAAAGGGAAAAAAAGTGCAGACAATTTTTGATTTCAAACAACAAAACCCAAAATAATATTAATAGTAATCAAAACAGGATTAGTGGTCATCAATATTATTCTGTCAACAGATCGCCTGACAAAACAAAACAAAACAAAACGAAAACACAATTAAACACGTCTTCCATAAAACGCATATAGGCCCAACTAATTTGAAAAACAATCAGTAAAAGTACGCTGAGAAAAAAAGAAGAAGAAAAGGAATGAAATTAAGAAAGAAATGCTCAGCATATACAGGCTGAAGCGTCAACTATGGCAACGTTGACCGTGTGTAGATCATCAAGCTGTTTTTACTTCTGTAGGTTTAGTTGACGATATTTCGTGCATTTTTTTTTATTGGACTGCTCATTTAGGCTATGGACAGAGTTGGCAAAAACGATGCAAAGATTGTTATTGATTTTTTGATTTGGCTTGTCAGCACTTACGGCGAGAGAATTGCTTTTCTTTCATCATAAATGATATAGTGTAAAAACCATGGCAAATTGAACAAGACCCTGTCGCCATTACACGCCGGCCGCAGTAACTACGCACAGAACACCGTAGGCCCTACCATGCTGGACAAACAAATCAAAAAAAAAAAACAACAAGAAAACCCTAAAACGACAATAACACAAACAGGATTAGCAAATTTGGTTGTCAGTTCTCTCGACAAATCACCTGACCAACAACAAACATGTCCTACAATCGCAAAACGTATCTCAATAGGCCCCACTAATTTGAAAATTACAAACAATCAGTAAAAAAAAAAAAAACAGAAAAAAAGCAAAACAAAAATCCTTTCGATTTCGGATTACGTCTTTCTCTGACAATCAGGCCTATGCAACTAAAAAATTAAATAAAAAAATTAAGATTAGAAATGAACAGCATGTGGTACGTGCGGAAGCGTCAACATCTACCGACTGCATGGCAACTTTGGCTGTGTAGATGATCATCAGTAATAAATACATGAGAGCTGTTGTTCTTTCTTAGGTTTACTTGGCATTTTTTCTTTACTTGATTGTGTGATCATGTATATCGTCACTAACAAAAGGATCGTTTCCCTCATTTCAGTCTTGTTTTGCAGATGTGCCTTTTTCAGACAGAAATGTCTTTGAATAGATACAGATGATGACAGATGAGGAGCAGCAATACCTGAGATCATGAGAAATTTTGTGTCAATCATGCACGGCCACCTGTAGGCCTACATCTCAAAAGCGTCTCAAAGACAGTTTTAGCATGCTTTAGGGTACTGCTTTGATCCCATGATTGTCACCGCAAGCAAGCCGGGAGAAGAACAAGATGGAGATTCGATAAATCTAAAACTATATGCGCAGAAGAAAATAACGCAGAAAAATCAAATGAAGTGAATGTGCAGTCTTGAGGTGTATGTTAGGAAATCATACCTCAAAGCAAACACTTTCGCTAGGGAAAAGCAGGCAGTTTTTAAAAGAAATGATGGAAGAATGATTGTCACTTGTGATCTCAATATTTCACTTTTCCGTAGCATATTCCAGAGCACAAAAAAAAGAAGGAAAAAAAAAAAGGGATCGGTATTCGTAGAGGACAGGTATAGGCCTATCCTGTAGGGAAGGTATTATGCGTGTGCAAAAATGTGTACGATGAATGTCCTTGTACTAGTAGGCCTATATTAGGTCCATGGCCTGTCAACAAATCACCCGACGAACAACAAACATGTCCTTCACAAAACGTACAGGCCCACTATTGTTTACTCTTTTTTTTTTTTTTTTTACTTGGAAGCTCATTTATCGACAGAATAACAAAAACAAGAAAAATGGGAGGGTTACCTTTGATTGTTTGTTTCAGTTATTTTATCTGTTCTTGTCAACACATAATATGGCGAGAGAATCTTATTGTTTATTATAGCATGAAAACATGGCAATTGAACATGCATTTCGGACCGCCTCTATATAGATCTGCCGAACAGTCCACTAACACGCAGCTCGCAGCTGGTCGTATGAATACTAACAGTACCCAAGTACATAATACGTGTAATACGTTAGTAGCTTGCAACGGGGCGAACGAACGAAGCCAGCTCGCTTGCCATGGCCACGCATGTACCATCCACTAGTACAGTGATTGGCATTGTCATAGCGAACGGAAGCCAGTACGATATCGCCACGGACTACATTGTTCAGTGGACTGAATCCACTCTTTGGTGGAAGCATGACTAGCAAAGAGTATCGACTTTTTGGTGGAAGCAGGGAGGTCTCACCTCCCTGGTGGAAGGCAAAGAGTGGGGAAAGCGCGGGGGGCATGTGTACAATATGGGTACTAGATAGCATGCTCATGGCCACCCACGTGCACAGTATACGGTTGGCCCATCCATGCCCCCATGATACGTACACACAACATACACCGCACAGGGGTATCGTTCGATCGTACACTACTGGACGTCGGACATAAAACGCACACAGTGGCTATACACACAATGTACGCAGTTGTCGACAGCTTGCTCTGCTATAAACGGATCGCGGATCGTAGCCTCTGGGATGCGGTCGCGCTTGTGTAAAGTACACTTCAGTAGTATATCACAGAGCTCTCTCAAGACTTCTGTAAGTAGTATACTATCAGTAGTATCCGAAAACCGACTTTCTTCTCGGGACCGCAAGGGGGCGTTGTGAATCATGCGCTCGAGACCAAATCCTTCCGCCGTTATTTTGCGAGAGTCACTACTGCAGTTCTCATCTAAATTGACGTTCTAGTAATCAAACATGAGTTATAATGCTCCCTAAGCATCATACTGACTAGCAGTTATATCCTGATACTTTGAATCATGGTTTCACTCGGTGAAATGCACCTTAACAGGAACTCCATTTTATCTTTAAATGTCATTTTCAACGCTGCACTTCTCTTGGTGGATTCAATGCCAAGCTGTTGAGCAAATACGTAAATTACTCCTTCCATTTTGTAACGATGATATTGTAAGAATGACGATAAAATGAATGTTGATATTAATATTAATGATAACAATAAGAATAAACTGCAAGATTATGTGGTGCAAGGCCCACACAAAAAGATGTCTATAAGCACACGTAATAAAGAAAAAATAGACATGAGAGAGAAAAGCTAACAAGGTAAGATGAAAAGTGACATTCAGCATAAAGCCAAATCCATTGATAAGTTAAAGAAATACTTTTTAAACAGACTCTCAACACTTGAAACTTGACCATCTACTGTGAAGGTAGATGCCCTATGATTATTGCAAGGTTCCTACAGTCCCTATGCATACGTTCACGAAAGAAGGAAAGATATAAATATGTTAGAATGATGTCAAATGTTTCAGACATTGAAAGAATTTTTACTTCATTGCTTACGTCGAGATTCAAAGTGTGGATGAAACAGCTCTTTCCAAAGCTTTCAGACATGACACACACACACACACTGAGCTCTTCGCAGTGATTTACTTCACCCTTGTCAGAAGAAGAAACCGTTAAAGTGCTGATATTGATTAATCAGTACACTGTTTCACCTAAACTCGCATAATTCCTGAACAGCAAATTGACAACTTTGCCTTCAAGACTTGAGTTTGATCACGAAGCTGGATTTCTAAAATCAACCGCATTCTCCTCCATGTGTGACGTCAGCCTCACGAATATTTGCATCATATACGTCACTTCCAAAATACATAACGCTGAAGGCACTATCTACCCTGCCCAAGCGTCCAACGTTGTGAAGACAAAAAGAAAAAAGATGAATAAAAATGGTCCGGTTTTATTAACTCTTCTCCGCATAAGGGAGTGACGCCGATAGCCATTATCGGGTTGTGCCGTGTAGGAAAAAAAAAAGTCTTTAACTTCTTCCTGAAAAGAAGACCAGTGAAGAATGTCATACGTCATTCTATGTTGTAACGTTTCTTTAATCTTTGAAAGGCGCTGTAGATGAAATCGTAAAACTCGTAGTCTTCTTTCATGTATTCTCTTGCAATTTGTACTAATTCTGGAGATATGGGTTGCTTGTTGGTCGTTTTTGTCTCCGTCGACATGTTCTTACCTGTTGAACGAAGAAAACGGACAAAAGACTTTACAGCCTGCTCTTTTTGGCCTCATAAAGCTTCATCGCACAACTAGCTAACTCCATTGTTTTCCAAGTTTTAAAAATGCCATTAAAGCTGCTAAAAGCACAGAAATAGTAAAAATATAGAGGATGTTTTTACCAAAGCTTCAAACTTTCTTGATATGTTACAAGTAAAGCATCATTGGACGGGTTTTATTTTGCTGAATTTGATGACACACTTTCTTCAAAATCTTCGAAAAAAGGGCGCTTCTTCATTTGGTTACGGAACAAGAAATAGGAGAGCATAAGAATTATGTGTCTTCACGCACATCATGACCAATGATTACTTCTGAGGGTCTACCAAAGTTTCTATATTAGATAATAAGACCTATTGCGTTCCATAATCTATAAGATATAAGGCCTAATTACAAGGCGTTTCATAAATACTGTCAACGCATTATACCCACGATATTGGCCAATTTCATTCATACCTTCAATCCAAACTAATCCAGACACTGATATGATGTGATAGGTATTCGAATAATTTACATGCAGCATTTGCACATACTTGAACAATTTACTTCTTTGGAAAAACACTTAAAGATACGTAATTTCATTAATTAGCGGGAAGGAAACAGTTTGTTTTCAAGTGCCAAACAATAGTTTAACTGGTATGACTGAAGCAAAGGAAAATGCACTTGAAATGAAACATATATATTAATTGTATATATCTTTTTATATCTGTAGCGCCGTCTTGTGAAGAAATTACTCGGAATCAAATAAAACCAACGACAATTTATGTAAAAAGTGGGTATTGTTGTGAACGTATTTGAATGTTAATAATCTTATGTCACACGTGATAGTGCGAAACATTGTTAAAGTTACTTGATTTATTTATTTATTTATCTATTTTTTACTGGAAGCTGGAGATAAATTTGCATCAATTGTCCAAATGAATAGGGAATTTGATTTTATGAAATTACGAGCAGAATAAAGAAAACTGAGGAAATGGGATCCAAGAATAGTTTAAAGAATGAGGAAGTATTCAAGGTAAAAATTACAAGTCTGCAAAGTAAAAAGCACACACGTAACTGTAAACAGGTGCAATGTTATGTGATGTGTGCTTAAAAAGCTTCACCTGATTTCGTTGGTGTATGATACGTCTCAAATAGACCACCAAACATGTCTGGCATGAGTTTCTCGAGAAGGAGCAGCGAATTTTCATACTCTTCCACTATACCGACAAATGTGTAGTATCGCTTTACGTTCGAAATCGCAGTTCTTAGCCCCCACCGGCGATTAGAATCCGACCTAGGCAAAAAAAAAGAAAGAAAAAAAAAAAGGAAGGTACAACAAAATATCAAGATAGTCCAACACATATTATACAGTGCCGTGAAATGACTGCTATGATTGCTAATTGCTATTGACCTCTATGATTTTTAATGTTTTGTTTCAGCAATGTTACACGTCTCCATTATCATTATAAGTCTCTTGTTAAATATGTCTCAAGTAAGGGAGTTTCTCATCTTTTTTAGCTGACTCTACTCTTTTGTATTTAAGCACCCAATAGCGTAGGGATTCATGGTTGGACCAGTTGAATCAATTTTCAACCACGAATAGCGTCCGGGTCAGCGAACAATTATGACTAACGAAGTGTACGCTCAGAGGTAACGATCGACTCTGGCAATCAAGATTCTTCGGCTGTGTGTGTGTACTTACATAGGGATCAGTGAAAAAGCTGCACACATTTCCTTACGGAGATTCTCGAAAACATCCGAGCCGAACCAGCCTTTCTACACCATGGTACACTGTATTCCCACACATAAACCAGCTCTGTAAGACACTAGTAATTCCTCACACTTCTTAAATGACTTCATTCAACCAGTGGCGTATCTAGGGGGGGGGGGGGGGGGGGGCAAGGGGGGGCACGTGCCCCGGGCGCCACTCCTTGGGGCGCAAAAAACGAAAAAAAAAAAAGAAACGAAGAAGAAGAAAAAAAAAGGGGAAAAAACGAAGAAGAAGACAAAAAAGAAAAGAAAAGAAAAAGAAGAAGAAGAAGAAGAAGAATAAGAAGGAGAAGAAGAAAAAAAAAAACTCGCCCGGAAAGGGGGGAGGGAGAGTGGTGGGGGGGGGGGCAAAAAACCAAATCAAACAAGATAAAAACAAAACATGATGATGACGCTGACAAAATGGCAATGTTTATTGTGTTCGCACAAGAATTTCATGTTCTGTAAGCTGTTCCAAATAACATTTTCGGCTCGCTCGCTGCCCTCGCTCGCCAAACTTTATACAAAAAAGGAAGGTAAGAACAAAACGTGATGATGACGTGGACAAAATGACAATGTCTATTGTGTTCACACATGTCATTTTGTATTGAGCAGGCAACATGTTTCACGGAGTAGCGGCTGCAATTTCTTTCGTTCTGAAGCGATCGCCAATTGGATCAAAAGAAGGCGCCAACGGTTTCGAACATACGGGGGGGGGGGGATAAAAACAAAACGTGATGATGACGCGGACAAAATGACTATATTTATTGTGTTCACACAGAATTCCATGTTCTGCAAGCTGAAATACAAAATTTTTCGGCTCGCTCGCTGCGCTCGCTCGCCAAGATTTATACAAAAATGAAGGTAACAACAAAACGTGATGATGATGTGGACAAAATGGCAATGTCTATTGTGTTCATACATGTCATTTTGTATTTAGCAGGCAAAATGTTTCACGGAGCAGGGCTGCAATTTCTTTCGTTCTGAAGCGATCGCCAATATTGGATCAAAAGAAGACGCCAACGGTTTCGAACATACGGGGGGGGGGGAGCAAAAGAATAATCAAACAATATAAGAACAAAACGTAATGATGACGCGGAAATGTACAAATTTCGGCTCACTCGCTCGTACTAATTTAGAGTATTTTTTCAAGTCCTCAATTTGTTGATATAAATCGTTATCTATAAGGTCGTCACTATATCTTGATTAGAATTGTAAGATCTCATAAGCAAAAAATGACAAGAATTCCATGTTTTGTAAGCTAAAATACAAATATTTTCGGCTCGCTCGCTGCGCTCGCCAAAATTTATCCCCCCAAAAAGAGAGAAAAGAACAAAACGTGATGATGACGCGAAAATATACAAATATCGGCTCACTCGCGCGTACTAAATTAGAGTATTTTTTAAAGTCCTCAGTTTCTTGGTATAAATCGTTATCTATAAGGCCGTCACTATATTTTTATAATTGAAAGATTTGATAAGCAAAAAATGACAAGAATTCCATATTTTGTAACCTGGTATACAAAAATTTTCGGCTAGCTCGCTGCGCTCGCTCGCCAAAATTTTTAAAAATTCATTACATTTAGATCACCCTCAAAAGACCCCTTTTAAGCGCTTGAAAAAGCATATCATGTGGATTTGGTGTAAAGTCCCTACCGGGATGGGGTTGGGGTTGAACACTTTTTCAGAAATTAGGGGCGCAATTTTCGCGCTTGCCCCAGGCGCCGTTTTCCCTAGATATGCCACTGCATTAAACTCGATTCAATTCAATTAAATTCAATTCAATTCAGTTCAGTTCAATTCAATTCTAAAAATATATTCTATTTCCATCAGCAAAAGAAATACATAAAAATATGCATTTGTCGGGTAATTCTATGAACAATGTGGAATAAAAAACACAAATACAGAACATTAATATAATAAAATATCACCATATTATATATATATATATATATATATATGACACAAATGTACACACTAATAGTTATGTACATGTATGATGTACTGAAGTCATGGTTGTTTTGATGTGTATGTACACAGGTTGACCAGATTAATGGAGAACATTCTATTTGATATACATTGTAGTACATACAAGCTGACCAGATCAGTGGAGAATTTTCTAGGTGGTATACAACGTAGCTTCAGTACATGCATGTAACAGGAAGTACATTATAGCTCATTCAATGTAGAAAAGTATTTCACTCAATCCAGAATGTTCTAGGAAGTGCTTACATATTTGGCTGAGTCATGCACTGTCCCTGTAGCCCAATGTGATTGGTAGTTAATTTTGGCACTGATATGTTATGCACATAGTTAGGCAGTGAGTCATCCAGGTTTCCTGGAACTAGGACTTGCTAGTATGTTCAGGTATGTGGCCCCAGGTTGGAGAGAGTTACAGAATGTGCTAAAAAGGGGTGACTGGATATATAAAAGCCGCAGAAATTCTGCAGTAGGCAGAGTACCCAACATCTCTGCTCTGAGAGTTACGTCACTTCTGGCTCTGAAGCAACGTGTTATAGTCAGTCCTGTGTTACCTGCTGACCTGTTATGTTTGTGGAGATAAGGCCTGCAAGACATTTTGCCTGCAGATAATTAATTTGCCTACATTGGAGATTACCAGGGAACTGTAAGGACTTTGTGATTTAGGATTTGCCTGTAATACACGTAAGTGATTCCATTACTGACTTATATTTGTTTCTGATGATCATTATTGTACTGATGTGAAAACTGATGACGAGTCTGTACCCACAATATCACTGTTAATAAACCGCCTGAACATTAGTTGATTGTCTTTTTTGTGCGATCATTCTCAGTGTGATTTTGGTCGTAACAATTATAGGTATAGCTATAGATATAAAAACGCTGTTATAGTTCAATTTGGATTAGTCACCTACCAGCATTCGGGTTGGTAGCCGCAGAACTTCGGGAAGATTTGTGGAGCAGTGCATGAATGATGGCGTGATCGGATGCAGTCTTCGATTGACTGTGAGGATCGAGCGAGAATTGAGAGACAGATATGGGACATTAAAAAGAATAGAAAAAACATAAATAATTAAACAAGTTCAGTAGTGGGGCTGCTTAGCTTGAAAATTCAAAGGAATTGTGCATTTTGTGATACAAGCACCAAATTTGGCGCACATGTACATTAACATGTTGCAAATATTTTTAGATATTGGGCCACTCGGAATTCTGTCTTTATGTCCGCCATATTGGATTTCAAAATGGCCGCCATTTGAAATCTACATATGTGATTATCTCTGGGTCTAATGCTGCTATTGACTCGATTCTGGTGTCTAAATGTATGTTTTGGGGGGCAAGGAATCCAATGGTAACAATCTGCATTGCGCATTATCACCAATGGGCCGCCATGTTGGATTTCAAAATGGCCGCCATTTAAAGTCTACATTTGTCGTTATCTCTGGGTCTAATGTTGCTATTGACTCGATTCTGGTGTCTAAATGTACGGGTTTTTTTTTGTGTGTGGGGGGGGGTAAGGAATCCAATGGTAACAATCTGCATTGCGTGTTTTCTCCAATGGGCCGCCATATTGGATTTCAAAATGGCCGCCATTTGAAATCTACATTTGCGATTATCTCTGGGTCTAATGCTGCTTATTGACTCGATTCTGGTGTCTAAATGCATGTTTTAGGGGGTAAGGAATCCAATAGTAACAATCTGCATTGCGTGTTTTCACCAATGGGCCGCCATATTGGATTTCAAAATGGCCGCCATTTGAAATCTACATTTGCAATTATCTCTGGGTCTAATGTTGCTATTGACTCGATTCTGGTGTCTAAATTTACGGGGTTTGGGGTATTTTTTTTTGGGGGGGGGGTTAGGAATCCAATGGTAACAATCTGCATTGCGTATTTTCACCAATGGACCCCATATTGGATTTCAAAATGGCCGCCGTTTGAAATCTACATTTGCGATTATCTCTGGGTCTATTGACTCGATTCTGGTGTCTAAATGTATGTTTTGGGGGGGGGGGGCAAGAAATCCAATGGTAACAATTTACATTATGTATTTCCACCAAATGGGCCGCCATATTGGATTTCAAAATGTCTGCTTTAATACATGGCCGCTTCTCGATCTACATTTGTCGTTATCTTTGGATCCAATGACATGATTCTGGTGGTAGTGGTGGTGATGGTAGTAGTTGTAGGTGTAGTGGTAGCTGTAGTGGCAGTGATGATCCCAGAAATGTTACATTGTGTCATTCCAGGTTCATCGTAACGCATGCATGCCTGTAGACTGACGGTGCTGGTTTTTGTTCGAGCAACCTCCGGTCCCGCAACCATCCAGCGACGAAGGGCACTATAGGTTGTCAGTGAGCCCAACCGCGCCACCGTCTCCTTTGATGCAGGCATTATTCTGCTCATGTGCCTGCTTAATCGGGATTGAAGAGAACACCCTCTGTGTTTTTTGAACTGTGAAGTGGCCTTCACTGAATTTCCTGGCTACATCTGGGTGTTTGGTAGTGAGTTTTGCCATGTCCTTTAGGTGCACTGGTATCCACCTAGCAGAGGTTGGACCAGCTCTGTCAGAGCATCGAGGTACATCATCAACGATCCCTGCCTGAGAGAACGCACATACCTTAGAACCAACAGTTCTAATTCTAGCACAGTTGCCCAGTAGCGAAACTGGGTGATGTTGTCTCGTCTCTGGCGACACCAGTCTTCAAACGCAGGAAGGTCCTCTGCGTCCCTAGTTTCTCCCAGACAGTAGTGGTTGTAGGCATGGTGTTGCAGGATGTACAGTGCTGTTGCAGTCACTTGATGTGCTCTTTTTGTGCGCAAGACATTAAATGCTCGCAGGAATGAGTCTGCTGTCCCTGCTGTCACAATCGCAATCTCAGTTTGCACAAGTGCTTGCACCCAATCACTCCCTTGCAGTCAGTCCCTCAGTGTTTTCAGTGTCGCCATCTCTATGTGGAGACCACCAAACATCACTAGTATGTGGTCTTCACCATAACTCTCTGGCCACTTTCACTGTATCTGCTTGGCCAAAGCAAACAGTAGCTGATCAAAGGTGACCTCTGCTGTCTGTTCAGGATTCAGGTGTTCTACAGCATTTTTCACAACATCCATTGATGGCAGGATCATGGCCACAATGTGGGCACTTTCCAGGAAGAGTGGAAGCAGCGACATGGGGCAGATGACTCGAGCATCTGGTGGCTGTTGGCTGGCATGAAATGTAGCCCAAGATGAGAGAGAGAGATGCTCAGGCCAACGTGTGACAGTCTGTCGTCCAATCCCTTCTTGCGTGTATGAGCATGAAACATCATCCCTATGTATGTTGGAAGTGGGGTCTCCTGTGCAACACTGTGCTTGGCACAGGTAGATGATGTTGCTGGGACCTTCTCTGTACTCGATGAACATGAATGTGCCCTGGTGCGTTTGCATAAAGATTGTTCCTCATCGCTCTGTCCTTCTTTCTTGAGTGCTCTCTTTTGTGCCCTCTGTAGTTTGGTGTTGTTGTACTGGAGCCTGCACGTCTGGTGATATTGTGTACCGTGTTCAACCATCGCAGCTTTAATGCCATGACCATCATTGAGTCTTTCTAAGTGAAATGATCCTGGAAGCTCTCAAAGTTCACTGAATTTGATCACATTCTATGCGAGTGAACTTTACCCTCTACCAATGTCTTTCCTCTTTGATTGGTCAGGTTTGGTCAGTGTCGCAATCTTATCTTCTTGATATATGAGGCATAATTTCCAGTCAGTTATGGTGAGTTGCGGTGATGTCGATGGTGAAGTTCACTCAGCATGAACTAATCTGAACCTCTTTGACAAAAACAAAAAACCAGTACTGTCAGTCTATAGGCATGCATACATCACAATGAACCTGGAACACTACAACTACTGCCACCACCACCATCAAAATCAAGTCATTAGATCCCAAGATATCGACAAATGTAGATCGAGTAGCAGCCATTTTGAAATCCAATATGGCGGCCCATTGGTGAAAATACGCGATGCAGATTGTTACCATTGGATTCCTTGCCCCACCCCCCAAAAAACATACATTTAGACACCAGAATCGAGTCAATAGCAGCATAGATCCAGAGATAATTGCAAATGTAGATTTCAAATGGCGGCCATTTTGAAATCCAATATGGCGGACCATTGGTGAAAATACGCAATGCAGATTGTTACCATTGGATTCCTTGCTCACCAAAACATACATTTAGACACCAGAATCGAGTCAATAGCAGCATGAGACCCAGAGATAATCGCAAATGTAGATTTCAAATGGCAGCCATTTTGAAATCCAATATGGCGGACATAAAGAGAGAATTCCAAGTGGCCCAATATCTGAAAATGTTTGCAATATGTTAATGTACATTTGTGCCAAATTTGGTGCTTGTATCACAAAGTGCACAAAAGGTTTGCTAAGCTGCCCCACTACAGTTCAATTCAGTTCAGTTCAAATTTATTTCATATTTCCACTTTCTCAATGATGAGATTACAAAATGATTGACAATAAAAGAGAATACAAAATATATACATTCATGTCTTTTGGTTGAAGAAGAAGAAAAAAAAAACATACTTGACACAAATGTATATGGTCGTATCCTATGAAGATGTCACAAGTAAGTATCAGAAATATGATGGGTCCTGCATAAAAGCTATAACGCTGGTAAAACTATAGGTTCCCGAATTTATAGGCATATAATTATACGGAGAACGGATATGTTTGTCTTGACCAACTGGAATTATACCAGCACAAAAATCGATAAAGAATAAACGAATGGACTAATGAACCACATGCAGATAACGCTCAAACCAGACTGTATACGGGTCTCGCTGTGTTTAAAAAAAGAATGCTATATATTTGATGTATCAGTGCCATTAAATAACTTGTTGCTGCGGACAAACACAAAAGACTGGGAGTATACAAAAGTTGCTAAAAACTTGGTAGTGTGTATCCACTAAGTAATAGCTGTTTTAATTTGCGTTTGAAGGTGAATAAAGATAAGGAAAAAGTAATATCTTGAAGGAGGCCATTCCAATATCTGGGTCCAGTAAATATAATTGTTTAATTTCTTTGCTAAAATAGTGCGAATACGGGAAAGGTGATAGGCGTCACTCTGGCGAGTGGGACAACAGTGAATAGAGCGATTCCTTTTGAACATGTGAATAAAAACAAATGGTGATTCATTAGTTATTAGTTTATACTTGAAAATTCCGAGATTAAAATAAGATAAGTCTGGGATTTTCAGAATTCTGTTTTGATAAAAAAAAAAAACAGTTGGTATGAGCAAAATATCCGGCGTGGTTTATGATTCTTATTGCACGCTTTTGAATACGGAGAAGGGAATCTAATAATGAGTGAATTGCATTTCCCCACGCCAAAATTCCATAATTAAAGTGAGGAGATATCAAAGAAGAATATCGCGATACTCTGCAAAATATAAACAGGAAAGAAATGTTTAAGCTTATTCAAAATTCCGATATTTCTGGACAAAATTTTACTTGTAAGATTAATGTGAGTTTTCCAGGATAATTCTCGGTCAATCAAAAGCCCTAAAAACTTTGTGTTATACACCTGCTTCAAACAAAGATCATTTATTTTGATATCATGTGGGACAACATCCAAAGAATTACCGAATACCATATACTGAGTTTTTTCTATGTTCAATGATAATTTGTTCGCATAAATCCAGGATTGCATAGTCCTGAGCTCAGTATTTATCATATTAATTAATGTATTAGGATCTCGATGTGAGAAAAAAAAACAAGTTTGTGTCATCGGCAAAACAAATAAATGATAGAATTTGCGATGATTTTGGAAGATCGTTTATGTATAAAATAAATAAAATGTGGGCCCAAGAGGGACCCTGTGGGACTCCACATGAAATAGGATTTAATTGCGAATCATGGCCGTTAATATTAACAAATTTCTTTCTTTCTGTTAAATAACTCTTAAACCATTCTAAGGGCGTCCCGCGGATTCCACAATGACACAATTTATAAAACAAAATTTCATGATCTATCGTATCGAAAGCTTTAGAAAAACTCCAATTGTATGTTCAAAATTATCTATAGCGTGAGCTATAGCGTGAGCTACTTTGTCTATAAAAGTAAGTAAAGCATGGATTGTGTTGTAATGTTTTCTGAAACCAAACTGAGAATCCAATAAAATGTTATGATTTGTGAGAAATTTTGATAATCTTGTGTAAACCAACCTTTCAAGAATTTTAGAGATTGAAGTCAACAAAGAAAGTGGTCGGTAATTATTCACCAAATCTTTCTGTCCCTTCTTAAAGATTGGGACAACTTTTGCGACTTTCATCTTATTGGGATCTTTGCCATTAAATAAAGATTTATTAAGAATGTATGTAAGAGGAGAAATGATTTCGCTTAAAACATTTTTTTTTAAGATTTGTAATTCCATCATATCCTGAACTTTTTTTATCGTTCAAATTCTTGATGATATCTTTGATTTCTTCTTCAACAATAGGTTAAAAAAATATTGATTGAGAATTCCTTATTACCTAAATATTTATAAAATTCAGTTGATGATTTCTGGATTTTACTAGCAAGATGTGGATCAAGACTTGCAAAATAATCATTGAAAGATTCCACCATAGTCATCGGGTCATTAATCTGGCGGCCGTCCGCTGAAATATATTTGGGAGGATCGGTATTATTTTTGTGTTTGAGCGCCTCATTAATCACCTTCCACGTACTCTTCACATCAGATTTATATTTAACAAACTGCCGCGAAAAATAATTTCGCTTGGCTATACGTATTAAGGATGTCAATATATTCCGATAACGAGTATATCTTAATGTGTTTGAAGGAGAAGGATCTTTACAATACTTATAAAAGAGTTTATTCTTGTGGTTAATGGACCAGAGAAGAGATTTTGTAACCCATGGTTGTCGTGGTACTTTTTTTGTAATTAGAATGGTAAGGTCTTCGGAGAGGAACACTAGAATCATAATTAACAATTAAAGCATTCATAAAATTTTCAAAAGCTAAATTAATGCCACTTTGACTGTATACCGTGGACCAATCCTCTGAACTTAATTTCTCCCTAAGTTTATTAAGGCTGGATTCAGACATTACGCGAATACCAGGATTGTGGGTGTGAGAAACATTAGCAGTCATAAATTGGACACAAGGGCGTAAATTGGAAAATGATCAGTGACGTCAGAAATTATTATGCCGGATGTGATGCCAGAAAATTAGTCTTTTACAAAAATGTTGTCAATAAGAGTAGATAGCCTACATCATCAGTATCTATTGCGAGACATACGACAAAGTAGTAAGGTGTAGAAGCGTGTACAATTGGAAAAAGAACTTTGTGATCCTGTCAACACCTGCAATACTAGCCTTATTTCAAACGGAAGTTTGAAAGTGCCCCTTTCTCCCATTTTAGTTTTTTCTGATCTCCATTTTCTTTCCTTTTCCCCATTTCCATATCTTTTTTCCTCATTTCCCATGACGTTTTCCTTTTCTTCTCTCTTTTCTCCTTTTACCACTTTTCCTTCTTTTCATTTCTTCTCCTGCTCTTCCTTGTTTTTGATATTGTCTTATTCTCTTATTTTTTTTCTTTTCGTATTTGCAGGGGCCGTTAAAAAGAGGTCGCTGCCACTACACCAAATGAAAATATATAACAATATGATAACTCGCTTTCTTCTCTCGTTCTAAATTGTCTTTCTGCCCTAAAACAAGGTCCCTTGGCAATATGCAATAAGGTGTCTTTTTGTCTTCGTGCCCTGTTATATACAAGTTACCCAACTCGCGTTTTTCTACAAACCACATCCTCGCATTTCCACCATAGACAAGGTGACTTGGCATGTTTGTGCAAGTTACATTCTCCCATTTTCGTCTTAAGCGAGGTGCCCTGGAGAGTTTGTATGAGTCACCTTCTTGCAGTTTTGTCTCGGACAAGGCAACTTTAGTTTGTACCAGCTTTACCAGCTAAACTTTAGTTTAGTTTGTACCAGCCGCATTCTCTCCTTCCTGAATTGATTAAAATAAAGGCGCCTTGGTGAGTTTGTAAAATTCACCTTCTCTTATTGTCGTCTCAGACAAGGAGACTTAAAGTGAATTGTACCAGTCACCTTCTTGGCCGGGGCACATGATAAACTATTAGACTTCCATTACAGGATTTATGGAATGACTAAAATACTGGTAACTCGTTGCCACACACACCCAAGGTATGACGGTCACCGTAAACAACATAAGGAACTACAATTTAAGTCAAAACAGTTTGACGAATAAAAGAGTTCATTTAAAGCCCGCTAAATCCTCATGAAAAATGATAAAATGGACTTTGCCTTTGCATCCTACTGATGGCGCCCTACCATTATTCTTTGGGTTTGATCTTCAACGGTCTTAGGAATGCTTTTATCACCGTATCTCGTGAAGTAGAAGGCCGACACCATGCGTTCTACCGGATCTCGAATCATGTTGATGTACACTGGAGTTCCTCCTGTCCTGAAACACAGCAGCAACGAAGAGACGGACTACAATCAAATTCATCCCCAAAATAATCGCCAGCTATTCTGACGACATAATGCCTATTCATCAGGAAGTACTGCATGGTGTTTTTTTTTTCTACTTATCAAAATATACCAGTTTGAAATGTCCCTGTTTGCAAGTGTGCATTGTTATATGAATTTGTTATTCCAAAAACAGCAACAACAAAATTCTTGAAGGCATCACTGTGGATATGTGCAGTTAATCTTAACAGTATAAAGGGTATTTCATTATCATCATTATTATTTATTTCTATTTATCTATTCACTACATCTTTTGACAGGGACATTCCGATTCCGCTCAGTTCTACTGATATCCAGCAGATCCGCTTTTCAAGGAGGCCCTGTACACGGTATACATAAACTTTCAGATTAAAACAAACAACCGAAGAAACAGAAATAAAAACAAAATATATACAGTATTTACAAATCATTCTTTACGATTATTAGTATTATAATTCTCCATTTCACCCATAGTCTGTATCATTAATACGCTGTAATCTCTTCTTTTCATAACTATTACTATAACCCTCGTTTCTGTTCTAGGAGAAAGAAAAGAAAAAAGAAGGTGTATAAAACTATAATTCATAGAACAATGGAAGTTCCATAAAAATTGGACGAAAAATAAAAGAAGTAAAAGGAATTCTAGAGTTTGCATGAGTTCTATAAACCGTAGTCATATCGGTCTGTGTCGTAAGTGTACAGTGATTTCGTAAGAAAAGGAAAGGGCAAAAGAATAGTTTAACGACTTTAGGAAAGACACAATATCTGATTTGCATAGGGATGATAATGATAGTTTTACTATTTGCATAAATGTTTGCGTGGCTAACGTCACTGTTTCGTGAACACAAACTCACATGGTTTTTTTTTTTATCCTTTGCCAAGACACATTTTATTTTTCAGCTTCCTTTAAAGGTTCAGTTCAACTTCTGGAGGTGTCATTTTTACAATGTTCTAGTTATCATATTCGATGCATGTGTGTAGGTCTGTTGTATCAAAAAACATTCTACCATATAAAAATTTTGCAATAAAGTCTAAGATATAAGAAAATATCACTATTTTTCTCAATAAACCATAACTGTCGACGGTTTAGACTAGAAACAATCTTATCATAACTATTGTTCATATTCTGAATATTTTAACAATACTTAATATTGATTATCCTGATTAGAATTTTTACATTTGGTTGTCTCTATCCCTATCTCACATTTTAGAACTATTTTGAAGCACTACAGCTGGGTTTTTTATTCATTAACAAGTGATAAATAATACCTTTAATCCATCCTTACTATCAAAACTAACGTAGAGATAGATCAAAAGGAAAAAAATGGAACACAACTTACAAGTTGGTGAAATGGTAAAAGGAAGTATGTCCTTTGCAAATTGACCCCGGCCTTTGTTCTTTAATGAGATCAATCAAGCCAGCCTTTTCGCGGGGCTGTATCAACAGAGAAAGAGTGTGATAAAGAGTAACATACTGAGCTATCTATGCATTTCAATTCACGATCTTCTATGCAGTCCTTGAGCGAGATATTGCACATATAAAAAGACAATGAGAATGAAAAGTAAAGTGATGGTCAGTAAAGAATACATTCACGGTACATGTGCATGTGTTTTTTTTTTCTTTTCATTAGCTCTGTTATTGTCACTGTTCATTCATTCATTCACTCATTCATTCATTCATTCATTCATTCATTCATTCATTCATTCATTCATTCATTCATTTTTGCCATCCCCAACAGAACTAGTATCTAAAAATGTTTTCACATGAGGCAACATATAGCAACATTACAAAGTATTACAAAATATTGTTATTATTACTGTTGCATTAATATTATTATCACTATTATCATTATCATTTCATTGTCGTTATCATAATCACGATAGAAAAGAACATATATTCACAGGATGTGTCGTGATATACAATGTATATGTATTTTGCCGATGAAGGTTAACCCTATTATTGTTGCATATTGAAAGGGTATAAAGACATGTGTTCTTATAATGCAATCCACTGTATGCGAATTTAAATCACACAAAAAAACAAACAACAAAGACGAAAACCTCTCAACCGATCATATTTTGAAAAAAAAAATTCTTAGGCCACTCACCTTATCTATGTTATTTGAATTGGTTTCAGATGAATGAAGGAAATGTTTAGGCGATGGATTTCGGAGTTCTGTCGTATGGTCATCTGAAAAGTCCGACTCCCGCACTTTGGAATGCTATTGCATATGATAAGAGGCTGTAGCGCGAGAATTCCAAACACAAGGAAGGCGAGATCTTAACCCATCATATAGTCAGATAGACCTCCAGACAGACAGATATTTACATAGATATATACATATACGGGACATGTGTGTACACACACACACACACACACTCACACATATATATTATATCATTATTGTGTGTGTGTGTTTGTGTGTGTGTGCGGCAACACAACACAACAACATTGATAAGATATAGGCTAACTGGAAATTGTTTAACTCATTAGAAACTGAACCGCCAGAAAGTACCCGTCCTTTTTTTTACAGTTTTATGCTTTACCACTTTTATTGTTTTTGTATAGAATAAATAATTAGAGGTAAAAAAGAGGTATATCAGAATCATTTCTGAGACACACCATTCTCTTGGTTAAGTTTGGGTCGGTTTTCAAATAAATGTAGTTTATGTAAGACAAAAGTAAACATGCAGTGAGCAATTTTACATGATTTAGAAATTTGCCAAGATGAGAGTGATATTGTTGCACATTCTAGGGAACAACATGCCTTTATGTACGGAATGTTCAGTGCTAAAGGATGAACAGGAGACAGTAACAAGAAGGCAAAGCCTTGTATGTAAGCTTGTCTCCGAAAAAAAAAATCAATTATAAATCAATACATTATAATGACTCTAGTGTAATTTAGCTGTTCGTGATACAAACTGATGATTTATAAAAAGAAAATTATTCAGGTAAAATTAAAGCCTAAAAACACTCATACACAAAGAGGCTACTAAAAGGAATTACATATAATATATAGTTATAATTATATAATTTATATAAATGCATATAATCATATATATACATAATTTATATGTTCCTAGTGAAATCTGTTTGACTGTATATGTGTATCATGTGCATGTGATTTGCATGAAAAAGAAACAGAGTGCAGTATGTATGTATGTATGTATAGTATAATGTGTACGTGTGTGTGTGCCTGTGAAATATACTATATCTTCAAACGCGTGCATAGCTACATGCACGAAAAAAAAAATGATTATAATGTTTATTCTGCAATGAGAAATAAGAATTATGACAGGGCTATAAAGAAATATTGATCTGAATTTTTAAAGAATATTTTGGCCATATTCCACTCCTCCCAGACGTGGCTGGTTTTCTAAATGAAAACTGGTCATGACAGGCTCACATGACTATCCGAACAAAATCTTCAAAAAAAGAAAAAAAAAAGATTTAAATCCATAGATTGGTCGTGGTAACAATTGACACGCCAAGTCTTTGAGAATATTTGAGGGAGACATCTTTAATTTCAGTGGAAAATCCTGTCCAAATAAAAGTTTGTCATTTTGCAACTGAGGTATTGGTGCGTATCGCACCATCAATAATGATTAGTCTTACCATCTGCCTTGTTTGTTCAATAGTTTGTCAACGGATATTCCGAACTCAATATCGGCTTCTTTTATTCTCCTTACCTTTCCAAAAACTCTTTTGCCGAATGTACCATTTGTTACTGTTAGACCTCCCGATTTGACGCTTGAATTAATATCTGGAAAGATAGGGGGGGGGGGAATGGCAAGTCGATGAAAAAAATAAACAGATTTTTTTTTCATTTGTTATTGCTTTTTTTTTACAAAGAAAGCAGACATTACATGATTTAAGGTTAGCACCTCCCATCATTCAGTACTCTTGTAACAAACATTCTTAACATATTTAAGCACTCTCCCTTTAACAGTTGACTTGGTAATACAGTGGACAATGATCTTATGACTTACATTGTTTCCTGTGTCCAAAAAAAAATCATCAATTATGATAAAAATGCTAATGCTAATAATAATAATTATATAACAATAAAACAATAATTGTTATTATCATCATCATTATTAGTAGTAGTAATAGCAGTAGTAGTAGTAGTAGTAGTATAGTTGATATTTTAGAGCGCCCTTTTCCACTGGATACAAAGCGCTATGAGATGTCATTCCTGATCGCCCATAATTTTACAAGAGATAGATATATACAAAATCACCAGGTAGTGACAGCACATAAGTCCAGGGCATAATAACTGTGGATCACTACTACCATTACTACTACCATTACTTACTACTACTACTACTACTACACTGTAAAAACATCGGTGTTAGATTTAACACCATGGGTGTTAAATCTAACACCGATCAAACTTCAATAGAGGACCACACCCACAGGTGTAGAAAATGCACTGTGATGGTGTTGAAAAGTGTTCACCTGACACTTCGTGGTGTTAATTTGACACTGTACCTGGTGTTATTTTGACACTGTACTGGTGTTAATTAAAAAATGACACCACATGGTGTTGATTTGATATTTTGATGGTGTTAATATTAATGGTTGAACACCCTTCCAGCTTCAATAAGAGACCACATTAGCTGGTGTTACTGTGGTGTAAATTTATTTTCACATTTTTTTCAAAAATCTAATATTTTAATGTAAATTTCTTGATCGTCTTGTTTAAATAAAAATCAACAAGAAGTGCAGTTACGAAGAAACTCTTCAAAAAACAGTTTTATATTTGGAAATGACACCCGGAGGTGTTAATCTAACACCATAAATGAGCACCGAAAATTTAACACCAGCTCGGTGTTCACTATTTAACACCGGACTTTTTGCAGTGTACTACTACTACTACTACTACTACCACAACCACTACCACTACCACTACTACTACCACTACTACTACTACTGGTACTACATACTTATTATGGTATACACTTATACTGCAACTAACACTATTAATAACCGTTAATTCTCGCAACTATTGCTAAATTTGTTTGTGTTTGTTGGGCTTATAATATGGGGTTCGCCTAATGTATGTTAGCTCAGTGAAGTTGAAGTACAATGGGTAGCCTTGCTATCCTTTCTTACTGTTAACTACATGTAGTAAAAAGCAATCTTATATAAGATTGTACACCAGTGTTAGCATGTAACATGTAAATTGATCACAGAGGAAACAACCGTTCTTTTGCTAATAATATACCATTGTTCCTGACAGGATGTTTATCACTATATGTCACGAATTTGACGATACCACAGCTGCTACTGTACTACTATCCCTTCTTTGAAAAACTTCTCGCGGTATTTACAGCTCAGAATAACGACCGCCATGATGCCTTAGATTAGAAGTACTATGATACACCATGAGTAAAACTTGTAAGTTGTTATCATCTAATCTTCTTCATTTTCTTCCCTCCATTATCTCTTCCTGGCCATATCCTTGTATACAGCGCCGTATATATTTTACCAACAACGAATGCACGTATCAAAAGAGTCTCGCTTACCATATTAAGGGTTGCTATGCCATTTTACCACTTCATAGGCCTTGATTTACTTTTTACCCCAGCATCGCAATAAGGAACTCATCTATCATAGGGGGAGGGGCCTAGATTGCACCTACACGAAGAGGAATGCGATTATAATGATATAGGCACCATCTTGATCGATTGTCTTCGTGTGGGCAAAGATTCGAACCCAGGGCCCCAGGCTCCACAAAGTGTTCTTTAGTCATCTTATAGTGTTGACTTACCTCTTCCCGGCAAAGCTGGCCGCTCTTGACCAAAGGCGAATGGTTGCGTCCACAGCGTGGTGGGACTGAAGCGCTGGACTTCGATTAGGAAGCCGATTCCAAAGAGAGCCAACGCGACGACGAAACAGACATGTTTCCTTCTCCGCTCCATCTTCCTCGTCGTAGATCAGAGGGGGGAAAAAGAGGGAACGAACTAGCCTTCAAAAATGCGAGATACATGACTTTGACAGAGCCTGCAGTATAGACAATAGCCGAACGGGAGATACCAGAAGACGGAGCTAGCTCGCGCATGATAATTGTTACCCGGGCTGCACCGCTTATAAGCGGGAAGGCAAATAACTTGTATTCACGCTTCTGTTGCGTTGTTTTCAGAAAACGAGAAAAAAAACCCCACATGCGTTACAAACCGAAGGTAACCGAAGATGGTATCTCACTTTACATGTATACCTGGTAGCAGAAGACACTATACAAGTAAGAGATCATTGTATTTACCCCTTTTCACTGTCCGCAGATGCGATCCCGCTTGTTCATCTATTGTTCGAGGGAACAATGGTCTAATGTACACTTTTCCGACTTCCACCCTCCGTTCCAAGGTGTTCTGCAAACAAGAACCAACCAACCTTTCTAAATAGAAAAAGAAATGGTGGGGGGGGGGGCTTGTACGCAATACATTGAAGACACACAGCAAGTATTCGCAAGCATTCGTTTTGAGAAAAGGAAAAAAATAGTTTACTTTGACAGGCAGAATGGGAGTGTAATGGCAACTTTTTCTCATTCACAAAAATGGTAATCCCATCTCTTACTCGTATTTGTTTTGTTTTGTTTTATTTTCCATTTAAGAAAGTGGTTGGATAGCTTATATTCAGCTACACTCTTCCATGCGATCCAGTTGGATGTGAGGCGGACCACTTCGCCGGCTTATGCGCTCTATCTGGTCTATCATACTCTTTGCGATGACCGAATAAAGCAGGGTCTTTGTTGTTGTTGTTGTTGTTGTTGTTGTTGTTGTTGTTGTTGTTGTTGTTGTTGTTGTTGTTGTTGTACAAGCAAGAATTCTAACTGTCTCACACACGGAACCTTCATTTTGTGTCCTAGCTATCCGAGAGACTGTTTTGCCTCTTACTATTAGGGGACAGTGTGATTACACTCAACATTGCTCAGTCATACTCGGGAATCGAGCCCCTGGCCCTGTGGATACAAAGAGGCAGACGCGCTATATACCGGATGAGTCAAATCACCGCCCTGAGTCAAATCACTGCACCTTTCGAAACACGATTTCGAACAAGTAACGAATGAAAAGAAAGAGAAAAGGAAGCCTTGCCTGGGAACCATAGGAAGATCAATCCGCTCTCCAGTTGTCTGCCATTAACAAAGAGTATAGTATAAACATTTGTATTGCCAATTTATCGTGAAGAAGTTTCATAATACCATGAAATTTCTGAGCCGGAACAAAGTCATCATCACGTTGCTTGTAACTGTGATGGAGAATGATAAGAACTCCTCAAAATGTGTAAACGTGGTATCGTGCTCTTATTTATCCCGCAGGCCAGGATATGCTCTCTTCAGCATTAGTGCCGTTCTTCAAGCGGGCCCTGTCAACTTAAATGTTTTAGAATTACATGTATCAGGTACCCTCCCCCATTTTTTCGTGATGGATCATCGCGGGTGACTACATCTTGTCCTAATGTCAGTAATGATCGACGTGAGTAGCACTCGACAGGACTCGAACCCGGGTCCTCCATTTTTTTTTTTTTTTTAGAAATCAAGAGTTATATCCACTTTATCACATGATACCTACTGGTTTCGTTTCAAGGACAATAGGGTGCTTTAGATTTCGCGACGGGGACGTTCAGAGGGGAAAAATAAAAATAAAAACTGTTCTAAGAATGCGCAGAATCGCGTATCAAAGTCGGTCTATTTACAGCTCGCGTCGTCTGAGTTTTCACTAGGCGGTGTGTGGTATTTTTACGTCCGCTCAATTCACGACGTAGAGAGCTACTTCATGCACCTAACATGGGGCGCCATTCTAATTTTCAATAGGTTGCGTCTCGGCGTAATCCAAAGCTGTTTTTCAACACGATGCAGGGAAGACGAGAACGTCCAGCTCAAGCATTGTCACAAATCTAAAGCCCCCTATTTATTGATGAGACGAGAAAGATCTACCCTTTTTACTTATAAAAGAAAAAGTGATGAGGGAGAAAACCGTGATAATGATCATCATCATCATCTTGATCATGGTGGTGATAATAATGATAATAGTTGTACAGGAGAAGAAAAGAGAAGAACAGTTTTCAATACGCTTCTTTTGATATTATTTTTCTCTTCCACCGAACAGAATATAAGAAAATACAATGATCTTGAGTACACATTAGTTGACTGTATAAGTAAAAAATAGAAGGAATTATTGAATCGAAAGTATGTATTGCTAGTTTCAAACCAATCTATTGCATTATCTATTTTGTTTCACTATGTGACAAACAATAAGATGTTCATTAAAAGCAATGCTTGTGTACTGACAACTCATGTAATCGACTTAGAAACGTTTACTTTATTTCTTACACAAGTCGAATACAGAGAATTTCAAGAGAACAGACAGGGCAAGACAGACAAGTACGGGGAAAAACAAAAGACACGAGACAAGAGCAACAACTAAAAACAACAAGAACGAAATATGTTGCTCTAGATTATAGAAGTAGCTATTAGTAACTGATTGACTGATATTTTAAATTTTTGTTATTGTTCTCTTGCAACTGACTCAAGCGTGACTGTTGCTAAACAGGGCCGCGTACAGCGCGCCCTCATTTGATAGAGAACGCACATCGCTTTATAAGTTTTGCAATCTTTTCTCTCTGTTCCCAGTGTTAAAAGTGTTTCTTGTGAATCTGTGATATTTTTTGGGTGTATGCCCAGGAAGAGTTTCTCTTTGTTTGACACTTCCATAGAGCTAAACTTTATATCCCTCCTCCTTTTTTAAATTCCAAAATAGCAAAACACAAATAGGCCTATACATTCACAACAATTAAGACTAGGAATACAATCATACATTATAGGGCTCACACGGGTAAATAATTCCCCATAGAGACGTGTGTTAAAATTCAAATTTCAAAAAATTCTGTAAAATAGCTGGGAGAAATGAGGTGTTTCATCTTCACTAACCTGAATAAGTGAGATATTACCTTTCATCCATCAGATTGCCAGGGTGAGTTGTTCTGCTCTAATTCTGTCCAGGGGTCCGCAAAGCCAGACTACGAGTTCTTGTCACTCAAAAAATCACCTATTTTCCGTACACGTACCCAATGAAATATAGTCCCCTCAAATTCCATCAGAAAAGCTTTCATCTTCCAACCAAAATGCAGTTTGTAGAGGAATTCATACTCAATATCTACAGCTATTCAGTTTTTTGCCAAACTACATCATTGATTTTTAATCAATTTTTTTCTTCATTTATTTTGGTATCTTTGGTACGAATTTGTGAAGGGGTCTGGGACAGTCCATTTTATTTACAGGTGTGAGCCCTATACGCATGTCAAGAACAACACACAACAAAATTAAGAATAGGATGTTCACACATACACTCACACACACATTCACACAATGTCACAGAGAAACATAGACACACAGATTTCGGACAAATTAGATTGGGTCAAAGGTCAGTGAAATAACGAGGACTCTCAGCCGTGACTCTGACGCGCGTGGTTGTGAAATTCGGCATAAGCATGGTTTGAATATTTGTGAATATCTTTTCGTCGGAGTCAGTCGATGAAATTAAATATAAGTGAAACCACAATTTATCATATTTCATCTGTTTTATCAACTAGGTATCTGTTTGAACTATTGGTGACATAAAAGATGTAAATGATGAAAATTCGATTGATCGTTTTTGTACTTTCAGTTTTCTTTTATTTTCCTCAGAATATAGCATGATACAGGGAAATATTACAAAATGATCTTGAGTTTCTGAACAACCCATGCACTCGACTTAAAAAAGTAAGATACGATATATATATATATATATATATATATATATATATATATGCTGATAGAAAAGACAATGCATTTTATCATCTGGTGAGCATGATATTTGAAAATATCATGGATTAATTAGGAACACTGCTTCAGTACGACCCGGATAGAAAAGGTTTCACTTGCATTTGAACGGGGAATGTGGAGTCCTCAAATAATTCGAAGCGTCTTATTACGTAATAACAGCAGTTTATCTAACAAATTTGATGGTTGTTTCCCCATGTTTGATTTCCATAATTTAAAGGGTGTGTACAGTTCTGGTCGAGGTGAGGATTTAGCTTTTAACGTTTTGCGAGATATTCAGAAACCACTCTATGAGATGTCACAGAGCATGCGATTCTAAAGGGTATCAAAACTTTATTTGACGAAAATCGGTTTTGAAATAGCTGAGATATCCAAAAACAAGGCGAAACAAAGAGATCCTAATAAAGTTGGGGCATGTCGCCTTTTATTATTATCACTTTTTTTTTGGATATCTCAGCCATTTGAAAACCAATTTTCATCAAACGTTGAATCCTTCTTAAGATTACATGCTCTTTAATATTTCATTAGAGTTTTCTCATTATCTCACTTAGAAATGTCCAAAACATGAATCCCTTACTTTAACCAGTACTGTACAGTCCCTTTAAGTAAGGTAACATCCGATTATTTCACCGATATGTTCGACTGATATTGCTCAATTCAATCAATCTGCATGTGTATTTAACTTTTATTTCCCCTTGAGATTAAAGAGGTTCAAAATACTCTCGAAGTTGGAACTAAAAGAGCCTTCGTAAAATACATTCATATTTAGACATGCCAAATGGTAGAGAGATTGTAAATGAACAAAGCATAATACATAGACTATTATTGTTTACGAAAGTGAGCCTTGCTTACAATTGGCACATTTAGTATCATTGTTTTATGCGAGCTTTGCTGTTGAACAAATTAGTATGATTCTTGTAATCAATGAATGATGTACAGTGGATGTCATCATTAAAATGAGTACCTGATCCCTGATTCAATTAGCCAAAAATATGCTGACATCTTTGCATATTATCAAACTAATCTTGTTCCGAGCTCTGTTCGTGGCAAAGGACAAATGGAGATTATGTGGATCTACTCGAGACGGTAGTGTGATATCAAGTAATCATTTATTATGGTAAAAAAAGATGCATCATGCAGCTAGAGGTATTACTCTGCCATTACTAATGGCAGTCTGTTTGCATACAGTGGCCATAGAACTTTGTGGCAGTGATGTTGGTCGGTTTAATGTGTTAGTATGCTAGTCCTGTTCCGGCGAATTTCTTTTCGAAGAGAGCATCAACACGTCTGCTGTGATCGTCAGACATGATGTTCTTCCAGTCACCGACAATACCTGTATAAATAATAGTAATGAAAATGATTTAAATGAACAGACAGACATTCAGACAGCATGAAATATGCAGACTGCTTTATTTGGGTGCACGTCACATGCTAAACACCCACGGGTCACACAGCCCGTGAGTAAAGCTCGAGTCAAATGGCCCCAAGAGATAGACACTATAGTAAACGAGGCCCACGAGTTCGCCGTCAACTATAAAGATAGGCCCAATTATCCACAAGCTACACACTACTAGTATGCTAATAAGGCACATGAGCTCGACTCAAGGTAAATAAGGCCCATGAACCAAACACAAGGCGATAAGCATGATAAAAGCCCAACAAGCTCGACATTATGTCACTGGGCACAATGTACGTAATGCCGAGCTCGTGGACCCTTTTTGCCTATATCAATCTCGTGGGTTCCATTTGCCCAGTGTCGAGTTCGTGGGCTTTATTTGTCTAGTGTCGAAGCCATGGGTGTGCTGTGCTTGATATCTAGCTCATTGTACATGTAGCTAGTGGGCCTGTTTTACTTGGTGTCTATAGTTCATGGGCTATATGACTCATGGGTAGCGGTGTATGTCTCCTGGACCTTTTTTTTTTCACAATGTCAAGCTCGTATAACTCGTGGGTGTCGAGCTAATTGGATGACCTCCTTTCAAATTGTTCCCATCGCCGTCATCAATATCATGACATATTAAGGCTCGGTCACAGATGCCTTTACGAACTGCTACGAACGCCGTACGAACGAGTTCTAGACAATTTCGTAAGATCTTCTTAGGAAGGTCGTACGAAACCAGCGTTCGTAGACCGTTCGTGGACCGTTCGTAAGTTCGTGCCTGGTCGATGGTTTTGTCCAAGATTTTTTTTAAACTTCGTACGAAACCCTCTCTTCGCAAGGCGGATGTACGAACGTCATGCGAACATCGTGAGAACTACGCAAGATTTTGCAGGGTCGAGAGACAATTCTAAAGGCCTTAAATTCTTACGATGATTGTAAGAACGCCTTAAGTCGTTCATAGGGGGATCCTACGTCTTTCGTAAGAATGCCTAACGAACGGAGATTCGAACGGCGTTCTTACGAACACTTCTTACGAACAACTCTTCGAGTTTGTAAGGCGTTCGTGGGGTCGTAAAGGACTCGTAAGGCGTAGGTGCACAATATTTGTGCAACTGTTGAGTTTTAGGGGAATAAAGCCAAACGTGCGAAGTTCAAATCCTCACTTTGTTCTAGGTGTTCAACCAGAAAGCATTTCTGTTAAATATGGGACCAAAAGGGAAGGCAATCAAATGGAAAAGAGGGAAGGGGAAGAACGAAAAGAGGGAGATGAGGAGGAAGGAGCGAGAGGGGAGAGTTGGAGCAGCAACCTCCTCCTCCTCTACTTGTAGATGCAGCTGCAGTCTCCTTGGCACTACTGCCATCTTGAAGTATAAAACTTTCAATTGTTACAGAATTTTCGACAGGACACGGCAGCGTCTTTTTAACAACCAGACAAAATATATTTTTTTTAAAATCGTAAATCTTCTCACGAATGACTTGAGAGTGCCGTGAGTTGCACGTACGACCATCTTACGACCAAAAAAAAAAAAAATCGTAAGATGGCCGTAAGTCTGACGAAAGAATAACTCAAGGCATTCTTACGAAAAACGTACGAATTCTAGGGCCATAAATCTTAAGTTGATCTTGCGAATTAAACAGCGTTCGCACGAAATTCATAAGAAGGCCGTATAAGAATCTGTGCCCCATCTGCGAATCTATACGAACTCCAGAATTCGTACGAACAGTGACATTCGTACGAACGCATCGTTCGTACGAACCTTTATGACCGTAGCTTTATTTTTTCCTTAATTTCTTCCTCTTCCTGCTGTTTCCGCTTTTTCTTCCCCTCTTCCTCTTCGTCCTCTTTAGTTTCTTCAATCATCGTTCTCCTTTCCTCTTTTCATTTCCCTTTTCCTAGTTTCCTTATAGCACTTTATTTATGAAGGCTGTTAGATTATTCTTGGTCACATCTTTTGTAAATCAGGAATACCTGCTGACAAATAGGCTACCTCCGTACAGTTACCCACTTGGTACTTTATTATACTTATCTCCCCTTAACAATTTCCTCTAAAAGTGTCTTGAAACTATAGTGTAAAATGCTATCATTGGTCACTATCTTAGTTTCAAGACCACAAGAGAGAGAGAGAGAGAGAGGGGGGGGGGGGGGGAGATGGAGAGATGGAGGGTGAGGGAAATAATCGCTTGAATGGCGCTATCAACCGCCGTTTTGTCTGTAGTAGGGCCTATATCACACCTTTAAACAGTTTCTGAAACACTATAACCACTTTGGTCATCCAAGCCAAAAGGAGTTTGAAAGAGCATGAAAGGGAAAGTTGAGGTTTCAGAAAAACGATGACTTCCCAAAATCGTAGGTCTAGAGTCAGATAATGTTCATGATTATGTTGTATACGGCTATAGCGATCAATGGGCTGTCACGTTGTTAAAAGAGGAGACTTTGAGTTAAACGAGAAATTAAAAAAAAAACTTTTAATTGAATTGAATTTGAAACTCTGAATTGAAACGAGAAATGTTTAGGGGCTTAATTGCTTAAACGCACAGTTATTCCTTCACTTGTCGCAGGCCTATCGAATTTCGTTAGACGCGACACAAAAATTTACTGCAGTAGTAATTTTAGAGAAGTCGCACGGCTCTTACACTATACTGTATCATGAACATGGGCTGAGATGTCGGTTTTAGCGACGAGGGTGGCAAACGAGGGCAACTTTTACAGGTGGGTCGAGCCATAACCCAACACTTGCAGCAAAGAAAGAAGCACTCCCGAGATAAGATGTGCAATTCAGTACCTTGTTTAGCTTCGGCCAGCAGGCTTCATTATAACATAAGGTTTCTTGTTGAACAATCGTTCATTTGTTTAAGCGGGGTTCCCACTATCGTGCGATCCATTGCGAACGCCACGATTGGACATTCGTAACTGATCGTGGAAAATTTGTTGAACTCGTCTGAAATTTCACGTTTGGATACGAGGTTATGCGAGTCAATACGTGTTGGTGCGCTTGGATGCGATATGGTCACGATTGGTCTATTTCAAGCGATACGATCTGTCACGATCTGGTCTGCCGTTCAAATACGATCCGACAGGATTGTCCTGATTGAGTCCACGATTGGTACCGATCTAACATGACCATTACGATCAGGATCCCCGATCTGGTACGTGCAGCAACGTACTTATACGTTCCAATACGAATACCGCGAACCATTACGGGCTGCGGAGATGTGATACGCTATCTTTTACGATCGGGATCAGAAGCGACCCCCATTTAAGGCGCGATTGGACCCGAATGGGAATATTATAGTCCGGCTGACGATGGATTTCATTGTTTCCCTTAAATTATGCAGAGTGATTAGGCCTATTGATTTTATCCACAACCATTGATGATGGCAAGGCTTGACAGGTTGACGATGATGACAACGTAACCTTTGCAGTATTGCTAATGACGATTATGTTATCAGAGAGAAAGCAGCACCCAGGCCAGCCATAACCTCAGATATTCCCTCGTCTAATATTAAACGTAAAGAAATTAATAGATTATTAAATCGACATGCTCTCCCTCCCCCCTCACAAAAAAAAAATGAAATAACGAACCCAAATACATAAGATCAGATGGTTGCCCCTCTTCCCTAGAAAAAAAAAACCAGCAAGACAAAATGACCTTTCTCTCCAATACATAGAGAAAATAATCATGTGATGAAATGGAAGCTAAGAAAGAGGATGGGATCATTTTGAATGTTATGTAACATAGTATTATGTGTTATATACGCTCGATATTCGAAAGTTGGCCGAATGGATAGTATTGCTTATGTATTCGATTTCATATTCGCAGAGTGTATGATTGTATCATATGCCTTTTTATTTCAAAATGTTGTTATCTCATGGGTTTTTAAAAGTTTGGTTTATTCGGCTTGATTTAGTGTTTTACTTCACAATGTTTAACATAACTGATACACACACATAACAGAAAAGTGACTCCCTCATCAAAATGATGTCACTTTTTAACAAAAAAGGAGGTTTTACACAAAAATTATTTCGCAGGGGTATATTGCTATACTTATTGAATAACTGTGAAAAATAATAAGAGTGATCTTCATTGTCATACTCATACGAGTGATCTCACATCCACGACAATGGTCACTTTTACATTTGCAGTACTAACGAGATTTGAAAATAACCATTTTCCTCTAAAATTATGCTCTACCAAACATACCAAAAAAGACATTGAAAAGTGTCAAAATAGATTTAATGGGGTCAAACGATGGCTGATGAAACAACAACTCTGAATTACTATGTACAATACACAAACAGCAGGATACTGCACCCCCCCCCCAAAAAAAAAAATATTCTGTAATATACTTTTAAAAATTAACCATTTGCCTTTGATATGTACCCATTCAAGCACGATTCATTAAATTATTCTCACCTTTGTACTGACGTTAGTCAATACGTGCAGACATACAATTGCCATTTTTTTTTGCTCATTTTTTTTTTCGTTATAAAAGTTATCCCATATCCTGTTTTGTGTGTCTGTATAATGGTAATAGCAACTCATTAATGTAAACATCATCAACATAATGTAGGAAAACATCTAAAAATCTGTAATACAACTTTCATTTTATGAAATCATTAAAAAAAAAAGATTTTGATAATGTACCTTAAAAGTTACGACAATTAAACCCCGCACCGTTATACAATTTACCGTTTGGAAATAATAATCTAAAGATGCAGGCTACCACCTATCAGAATACAAAATAAATCAATTTATGAGTAAAATAAGGGCAAACGGGCAAAAAAAAAATAATAATAATAAGCGGAAGTGAAGTAAAAAAGTCGATCCCGATCAACACGATTAAGAAGCACGATTAGAAGAGATTTGCTGCGTTTGGATACAATCCTAGACGATCTGATACGATGATCACGATCAAAAACTAATCGTGTTAATCGTAGAAAATTTTTGAACCGTCCAAAATTTTCCTACGATTAACGCGATTGCCACGATTGACCTTATGATCTCATACAATCTGATAAGACTATCACGCTTGCTGCACGATTAAGACCACGATTTCAATCGTGGCGCCAATCGTGATAGTGGGAACCCCGCTTAAGCGGTCTTGAAATAGATCGTAACATGGGTTTCAAGACAACACTTTTAATCATTGCTATCTGGCACATTTTAGCCAGAGGCAGTTTGCCTGCCCATGTCTCAACAATGATAGACAGGACGAAGATAGCTCACGAAAGTATTCTCTTAACAGTTCTGACGATACCTCCTATTAACGATAAACACTTGAAGATTGCATCTGGATTCCGTCAACAAACCTACCCTGTCTGTTTATTCCATATACTAGCGTAATCATATCTTGTGCACCGAGGGAAGATCGAAATATTTTGATACCTTCATTAACCAATGGTAACAAATCCTTATGTCACTATTGCTTTTCATTTGTCTGAATGGTCTTCATTTCAACTATTCTATGACATTCACTATCAAAACCGTCCGATTCTAATTCTAATGGACCATTAGAAACCATCGAAGGCTAATGATAGAAAGTGAAATACAGATCGACTAGAAACCATAGGTCTAGATATGCAATGGTCCATTAGAAAGCCATTAGGCAAAGGGACAATTATGAATTTGTAATGGTCCATAACAAAATCAGTAGACAAATGAATCATTACAAAGTTGAAGGAGTCCATTAGAAAAACATAAGGCTAATGGTCTCAACATCGACCATAAGAAAACCATTAGAGATATAGCCTAAAGCTAAAGATATAGCCTAAAACTCGTAATTTCAAAACCTATATTCAAATGAACCATTAGACATTTGCAATGGTCCATTAGGAACCTGCAGAGGAATTCAAAATACAAAATAATTGTACAAATTACAATGAATATAATAATTGTACTGTCAATTCAGTACTAGAGTAAAAATTGTCACCACACCATACATGCTTCATACCAAATGATAGACATCAAAATTCTGTCATAAAACTCGTCATACACTGTTGTGTTGCAGTCTTTCTTTTGCATCATGCACTGATAATTGTCGTCACAGTCAGATATCATTTTATTTTTGTTTAAAGTAACGGAGTGTTAAATTATATTTTGAAAGATTCTGGACATCCGTTATGCTTGTGTTGCGATTCAATTGTTGCTGCAACTTAAATGGAAACAAAACATGTCGCGTGCACCGTCTTTGTAAAAACTGGAAATAAAATGAAATTATTCTCAAATAAGAAAATCAGTTTCTTATGGACTGTAGATTCCCAGACTCTGTTGGTTCTGTTGATTTGTAATGGTCCACAGACATGCATGAAGGCAAATAAGGAGCCATTAAGATGTCGCACAAGGATCAAACTTCTACTAGAATCATTAATTGCCATTTTTCTAATAGTTTCTAATTCTTCCTTACGGATTTTAGACATTTAACCGGCACTCAGTGTGAACGATAACCAACTATCGTGATCTTTTCTGTTACTTGTGGCCTGAAGGAGAAAGAAAGCGGCTGGACATCGAGTCTAAACTCCTTTGTGCTTGAGATCCATCCAGTATCTTAGCATCACGGTGATTGAACTTCAAGTATTTCGAAAAACTACAGACTCGTGTTAGGACTCGCTGAGAAAACCCATTCTATTCATGGAATATACCCTGAATTCACTAAACTTCGATGCTGCCAATTGATGATTAGAATTAAAAAAATCTTTCCTACATCAGCATGCATGCCCGTGAGAGAGTGCACAAACCTTTTCTGAAGAAATTTTTGTTGTCACTCTCGTCAACCGCTTCCTTGAAAGCTTTGGTCACGTCGGTGCTGTCGCTCTTTTTCATTGCGTCGAACGAACTGAGTTTGACGATCTTATCTATGACGTCATCGGGGAGCGACTTGCCCATGAACTCGGCAATCTGCACCACAGCTTTCCGGGGATCCTTTAAGAGAGAGAGGCGGGGGGAGATGACGTTATTTATCCGTATATGTATTAGGGCGACAAAATTTCGTATCTCAAAAATGTTAAAAGCACATGAGAGCGAAAAAAAAATGCCAATCAGAACACTATAACAAATAGGACATGCCGTAGGGGCTTCATTTGGAGGTGAAAAAAAAACACATCTAGTATTCAGACAGGACACCACCTAGTATCATCTAACAATTAATAGAACAGAGTGTTTTTCACCAACACTTACAAAGTTTTGTCACCCCAGCGACGGTTTGCCGACGTTGTTGTCCATTTTCAAGGTAGGCAAATTTGTGTGTTAGCTCTTATCTCAGTTGTATTGCCTGAAGTGGGTGCGAATATTTTGTTGTTTTTTTTGCTATGTGTGTGTGTGTGTGTGTGTGTGTGTATGTGGGTGTGCATGTGTTTAACGGGGTGTGGTCCTTGGATCTTGGTCATGGGATTGTTGGTGGAGGAATTCTTATAAAGCTAGAAGCAGGCACGCCAGGAACAAGCTCACGTAAACATTGCATAGTATAACCCTTCTCTTACTCTCTCTGTCCCTATCTCTCTTTCTCACACACATATTGATATACACACATACACACTCACACACACACACCTCTATATATATATATATATATATATATATATATATATATACATGTAGATATACGTATATATATATATATATATATATATATATATATATATCCCTCTCTCAGACTGAAAATTACTCAAAGCATCCACCAGATCAAGGGAACGTTCTACGATTAACGCGTTGATTGGCACACAGTTTTCCTCATGGGCCGATCACAACATTGTACCTACCGTAAGGATGTTGTTGATTCTGTAGGGCGATTGTAACTCTCTTTTTTAGTGGATCAAGATAAATTGCAAAAAGAGGAAGGAAAAAGATAACTGTAACCTGTTTCATGTCTTCATAAGTAAGGAAGAGGACGTTGGGGTGATTTCTCAGCTTGGTCCAGTACAGGGTGTGGTCAAAGTAGTCTCCTCCGGGCACTTTAACAACAACAACTACATTAAAATGAATAAAGCAAATTTTGATGAGCGTTATCAAATCTAGACCAAGGAATCCACACCTGGCAAAATACTGTCAGAAATTTCGATTAAGGTTCACATTTTCCCCTCCAGTGTAGTCCTTTGCTCGTGGAACATACTTGATAACTAATATTCAACGCTATTTTTCATCCTCAGCATGCTCGGGAGGCTATTAGATAACAGTAGCACATGCTTGAGAATGAAATCAGATGACAGTATAATTATATCTAATATATGTATAATGCCTCAATGATCAAGAACTTAGTTTTAATGACTACACAACAATTTTGACACTGATGTTGCTGAATGATGAAAAATATGATTCAGGATGATGACAATCATGATTATTATTTCCTATTTCTATCTTTACTATATATATAACATATATATATATATATATATATATATATATATATGAAAGAGAGATGACAAGACATTTTCTTCTACGACAATTGTTCCTGTCTTATTTCTCCAAGGACTTAAGGTCTACTTTGGGTTTACTTACAGTAAGTTTTTGATAATTGCTTTCTTTGTATAGATTATAAGCATCATCTTTGTCACAGAAGAAAGTGAGATTATGTTTATATATCATTTCATTGTGAAAAATATATTTGAACTGAACTGAACCAAACTGGTAAGGGTTACGGTTGTGATAGGGTTTTAGGTTAAGTTTGTTGTGAAGATTGGGACTAGAGTTTGGGGTATATTTGCGGGTAGAATTTATGTTTGGCTTATGCGTACAAACATTTCATGGGAGCAATTTGGCAGGAGCAAATGTCATGGAACCAAGAGAAAAGAAGAGTGAATAAAAAATGTTTGGACTTCGGGAGAAACAGACCAGGAAATGCCATCGAGGTCAGAGATTGGCACTGAATGGATATGGAAAAACAGAGTAAAGGAGCTGACCAAGAGAATGACAGGTTTGAAAGACGGAGTGGGTGTAGAACTGCTTTTCTTACATCTTCCGGCAAGAAATTCCTCCATGAACTGTCCAAAGGACTCGTATGTAGGTAAGCTTCTAATGTACATGCAAAAGTGATAGAACGACACAGCCGTGTCCTTGGGGTTTCTGGCCACGTAGATGACCTTGACCTTCGGGTCATCGCGGAGGTTTTCCGGTAGCCACACTGGCATCACGTGAGTCTTGAGAATTCTCACAGAATCGTGCGGCATGGCGTCGGCAACTTCACAGTTTGTAGGGGCATTTTGCAGCAGTTGTAGGATGTTCGAAACGTTAGGTTTCCCGTTTTCGCCATACATGGCCTCCCTAATTGGAGCCAACTTGAAGAGAATCATAATGAAATTTACATGCCTGTTGATGGGGATTATTGTGCAGTTTCTTTTATAGCACAACAATGAAAATCCTATGAAATTCTGATAAAAAATAAGGAAGTCATGCATGACATTTTAAAGTTTCGCCAATTTTTCAGGAAGCAGTTCTTGAACAGTCAATATGAATACACAAATAGTGAAGAGATGATGTCACCCCCTCACAACTTGATATATAGTTTGTACGAATTTCTTTTTTTTTTATTTCCAGTCAATACAAATCTGTCCCAGTCTCACATTCTGATATCTGATTAATCATTATTCAGAACTTATTCAACCAGGAATTCAAAAGAGAAATCATATTTCACACTGTGATTACTAACATTGAATTGTCGTCATTTCTTTTTGCACACGATCAAAGAAAATTGTGTGGTGATGCTCTCATCAGCTCACCCATTTGCAAACTCATATCAACTGTGCGAAAAACTGTTTTTCAAAAGTAAGTGAAACACCACAATTTCATAACTTCCCTATTTTTTATCCAACTTTGATCAAACTTTCACAGTTGTTCTTGTATAGATCTTACTCTTTCACACAAACTTATTACTAAACACGAATAAGGGCAAAAAAAAAATCACGCAGCCACAAAATTGTTTTACTTATATACAAACATGTTGAGAATTCACGTATTGGCTCAAATATAACGAAGAATCAAGAACTAGTGATGCATTTTTTTTTTTGCCAATAAAGAATGAGTTTATTGGACTCGAATTTTCTCTGGCCTCCACCTTCTTCAGGAGTCTCGACGGGGAAAAATGCATTACTAGTTCTTGATCCTTCCTTATATATATAGATAGATATACATATACACATAGATATAGATATATATAGGACAGAGAATTGTTTTGTCGTACTTCTTCCTCAGACTCGATATCTGGTGTCTCCAAGAATTTCACCTCCTTCATGATGTGCTTGCCTTCCAGCGCCTTCTCGTCCCCGTCCACATTCACGAGGTACGCGATTAGCTGGGCCCATGTAGTGCCTGAACAATGTTGAGGCAATTAAAACAACAATATCAATGCGAAATGTCGGTCTTTTTTATCCTGGGTAACCTCTTCAGTGTTGCCACTATTCTACCACATGGACCTGCCATTATTATTACCCTATTGTTGCCAGGTATCCATTTATACGCCTTGGTCGGGGTCGTCTCACGAGACAGACACCCACCCACGAGTTATTTAGCCCACGAGTTCGACATTGAAAAAAGGTCCACGAGTCATACAGCCCACGAATCATAGAGCCCCTGAGTTCGACACTATATGGGCAAATAAAGCTCATGTGTTCGACATTATTGATAAGAACAGCCCACGAGTTCGACATTACAACACAAGGTCTAATGTGTCGGTCTCGTGGGCCTTGTTTGCTTAGTGTCGAACTCATGGGATATATGACTCAAGGACTGTATTTATAAGTCGTGGGGTGTGTGACTCATAGGCTGTATGATTCGTAGGTGTCGGTCTTGTGACGTGCACCCCCTGGGTCGAGAGGTTCACCATGATTGTGAGCAAAACATCTTGACAATGGGCACCTGAAAGGATTCTAATTCTGGACCTCCCAAGTAAAAGTATTTTCCACTTCATCTCAATGCCCCCTCTTAAGCATTCATTATTACAAATGTAAAAATCTAAGTTGATGAAGTCGAAGGTACTGTAGTTACTTTTCAACCATAAAAACAGGCCAAGCAGCTAGTAGAAATTATTCTGGGGTTTTTTTTTACCGTGTACTTCATGCAATACCGTTGTGGAAACCTCGAGAAATAATGCACAAGAGTTGAAATGATAACCTGTTTTGGGGTAGGTGACGATGAAAACGTCGTCGGGCCGAGTTTTGAAAGCCTTGGTCTTCTCAATGCAGTTGGGCGTCATAGCCACAGAGAGAATGTATCCATCCTTTTCATAGCAGAGACCTTTGGCGCACGCCGGAAGCTGGTCCATCAGGGGCGTGCAACCAGTAGTAGGGGTGTTGTCTGTATCATAAGGGGGGGGGGGGCAGGAATCGAGAGAGAGTGAGAGGAGAAGGGATAATGGTTAGACAGTATAGATAGAGACAAAAGAAAGGGTCCCATGGCAAACTGGTAGACTAAATATACACACTCCTTTCATCGTAATTAAAACAATTGTTAGGATTTTGCCGACTCAGTATACCGTATAGTGCAGGATAAATCTATTAGTTCTGAGTGTTTAGCTAACAGTCAATGCTGGTGCTTTGATGATATTAACTTGCTTTGGTGGCGGTTAATCACAAGAATTCAGTAACAAAAAAAAAATGCATTGTATGGATTGAAAATCACAGATGTCCACAAAAGAAATGTCCATGCTAACAGTTAAACAAATAGTGTACGGTGTCTGTCAATATAGCAGCCCATCATACAAAGTTACCTCCGCAGCAGCTTCAGAATATTGCATGATATCAATAGTGAATACTCGAAATGTTGTTTGAACTCAACGTACATGAATCTTGGTGAAGAAGTGGAGCTTACACTGTGTAAGTAATGACTGAGCAGGACTATGACATTTTAAGGTGTACGTCACAAGGAGTCAGCTCACGAGTCATACAGCCACGCCCGAGGTAGACCCTATATACAGCACGTATAGTGCAAGACACCGCGAGCTGTTCGTTCACAAGCTAGACACTCGGCAAATAAGACCCACGAACTAAACACGAACTCGACGCAAGAAGAAAAAGGCCCATGAGTTTGGCATTTAAACACGGGGCTTAATTCACATGGTGTTAGGCTTACGGAAGTGAGTTTTGTTTTGTTTTGTTTTGTTTTGTTTTGCCTAGTGTCGAGCTCGTGGGCCTGTTTAGGTGGTGCCTTGTTTTTTTGTGGTGTCTTGTAGCTCGTGGGCTGTATGACTCGTAGGCTGTATGACTCGTGGGCTGTATGACTCGTGGGTATCTATTGCTCATGAGATGATTCCGTATTTTAGAGGGTTTTTAAAATGGGATGCATACTTCAGTGCTTCGTATATAGTCATTTAATCAGTCTTGTCGAGACAGAGTCGATGATGGCATACTGAGTGACTCAGCTTTTTTTTTTGACTCGCATTATTTTCCTCCGGTTACAAGTGCATTCAATTGCCTTTATAATACTACACTATGTCAGTATAGATCATAGTAATTTATTTATGTTGCAATGTTATGTAAATAGGACCCTTGCGGTAGCACGCGCCTTTCTCACATATTGCGTACTATCTATCGTATAACATGTCCAGTATTTGATCGTTTCTTTGTTTATTCAGTGATAGCTGTGCCAGGTTCAACCTGGTGTATTGAGAGATGGTCGAATGACTATAGCATGATGATAGCATGATCTTCGCTGCCGTTCAATATTCTACATTGCATAATTTTAATTTCTTCGACACCTTCATACAGGATGTTAAACAGGTTCAACCTTGTGTATTGAGAGATGGTCGTATGATTATAGCATGATCTAACTTTGCTGCCGTTCAATATTCTAGATAGTATGATTCTGCGACACCTTCATACAGGGTGTTAAAGATCTCTTTGTACCAGGTTTAACCTGGTGTATTGAGAGATGATCGTATGATTATGGCATGATGTTTGCTGCCGCTCAATATTCTAGATTTCATAATCAAATTTAAACTATACAGAGTGTTACAGATATCTTGATTTTGTCGCAGAAGTCCCTTTTCTCCCTCTATAGCACCTTAATCCAAGCATGCAAGCTAAGTAGCTCCATCATTACTCAACAAATAGAACATTTTCATATCTTCTCTCTCCCTTTAATCCATGTTATATCTCTATGATATCATCACATCCCACTTGAGTCATTTTATGAGATTGCTGTGGTATATTGAAATCTCATCCGCCTTCGTCCGGCTTAATTTTTGAGGCCATCATAAGCCAGTAGGAATTCCCTTTTAATCTTTCAAATCCAACGCGCTAAGTATGATGTACTGAATATCATTAGTGCCAACGCCTTCGTACGAATATGATATGTATGGAAAGCTAAGGATTCACAATACAGCTGCAATCCAAACGCCAAAAGGAAACCACAGCGTCCTCTGAATCCTATTTATTTCCTGGAAACTTCTGAAGTAATTCGTATGTCATAACAATACTGGTTTATGACGGGCACTTCTATTGCTCGAATATAGAAGAGATAGAGTCTGTGTATAAACTGTCTAATAAACATTGATATAACCTTTATTGAATTCGTGTCTATGACTTTAACAGCCTGCCTGGTTCCTTATCACTGATTATAATGCCTTCCTTATTCCTTATCATATCCAACCTACATTAAATCTACGGAAACAGCAGTAGATAATAAAGACAAACTAGATTATGCGTGTGGGTTTATTCGGAGATAATGCATCACCTCTGACATGTCTGATATAATATAGTGAGGGACTAAATGCCCCAAATTTATCTGATCATGAAGACAGTGTTGTATGTGATGACATCTACCCCCTCTCTATCTCTCCCTATAATGATATTATATATATATATATATATATATATATATATATATATATATATATATCGCATTGTAGGCATGTCCAATGACATGTCCATTACATCTTGAAACATTGATGATGTTATATCATTACGTAACATCTATTAGACACATAGTATAGTACAAAGTAGGAACACTTACCATTTGAGTCGGACATTCTCATAGAGTGCTAGTAGGATGACTGATATTAAATGATGAAAGAAAGAAGAGCGTAAAATCAAAGACACTGATGCCGGGAACGAACTGATAAACAAGCCCTCTTACACTCCCATGTACACGCCCACCTTAGTAAGAGCTTGTAGTGCAGACGCGCAGATTGCTTTCAAAAGAAAAACAAACGTGTAAACGCTATATCATATAGCTGCCTCCAGAAATCCAGACTGAAACGAAGTGTTATTATTACCCATATTTGCACATATGCGTAAGTGTAGCGTGTGTGTGTCAAGGTGTGTGGGTGTGTGTGTGTGTGTAAGTGCACGTCGATATAGTTTAGACTATTGTGTGTTTAATAGCAATATTTGCTCACTCTTTCTTTTTTTCTCTCTCTCTCTCTCTCACACACACACACACACACACACGCACATTTGTTTGATTGTTTTTGTTCAAAGTCCAGCAGACACAAAAAGAACGATGAAAAAGAATAGTTCTTTTTCAAACAGTCGTGCACACTTTTTTAGTATTAGGCTCTTATCATGTACTGTTATGCTGATATATACATTCACACTGATACCGATACTGTATTATATTGCAAAAGTACATAAGATATAACTGATAGTAATGCTTTACTTTACAAGAAATACGCCGTGAACTGATGATACTGAATCAAGTGAGATTATTCACATATTATACTAATAAAAAAAAAGAGACAGAATTTGGAAAGCTAACATCTTGGTGAGCAGTTAGTTACAGTGTGTCGTTCTTCTGAAGGATTGTTGTTCCGAAGATTAAGTAAAGCGAAAATTGAAATAGGTTTGTTAGTCCGAAGTGAAAAAAGTTCGTTTTTCCAGAGGTCCCATAGTCGGGATAAAACTGGGGGGGGGGGGGGGGGAGGGCGGGTGGATCGTTATACCTATTGTTCGTTCATGTAAAAATGAAATACGATTCGTTGGTCTGAAGTTGATACAAGGTTCGTAAAGCCGAAAATGAAATTAACTTATTTTAGTGACGGAATACGGAGTTGTACTTTATAATAAAAAGAAAAGATGACAAGAATATGAGAATATTTTGCGATGAGAGTTGGGTATAGTCTCAAGAACATAATAAACTAGAGAGGGGCCGTCAAAGGCGGCAGACCCACGCCTAAGTACAAAGTCGGGGTAAACATAATGTGCATTCGGTCATCTACCAGAATTCGGCCACTTAATTGCCAGTGTGCTTTATCACCAGCCAGTGAGTTCTACCAAAGATCGTACACTGAAGTGTACGATCTTTGGTTCTACAGTCACATCACACGCAAATCACATCATTACACATACGGTATTAACACTCATTCACGTACAGGAAAGTCCTTAAGTCTCCTCCAAAAATCCATCGAAAATCCCAAATTCCACCGTCAAAAGTGCAGAATCGGAACTTTTCCAAGCGCGCGCGAATTAAGTCCAGTTTTAAGAGTATTGTCTACGCGACGGGTCGCGGAAAAGCGCTGAAAATCGAGAAATACGCCGTTTTCTTGCGGGATATTTTGATTATAGCAAGCCGAGAGTGTGATGATATCAAAGGTCGTATGAGTGTACGATCTTTGATGGTATCTACAAAAGCAAAAAAGAAAAACAAAATTTACGTACCCCCTAGGCAATTACCCCTATGATTAGTGTCTACGGGAATTATTCAATGCAAGGGTTGAATGCAAATGTCTACTGCACCAGTATTCGGCCACCAACGAGCGCCGCAACGTCCCCGGTGCAATTTTGCACCAACAGTGTAGAGCGCGATGCATTTTCAGCGGCCTTGCACACGCATTGATATTGAGCACGCATATCGTGCAGTGTGACTGCGACCGAGCAAAATGCTCCTCCAACGAAAAAAACAATCAATGTTAATTTGAAAAATCATCAAATATCAAAGGTCGTATGAGTGTACGATCTTTGATGGTATCCACAAAAGCAAAAAAGAAAAACAAAATTTACGTACCCCCTAGGCAATTACCCCTATGATTAGTGTCTACGGGAATTATTCAATGCAAGGGTTGAATGCAAATGTCTACTGCACCAGTATTCGGCCACCAACGAGCGCCGCAACGTCCCCGGTGCAATTTTGCACCAACAGTGTAGAGCGCGATGCATTTTCAGCGGCCTTGCACACGCATTGATATTGAGCACGCATATCGTGCAGTGTGACTGCGACCGAGCAAAATGCTCCTCCAACGAAAAAAACAATCAATGTTAATTTGAAAAATCATCAAATATCAAAGGTCGTATGAGTGTACGATCTTTGATGGTATCCACAAAAGCAAAAAAGAAAAACAAAATTTACGTACCCCCTAGGCAATTACCCCTATGATTAGTGTCTACGGGAATTATTCAATGCAAGGGTTGAATGCAAATGTCTACTGCACCAGTATTCGGCCACCAACGAGCGCCGCAACGTCCCCGGTGCAATTTTGCACCAACAGTGTAGAGCGCGATGCATTTTCAGCGGCCTTGCACACGCATTGATATTGAGCACGCATATCGTGCAGTGTGACTGCGACCGAGCAAAATGCTCCTCCAACGAAAAAAACAATCAATGTTAATTTGAAAAATCATCAAAATACGGGCCAGTTTGTGATGACGGAGAACGAACTTTCATAAATCTAGAAGGACATAGTCCCTCAAATAGGCCTAAACGTAAATTTCGGAATTCTTACGAACATTTGAGCAGCGAAGTCGGATCGTTGGGGAGTTTATGTGTTCGTATGGTAGCGGAAAATCGCAAAGTGAGAAACGGGAAATTTTCGGAATGGTCACTATACCATGGGGTCAAAACTTCAAGGTCACACAGAATTTGCAAGGGTCAACCGATTATCACCAAAATCTAATCGATTCTTTCCTGTCATTATCCAAACATTCCCTGAACATTTCGTGCAAATCCGTTTACCCGTTCTCTTGTTATCTTGTACACAAACAAACAAACAAACAAACAAACAAACAAAACAAACAAACAAACAAACAAACAAACAAACAAACAAACAAACAAACATACGGAACCCTTTACATAACCCCCTGCCGATTTTCATCGGCGTGGGTAACGAGTACTTTTTTTTTTCTGGAAAAGCTCATGTTGCGTCAATAAGTGGTATATTAAGAAAAAAAAATGTTTTATCCAAGTGATTGCTTCCTGAACAAATGGAGTTAGAGTATTGGGGACTGTGTGTGGGTTATCTGTAGTCTACTTTCAAAAGAGCTGCTGCTCTGAGAACGATAATGTACTCAAATTGATAAATTTATTGCAAATACTGATTGACAAATTGCCCTTCATACTTCGAAGTAAATTTGCATCGAATAAATCAGTGTTTTAGTAGTAGCCGTGATTTAAAAAAAGGGGGGAAACTATTGGGCATGCATATCCGGGGCTGGATTCGAACCAATGATCTCCTGATCACCGGACAGGCGTCTTACATATTACATTTACGGTTGTTAATTCCGTTTAGGAATACAGACTCCCGTTATCTGTAATTACAACGCCAATTGTACAGTGTCGACCATAGATGAAGTACTTGTCAGCCCAAAGTGTAATGCTCTCTGTTTGTATCTATGCATCATTATTCATTTGATTATTACACTTAGCTTCTATACCATATTTAGGGTTAAAAATTATTACATTTCAGTGTCGAAATTACATTTGGCGAAAAAATATATTTCATTCAGCATCAATAAAAGGGGTTACACAACGTATCAAGTATAAAGCAAACCATTACACACATTTACTCACACACTGCACACACACACATAGACCTATATGCTTTCTCTTTTCTTCCTCTCTCTCTCTCTCTCTCTCTCTCTCTCTCTCAGACGCACAGTGTGTATAGATTGCAGAGTCATACAGCCTACGTGTCATAGAGCCCATGACTTCGACACTAGGTAAAAACGGCCCACGAGTTCGACATTACAACACAGGGCTTACTTAGTAATGTGTCGGTCTCGTGGGCCTTGTTCACTAAGGATCGAACTCATGGGCAATATGACTCGTGGGCTGTATGATTCGTCTGTGTCGAACTCGTGACGTGCACCCAATCTCCCATCACATCACGTTTAACTATATCTAAACTTAACGACCGTAATGGCACACAAACATTAAAAAGTACTGCTACATTTCCGACGTTAATAACTTCAGATGGTTCTGCACGTTTATTATCTATTTCTACATCTTTAGATAAAGAGATGATTATTCCTATACACAGATTTTATGTTCCTTCTGTTATTCATCAGCACATTATATCACAAACATGAATGAAATTGTTCCCTCTGTTTTAAAGCATGCGATTCATACCAGTAAAGTTTATTTCTCTTTTCATAATTGTTTGGCGGATGGGCCTACATCGTACAGACAACATTTTCGTTCTATAACGTGAGGCGCAGTGATGTCGGTATTTTGACTCTGTTTGTTAATGATTATCTTGTAGATCCTGACCTGTACTTGGAGAGAAATATTCAAAAGATGGCATAAGATTTTACGATGTAAGATTACAAGATTACATTAGCTTTATGCTATATGAGAGATTGCCAGTGAACGAAGATTTAGAATGGATTATTAGTGTCCCAAATACTCCAGTATATTTGAACATACTTAATGAGCAAGATTTTTATTTCGTCTAACATTGCTAGATCAATACACATGTATCATGGAGTTTGGATTTGCTTTGATCAAATTTACAGGGTTTTTATGTGCGTTTATTTGGGCAATCCTCCAATATAACAGTCATAAGTTTTAGTGGAATAGATGTCCTATGTTTAAGGAGTCAAAATATTCCGATGTCTTTTTTTTTAATACATTGTATCTTCAAACTTGTCCTTAACTCTCCTCGTGGGAACAGCAAATGGAAATTATGTCATCTACTTCAAAGACCGTTGTATAATATCTAGTAATGCTATATAGCACGATAGATTAAGAGACCTGGTTGTCTCACGCTCATCGGAGTATCGCAATTTCACCTTTCACACATTCTTGCAGACTTTTACCCAAGAAGAACAGAGCATGCTTGGAGAACTTTCGGGGACCTCCAGGGGGGCATGGTGTCCAGTTGCAATCTATCACACCGCAAGTAATACCTGCGAAGTTTGTAGAAAAATTAATTGTGTGTAGAAAAATTAATTTTGCGTTTTTGAAAAGAAGATCAAAGTGTGAAAACGTCCCCCTCCCCCCCCCCCATCCCAGGAGCCAGTCACATCCCAAGAGGGGCATGGTGCCCATCTGTTAGTCTGTACAAATATAAATGCAAACCAAAGCACCTGCCAAGTTTTGTAAAAAAATGAATGTGCATTTTCAAGAAGAAGACAACATTTTTAAAATTGAGCCCAAACCTGCTACTCTCCCCATCCACCATGAACAATGCTGAATCTACAGCCATCGATGTACTTACTCATAGGACTAAAACTCTTTAATTGCTGGTCCAAGACAGGGAGATCTTTAAAGATTCTTTGATTTAATGGCTTTGGGATCCCCTGTCCCTCTTACAAATTAAGATCATATCATCCTAGAGAACCATCATGAACAAACTGCAATTACCACGTCATAACACTACCTAAGCACTATCCCTTCTGACTGTATGAAAGATTTTTCAGGATTCCTTAATTTGGGGCTTTTTGGTGCCCCCTTCCCCCTCATTGGACATTATTATGAGATAACACCGTCCAAGGAATGCTACCTGCCAAGTTTGCTGAAAATCGGTCGTGGGGTTTTCAAGAAGAAGCTGGAAATGTACAAAGTTTATGCACAACGGACGACTGACACCGTCCTGTCAATGAATGATTAATAGCTCTTTTGAGCCTTTGTCTCAGATGGGATAAAAAAAAAGTTTGCATCGTGCAGCTAGAGGTAACTCTGCCATTACTGATGTCGATCTGCCATGTCTGTTTGCATACAGTGGTCGTGGAACTTTGTGGCGGTGATGTCGATCGGGTTAACTTCTCAGTACCAGCCCCGTTCCTGCGAATTTCTGTTCGAAGAGAGCGTCAACACGTCTACGGTGATCCTCAGACATGATGTTTTTCCAGTCACCGACAATCCCTGAAAAAAATAAATGTAGTTTAAATAATATAATTCTGCAGACAATCATGGAGAAAGCATAAGATATTTTCTTTTTCCTATTCGTCATGATCAACAACTGGTTTGTTTGTTAGTTTGTTTGTTCGTTTTTATTTTCCATCTGACATGATTAAAACCCTTTAATGAATAGGAGGTTTCTCTAAACCGGATGGATGTAATATTAGCCCACGAAGTCTCTCACCTTTGATCTTTTCAATGGTATCAAATACAAAATTTTATGTATGCAGGTGGGAAAGCGAACGTACCTTTCCTGAAGAACGACTTATTACCACTGCCGTCAACCTCCTGCTTGAAAGCAGCCGCTTTGGACATGTCGGTGCTCTCGCTCTTTCTCATGGCGTCAAACGAACTGAGTTTGACGATCTTATCTATGACGTCATCGGGAAGCGACTTGCCCATGAGCTCGGCAATCTGTACGACAGCTTTCCGCGGATCCTTCAAGAGAGAGATAGACCAGAGAAGAAAAGAGAGTAAATGACGTCAGTTACACTTTTTATGACGTTGTCATTCATGTAAAAGAATAACAAGACTGGTGTGTTTTCTAGAAACTATCATTGAATATCTGTTGTTGTTGTTGTTGTTGTTGTTGCTCTTGTTTTGACAGAAGTGCCTCGTATACTCCGAGTAATATTTTCATGTGTGGTTTGGGGCTTTGCTTGTTTTAAAAAAAAGTATTTTAAAAACACCTTGAATTAAAAGAAGGCACCCAGGAACAAACTTTTAAACAGAATTGAACATGAACATTGCACAGTGACTCTCTCTCACACACACACACACACACACACTCTCTCTCTCTCTCTCTCTCTTACTCTCAGAAGAAGCAGAAAATGCCTCGATGCATTCACAAGAGCAAGAGATGTTGCTACAGGGGCTTATCATGTTCACAGCAAGTTGGATGACAGCAGAAAATCAAACAGATTCACGCTTTTGCCACAATGTAGTCTTAGTTACCTTTGCTCAGGCGCCAATTCCAACTTTCTGCTTACAGGAGATTGTTAGTTTCGATATATAGCCTCATTGGTATTTTGTTTAAAAAAAGAAAAGGTTGACTAAAATAATTAGGAAGAGAAAGAAACAGTATTGACTCTAACCTGTTTCATGTCTTCGTAAGTAAGAAAGAGGACGTTGGGGTGTTAAATTCGAGCGTTTTAACAGTGTGAACACATTGTAAACCATCAATTCACAGTGTGACTCAGAACATTACCATGTGAACACTCTGTGAAAGTCAAACCACCGTGTGAAATCATCTCCACACTGTTAAATTCGAGCATTTTCACATGGTCGACTATGTGACCACACTGCATGTGAACACATCACTGTGGGACAATGTGTTCTTTCCAATACGGACGGTAATGACATAGGGGAGCACGGGTAAACAGCATAATGACAGGGCAAGAAAGATTGATTGAAAGAGAAAGATATGAAAAATTGGAAGTACTAGTAATGCAGAATGAAAGAGCTGACCAGGAGCATTGCCATGGAAGATAGACAAGAACAAGTGAAGTGAAGTGATGAAGGGTTGTACAAAGAGGGAGACTACAGAGCTGTTTTTCTTACATCTTCCGGCAAGGAATTCTTCCATGAACTGGTCAAAGGACTCGTATTTGGGCAAGCCTCTTATGTACATGCAGAAGTGATAGAACGACACGGCCGTGTCCTTGGGGTTCCTGGCCATGTAGATAACATTGACCTTCGGGTCATCGCGGAGGTTTTCCGGTAGCTACACTGGCATCACGTGAGTCTTGAGAATTCTGGGAGAATCGCGAGGCATGGCGTCGGCAACATCGCAGGTTGTACGGGCATTTTGCAGCTGTTGAAGAAGTCTAAATGCTCTCGATCTCGCGGTCGCCTCGTTCACTTCTTCCTCAGCATAGTCCAAGAGCATTAGGGTTTAACCTGGACATTTTTGGTAACAAGCTGATTTTTTCAGGAAAGGTCCAGGAATGTGTGTAAAATAACATACTAAAAGTCCTCATAAATCCTCCTTGAGCGTTTTCCGCAATCCAAGATGGCGTCCAAAATGGCCGCCATTTCATGTTTTTCTCATAACTTTGCAAGTAGGTTTCCCACAAACACACTTTAGATGTCTAAATATATGTTTTGAAGTACAAGGAACTCAATAGAACACATTATAAGAGATGTAGAAGCACACAAGTACCAATATATCCGCTTGAGCTCTTCCGCAATCCAAGATGGCGTCCAAAATGGCCGCCACATCATGTTTTTCTCATAACTTTGCAAGTAGGTTTCCCACAAACACACTTTAGATGTCTAAATATATGTTTTGAAGTACAAGGAACTCAATAGAATACATTATAAGAGATGTAGAAGCACACAAGTACCAATATATCCGCTTGAGCTCTTCCGCAATCCAAGATGGCATCCAAAATGGCCGCCACATCATGTTTTTCTCATAACTTTGTAAATAGGTTTTCTAAAAACACACTTTAAATGTCTAAATATATGTTTTGAAGTATGAGGGACTCATTAGAATACATCTTAAGAGATGTTGAAGCACGCAAGTACCAATACGACCGCTTGAGCTCTTCCAAAAAATCCAAAATGGCATCCAAAATGGCCGCCATTTCCTGTTTTTCTCATAACTTTGCAAGTAGGTTTCCATATAACACATTTTAAATGTCTAAACATATGTTTTGAAGTATGAGGAACTCATTAGAATACATGTTAAAAGATGTTGAAGCACGCAAGTACCGATAAGACCGCTTGGGCTCTTCCAAAAATCCAAAATGGCGTCCAAAATGGCCGCCATTTCCTCTTTTCTCATAACTTTGCAAGTAGGTTTACCTATAACACATTTTAAATGTCTAAACATATATGTTTTGAAGCATAAGGAACTCAATACAATACATATCGGAAGATTTTGAAACACACAAAAACGAATAAAACTGCTTAAGCTCTTCCAGAAATCCAAAATGGCGTCTGAAATTGCTGCCGTTTCTGTTTTTACACCAACGTACTTCAACACGCACTTTAAATGTCTTATTATATGTTTTGCGACTCAATGAAATGAATCATATACTTATTGGATATTTTTTAAAAACACGCATTTACCAATAAAACCACTTGAGGTCATCCTGAAATTCAAAATGGCGCCCGAAATGCCCCTTTCCCTGTTGTTGTTTTCTCATAACCCTTCAACTAAGTAACCCAATTACGCACACTAAAATGTCTTTATAAATGTTATGGGAGTCAAGGAATCTAGATAAATTCTTATTCGCAAATTTGAAACAACCATATCTATACCAATAGAACCACTTGAACTCGTCCCAAAATCCAAAGGTGACGAAAGGTGACGAAAGGTGACGAAAATGGACCATATGGCAAAATATGTCGCCCTGTCTGTTTAGCATCAAACTGATGATAAAGTGTTTCCCTCGTAATGTCATAAGCGATTAAGAGCACACTTCAAGACTTTAACATTCAAAGTGATTTGAATACTGTATGGACAGCAACCACATTTTTAATTGAAATGTTTGTTGAATATTTTCAGGATGAAATATCACGGGTTATTAATAAATGATATATATTTAAATAATTTTGAGATAAAATTGTTAATGACGGCCACTTTGGACACCATTTTGGATTTGTGGAAGAGCTTAAGCAGTTTTATTGGTACTTGCGTGCTTCAACATCTCTTAGAATGTATTCTATCGAGTTTCTTATACTTCAAAACATATATTTAGACATTTAAAGTGTGTTTTGGGGAAACCTACTTGCAAAGTTATATGAAAAAACAGGAAATGGCGGCCATTTTGGACGCCATTTTGGATTTTTGGAAGAACTCAAGCGGTCTTATTGGTACTTGCATGCTTCAACATCTCTTAAGATGTATTCTAATGAGTTCCTCATACGTCAAAACATATGTTTAGACATTTAAAGTGTGTTTTGGGGAAACCTACTTGCAAATATATGAGAAAAACATGAAATGGCGGCCATTTTGGACGCCATTTTGGACTTTTGGAAGAACTCAAGCGGTCTTATTGGTACTTGCGTACTTCAACATCTCTTAAGATGTATTCTAATGAGTTCCTCATACTTCAAAACATATGTGTAGACATTTAAAGTGTGTTTTGGAGAAACCTACTTGCAAAGTTATGAGAAAAACAGAAGAGGCGGCCATTTTGGACGCCATCTTGGATTGCGGAAAACGCTCAAGGAGGATTTATGAGGACTTTTAGTATGTTATTCTAGACATATTCCTGGACCTATCCTGAAAAAATCAGCTTGTTACCAAAAATGTCCAGGTTAAGGCCTATTTTGACCTAATGCTCTTGGACTAGCAGTCGGCAACTTGAAACAAATCACAACACACATACGTACAGTTACGAAATTAGGATATTGGCGCTCTTTGGTCACTGGACGATCGCAAGATAGTATTATAATCTATGTAGAAATATCATAATTATACTATGTATTATATTTTTCTTTTGGGTGAAGTCTTATTTTCTCTCTTGACTAATGTGGGAAAATTAGAACGACACAGACCTTTTTTTTCTCTCTTTCTCTCTGTATATATGTATATATACATGTAAATACAGTACTACAAAGAACAAAGAGAATTGTTTTGTCGTACTTCTTCCTCAGACTCGAGATCTGGTGTCTCCAAGAACTTCACCTCCTCCATGATGTGCTTCCCTTCCAGCATCTTCTCATCCCCGTCCACCTTTACGAGGTATGCCACTAGCTGAGCCCATGTGGTGCCTGAACAAGTGCGAGACAAAAGGTCAATGTTATGTGAAATGTCGCCTTTCCCCTTTCCACAATTATGACTAATGCTAATGTGGTGGTCTTCTTTATCCAGGGAAGCATTTTACCAAATCGTGCTGCCTTTGTTATGACATTATCGTTGCCCAGTACCCATTTATATATTCCTGGATCGACAGGGAAGTGGTGGGCAAAATGATTTATACAAGGACGTACATCAGCACCTGACGCGATTTAAACTCGGGACCTCCTATATAGTCGAAAGTCTTAAGTCTTATCCACTGTGCCAAAATGCACCCACTAAAAGTATTCATTACTACGAATGTAAACTGAAACTTCATAATGTCAAAAATATATAGCTACCTTTCGACCATACTGTTCAACTAAACAGGCAAGACAGTCAGTAGAAAGGATAACGAGTTTGCATTAATAATTTGATGTTGGAAACTCCTGTAGAAACCAGCAAAAGTGATACTCAAAGAGCTGAAATGATAACCTGTTTTTGGGTAGGTGACGATGAAAACGTCGTCGGGCCGAGTTTTGAACGCCTTGGTTTTCTCGATGCAGTTGGGCGTCATGAAGAAAGAGAGAATGTATCCGTCCTTCTCATAGCAGAGATTCTTGGCGCACGCAGGAAGTTGGTCCATGAGGGACGTTCCCGCAACAGCAGGGGTGTCTTCCATATCATAAGGGGTCATTGAAAAAGCAAGGGGTTATACAGTTGACTTAGTTTAGGCAAAAGAAAGGGTCTCTTGAGAAGAGACTCCTTTGAAATTCACCACACTGATTTCATCACTGACTAATGCAGATGCAGGTACATTGCCATCCTAATCTCAAGCGCAGAATAAATCGTTTGCAAATGTTAACGTGAAAGGAGCTGAAATAAAGCCTGCGCCAACTTTGTAGATTGAAGTACGCAATGAACATGATAAACGTGAAAGGTTTAACTACTATAGGAGAAATGCATTAAAACAGCACAGTGTAGAAATAGTCATAGCTGGTGTGTACCAGAGAAACATCATGAAACCAAGAATCTGATGTATGACATATCCTTATAATGATAATAACAAATAATAGATATCATTTATTGAGCGCTCATTAGTAAAGTTTCTAAGCGCTAAACGCCTTGTTATGGAGAAGAATTAGAAAGGACAAAAAAGGTCATGGAAGTAAATATTAAGATGAAACAAAATACAGAATACATATTACACACATCATATGACAGGTGTGATACATATTACACACATATAAATCAATACAAATTACAGGTCACGAGTGAACAGATGGGTTTTGAATAACTTTTTGAAAGAGTCTACTGTTACTAGGAGCTTCGCGGACGTGGATATATTATGTTGTTCCAGAGTGTATGTTTCGATAACGCTGAAGGCGCGGTAGCCGTAACAAGTACGGGCGCAGTGCCAATGTAAGTTGAAGGTGTGCAGTGGAATGAGAACGAAGGCGTCTGGTTGTTGAAGAAGAAGATAATGGTCCAGAGGGTAACCAGATGATGAAGGTTGGATGGTGCTGGATTGTGGACAGTCTTGTAGGTGAGGAGTAGAACTTTGAAGATGATGCGGATGCGGTTGTTGAATTTGTAGCCAGTGCAGTGATCTGATGACAGGTGTGATATGTTCATGTTTCTTGGTGCGTGGAAACCAATGCTCTTGACCCGAGGTAGTGAACGTGGTTCCATGTTGGGTGAAAACTCGTCAGTTGATGAGGCATTTATTGCGGAAGCAGTGCTGCTAGCTTTGTCTCAGAAGTATTTGCGCAAAATCAGTAGCAAGAACAGCGTTAGACAAATTAGACCTGGTAAGTCTCTTGACAATTCTGAATAGCTCCTTGCAATCCGCGGAAGCAATTACACCAGTCCGGTGTTTTGACTTGGATTCGTTCAGGGCAGCATAGTATGATTTACATTGTTGGCGATAGATGTCTTTATCAACTGAAAGGCCAGATTTCCGCATCTTACGCTCGGCGTGCCGTCTGTTCTGTTTAGCTTTTCTTAATTCCTGCGTGTACCACGGTGCTGATAGCCTAGTTGTCACGGTCTTATACTGTGAGGGCGCTTGTTTATCTAATAGTTTAGTCATTCATGATTGTAAAGATCCGCAGTATCAGAAGGACACGTAGTTTCCGAAGATACTAAAGCGGACTCCCGAATATCCTGCTTAAACTAAATGATGATATATTACTATCTCGAAGCTTTCTGAAAGATACGTGTTTTGTACTGTTACGATACCCTATCAGGTTGACAGTGATGACGATCGCAGAATAATACGAAGGGAGACCAGTTTGAAGGGTGAGACTGGAGACATTATTATCATCCACCTTCCTGGTCATTACTAAGTTCAGTGCGTGCCCTGCGATGTGGGTAGGGCCTGCTACATGTTGATAGACCTGTCAAGACCTGGTCCTCGGTCTACAACCTGAAGCTCAATGAAGCGAAGACTGAATTGTTGCATGTATCTTCGAGATTCAGACAGAGATTTGATGATGTTCCTCCCCTGGACCTATCTGCGGGTTGTGTGCAGAAGTCCGAGTGTGTCCGAGATCTTGATGTATCCTTTGATAAGCACCTCTCCCTTGCCCAGCACATCCTCAACAAGTGCAGGACAGCTTCGTGGGGGATAGCTAGGATTAACAAGATCCGGAAGTACCTCGACGCTTCTGCCACAGAAAAGCTTATCCATGCATTCGTGTCATCTCACCTTGATTATTGTAACAGTCTCTTAGCCGGTGTACCCCAATCCCATATTGCACCCCTTCAACGAATCCAGAACAACGCCGCCAGACTAGTCAACGTTCCAAAAAGTTTGAACACATTACCCCAATCATCCAGTCACTTAATTGGTTGCCAATAAAGGAACGTGTTATCTTCAAAGTACTTCTCCTTGTCTACAAAGCTATTCATAACCAAGCCCCTTCATACCTACAGAATCTAATCTCTCTCCGATCCTTCTCAACTTCTTCTACGTCTAGACGCCTGCGCTCCCATGCTACAGCCCATCTTCAACTGTTACCCGTACTAGGACACGCTACGGAGAACGCTCATTCGCGGTTATTGCACCCAAGCTTTGGCACAATCTACCCATTCATATACGACAAGCCCCATCAGTAGAATCATTTAAGGCACTTCTTAAAACCCATCTTTTCCCATATTGATTGCTTCCCTAAGTTAATGTGCTGAGTGTAATTCAATTATTGTATGTGTTTAATGACTAGTACACATTGATTTATGTCATGTTATTCTTACTTGTGTTTTGATATGTCTGTTTTCCCTCATTTTTCATTTCTCCTTTCGTCCTTTCCCTATGCGCTGAGAAACATTGTTTTAAGCGCATTACAAATGTAATGTATTATCATTATCATAGAAGCCAAGCGAGTCAATGAAGACATGAATGACTGAGCTTGGACTTCCATGTCATCATCTACGTGGAGATTGAAGTCTCCCAGCAGGAGTGGTGCGTTATCCGCTATAACTGCTGATTCCAGCAGCGTGAGAAATTCCTGCAGGAACATGTTATATGTCAGTTTGTTCCTGGGCGAAGGTGGTGGTCTATAGACAGCGTAGCTTCTTAAAACCGATGACGAAGAGAGTCGGATACTGAAATCCATGAGCTCAAAGCTCTTGAAATCAGTCACACCATGTATGGTAACATGAGCTAAGGGACGACATACATGTATGACACATATCCCTCCCCTCAGGAGCTCTGTCATGGGCACTGGAGCAAAGTGTAGTTTGACAGAGTTGTTTTGATGTCACCAAAGACAAGTTCGTTTCTTTGGTTTCCTTGAAGTCACGATTCAGACATAGAACGCGCGTTCCTCACAGTACAAGGCGGGATTAACGTTGAGTTTGGAAAATACTTTTGAGGTTTGTCATGACAAATAGGTTCACAGAGATTGTTCTCAGCATGCTCGTTTCCAAGGGAGATGACACAAGGTACAGCATATCAGCCTACCGTCCGCCACGGTAGCCTTTCTTTGTACCATGAGCAACGTTCCAGTTTTTCAAAAGCTGCCATTCACTGCATGTGAAAGGTGGAGGATGACCATGAATAGCGACTCTCTTCCAACATTCAAAAGAGCTTCACGCGAGTACACAAGTTTTGTCATGGTCAGTGCACACACAATCACGGCAAAAGTTGATGCTGTTGAAGTAGCAGATATAAAACCTGTAGGCTTCGACGTAAATTGAAGAAGGTTAAATACTGTACATCTTTCACGATAATGTACAACCAAGAAACCAGTACAAATAAGACCACAACAGTCAAAATATGCAAACTGTGGTATCATACTCACAAATAGCCATTTACGACAGTATGAAATGAGGGAGAAAATGACAGCAAAGTCAGAGCAAAGGAAAGGTGCAGCCATAAGGGAAGAGCGCCATCAACGTAGATAGCCATCCTGATGAAAGAATCCGACCGTGGACCTTGAATTCTGCCTCAGAAAACCTCAAAAGCAGTGCTTATGTCATGATGACATTTCTTTTTGGTCATTTTCATGGCTCGAATACAGAAGAAACGGAGTATCTATGTGGACTGCGTAATCTGAACCTGCATTATCTTTGTTGTTTCTCCTTATAGATGAATTCGTGTCTATTGACTACGATAATGTTTGTGATAATATGTTTATTTCTCACTTATTACGTGCCTGTCAACCCTTCGTGTGCTTTAATGATGTTTGGCACAGAAAACCCAGGTGCGTTTTACACACTGTCGAAAGTCCCTATTTTGTTTTGCTTTGTTTTGTTGTTTTTTTTTTACTGCGGATTGGTAATAACTCCAATACAAACTCCAATACGAGTAGGTACCGGTATACTGCCATAAACATGCTTAATGGATCACCTTAAACAATGTTGAAGTGACAACCTATAGAATAGGTACATCGACATTCATATATATTGACAACCTATTCTTTTCTGTCGAAATATAAAAAACAAAAAACGAAAAAGAATTTTTTTCACGGCACATTGCCGTTTAACGTTTGATATCAGTTCCATATCGTAAGCATATCCACATGACTCTTGGAATCTCTGAACCGTTTAAAAGAGAGAAATGTTATATGCATCATTTGTTGGATAGAAAAGTGGGAACACTTACCACTGCAGCCAGACATTCTTTTGATGACTTCAAAATCACACGGTGAAAGCAAGAAAATTTGTTGTAAAAAAAGTGCTGATGGGAGTGTTCCGACTGTTCCGACAAGTTACACACCAATGTAGACTTCAACCCTAGCCTGAGCTTATGATACAGTCACGCGGATTGTTATCAAAAAATAAATGCATGGAAACGCAAGCTTCCTCCGGAAATCAGGAGTCAAACGTCATGGGATTGTATCCATACTAAAACGAGATATGTGTGTGCGTGTGTGTGTGTGTGACCCGTGTTTTATTAGGATCCCTTTGTTTTACTTTCTTTTTTTGATATCTCAGCCATTTTAAAACTAATTTTCATCAAATACTCGTAAACCTGGAATTCCTCCTATATTGTATGCTTGTTAACATTTCAGAAAGTGGTTTCCAAGTATCTCGCAAAAACGTAAAAGCTGGATCCTCACCTCAACCAATACTATTTCATTCCTTTAATGTAGGCCATAAACATCGTATTAACTTTGTCGCTTCCTCCCTCTCCAACATGTGTTTTTGTTTGTTTGTTTGTTTGTTTGTTTGTTTGTTTGTTTGGTTGGTTCAAAGTACAGCAGCTAGAAGAAGGGAGATGAAAGAGAAATGGTCACTTTCCAAACAGTCGTCCGCATTTTTGTAGTGTTTTGCAGCTGTTGTTATGTTCTCGTTTATCGTGGTAAATGCATACTGACATGTATACTGTGATAATAAAATTGTACTGTAAAAGCTGTAATTTTTGGGTACAAATACTTTCGCGAATTGGGAGATCAAATACATTTTCGCTCGCAAAGCTGTTTTCGATAATTGACATCAAGGCCATACATCGTTCGCTCTGTCACTTTACTGCACATGGCGAAGTTTTCGCCCGTTGAATTCGAAGAACTGAGAGTTGAAAGTGAAAGATTGAAAGATGTGCACTCACCAAAGCTTTTACTCAGAGGATTCCTGGTGTTATAGACCGATATAAGTTTTCCTCTTTTTTTATTAAGATTATGTAATTTAGGGTACTACTGTCCCTTGAAGGTCGCCAAGGGACCAAGGGGTTGGGGGAACGTGCATAAAGTCTACCAATATTTTATCAACCTATAGCGATGAACCCTGCCAAGTTTTTGTGACAATGTACTATGTGCCTGTGTGAAGAAGAAGATGATGACATAGCTACATATCATGCAATACTAGGGTTCCTCCCGTAATGGAGCAACCATTCTAGTATACATTTGTTGTTAAGGTGTTTGATTAACATGGCTTTGGTGGGCTTTGTCGACATCAAGTATATATATATATATATATATATATATATATATATATATATATATATATATATGATACTTGTAGTCCGCGTGTTGGTACCAGTATAGAAAAGATGAAGAAGTAGAGTGGTAATGCATTTTGACAGTCCAACAGTGCTATAGTGCTATTTATTCAGACCAAATTATCGACGAATACATTCGTCTTCCTCAGGGTCGACAATGACGATTCTGAAAGTGAACAAGGTGAGTCACATTGTTTACTTTCAGAATTGTCATTGTCGACCCTGTGGAAGACGAATGTATTCGTCGAAAATTTGGTCTGAATAAATAGCACTGTTGGACTGTCAAAATGCATGACCACTCTTCTTCTTCATCTTTTCTTTCTCCGTCTCCCTCTCTCTCTCTTTCTCTAGTGTGTTAATCGTGAATCCTACTGGATAGCCACACTAAAAACATTACAGCTGAATGGCATCAATGTTGACCCTTAACCACCAGACCATTAACTACACATGCGCAACAATGTGATGCGCATGTGCAACCATACGCCAACTCACACATACACACACACACACACGAACAGACACACTCAACCCACACATACACCACCGCAAGCCTTTTTATCCGCCATTAATAAGGTAAATCTTTACTTTATTATGTGAACCGTTCACATTCTGTACCTTATGTAATATTCTGTTATTATGTTATATCATTGGTTTATGATCTGTATATGAATGGTTGTTAATATATTATCAGTACTATTTAAGTCATTATTCGATAGCCAGAAGATGACGCGTGGCTGTTGTACTGCATTTTATAAAATGGGTTCAAGAATGTAGCCAATAGGAAGCGCTGAAATGAGTCACGTGTGCTTTGGTTATTCCAGTCCCATTGCACTGCGTGTTAAATCATATTGCCGATCGTCTGTGCGCGCGGCGGCTCCTTTGAATTGCATGCATACGCGCTGTCAATCCTGTAAAACAACTTCTAGTTCGGGCTGCCGGCCGGCCGGCCTTTCTTCCCTGTGCATAACATGTGTGGCGTACGTATACTTGTACTCTTAATACAGTAGACCAAGCGTTGTGGGACCGGACGCGTACATGGAGTCACTTTGAAGGGCAAATCCAACGATTTAGCAGGTTAATTCTCACGCCGTTTTCAGAGTATGTTGTCTAGTAGGCCTATATGAGGAGTCTGTATCAAGTCTTTAAGGTAAAGGGTGCATATTCTATGTAAAATAAGTAAGTTTTCATGCGGGAACTTAAGTGTCCGGAAACCCAACCCCCATCATACTTATATGTGCGGGATTTCCGAGTGCGACGTGCGTAAATGTTTGGGACGAACATCTTCGGACGTCTTGACCCACAAAGGTACGTGAAAAACGCCGAAAAATGCTGTTAGTTTTCGAATTTTCGACCCATTTTATAAAACAAATGATGCACAGGATTATATCATGGCGTTAGTGGAGATGCAGCTCACTCTTGGGTATTTACAATGTAGTGCAACATGCACTCGGCTTCGCCTCGTGCATGTTTCACAATTGTAAATACCCAAGAGTGCGCTACGCCTCCACTAACGCACTCTATCCTGTGCATCATAGCCACTTACGTCTTGCAATGCTGCCACATGCTGTATTATCGTCGACAAAATAAAAATGTCTGGTTTGATATATAGTCTTATATAAAGATATTGAATTGGTGTTTTTGTTATATACCTTCATCTCAATTAATAACGCGAGTTTGATATGAAATGTATTCAATAATATGCAATTAATCATCTATATTATTATTATTTATTCGACCAGGTAAAGAATATAGGATACATATCATTAACATCACAAACATGAAACAAAAACAAGAATGAACATTACAGAGGATACACTGTACTGTACACGTTACACAAAATGAGAATGAAATGAATGGAGACTACATGAGGGTCAGGGCACACAAAAGTAAATATATTTACTATTGCCCATAGGCATGTGAACTCACACATGTTGCCCCTAAGAAACATTTAACAATCATTAAAGAATTATCCCTCAACCCCTGATCCCCACCCCTTAATTCCATAATCCTTATCAAACTTCAAAACATTAAAAAAAACACTATACAATTCCCGTATAATCATCCAACCCTTGACTTCATTTATAAATATATACAGTCAAACCTGCCTTAGCGGCCACCTCTCTATAGCGGCCACCTGTCTATAGCGGCCACTGAAAAATCCCCCCGAGAGAAAAGCCATGTTAAAGACCCTGTGTATAGCGGCCACCTGTCTAACGCGGCCAGCGGCCACAAATTTTGTTTCCCGCGGTAGATTTTAACCTGTCTATAGCGGCCAAAAACCCGATGGAGCCGTAGCCGAGCTGATAATTCAGGGCCCCGTCTTATAAAGCCTTCAAATCGATCACAAGTCCCCAAATCAATCACAACTTGCATTGCAGTTCACAAGAAACTTGTGATTGATTTCTATCACAAGTCTTTATAAGACAGGCCCCAGGGTGTTTTTCTGCTTTTTAGCCGTGCCAGTCATTTCTGGGCAACATTCAGTGATCGCCACCGTTGCATTCATCACTTATTCAGTCACAATAATGCACTAATTCATGACTGTGCACATGCTACATCTAGTGTACTGTGCAACAATTTCATAAACACCGGCATTGTTCTACGCATGATACACACGTGTGCATACGTACACACATAAATACAACAATGATACATGTACATGTAGGCAATGCACACAAAGTTGGATTACCTGTCTATAGCGGCCACCTGTCTATAACGGCCACTTTTTCCGTATCCCTTGGGTGGCCGCTATAGACAGGTTTGACTGTACATACATTAATTTCAAAAACTGAAAAAAAAAATACGTCAACATAAATGTAGGAGATTTCTGGATTTCCACCAGACCCCCAACCCTAAACCTCTAACCCCTTAAAACATAATCATCATTATCGTCACCATAAAAATGAAATTGAGGCACATGTGTAAAAATCAAAACTAAAACTATCACTCATTGTGATTAATACCCCATCAAACACCGAGAATATAAACTCAGCTAACAATTAATTTGTATACTGTTACCATAACAACTCAATGTTCAACGTGAACAAAGGATGAATGAATTGTATTCTGTTATATAATTACGTATTGGTTGATTACATAGTCATTATAGACTCACGCCAGTTAGATTTATATTAGTGCATATATATCTATTTATTAGTGTAGCCATACGAGTGAGTCATTTTTGTATCGTTACAGCCCTGATGAAGGTCCTAACGAGACCGAAAGCTCGGCAATAAACACGCACGTTGATCACTAGTTACGTCCACTATTGCTCTTCTTCTCGCACTGAATAAATAATAAAGGAGCTACATTGGTGCTGTAAATGGTCGAGACCCCTTCTCGCACTATATATATATATATATATATATATATATATATATATATGCATATATATATATATATATATATATATATATATATATTTCATTCCATTTTCATTTCATTTATTTCCACATCCTGATAAAAAGCATTTACAAAAAAATACACAGTAGGACATTGCAACAATACAAGAAAAATAAGTCCAACTTACAAGGATTTTACAACAGACAAACACAACATAAACGCAGCTATTTGAGTTTGTGGGGGATCAGCATAGACCGTTGGTCTTTCTATGGCTGATCCCAAGTGTAACAGCAAAGAATAGTTACATTGATGCAATACACACAAGAAAAACTATACTACAAAAGTGCACAATACATATAAGAAGGCAAGAGTAATCAAAATGTGGTGCTTGTACATTGCATAAGACTTCAAATTTATAATATATCTTTATGAACAAGGAATGATTTGTATCTTCTTTTAAATATTGAAAGTCTATTAGACAGCTTTATCACATTTGGCAAGTCGTTCCATAGAACAGGTCCCGTGTATTTGAAAGTGTATCTTGAAATGCAATATCTAAAATTTGGGATATACAATCTATTCATCTGTCTAGTATTATATTTATTCTTATTTTGGATGAAGGAAGTATCAAGAAAATCTGGCAAAATGTTGTTTATATATGTGTACATGAAAACAGCGAGAAAAAATTTGTTCATATCAAAAATCGTTAATAAGTTATGTTCTTTGAATAGAGCACCTGTGTGGCTAAAAAATGGTCTATTAGCGGAGCGGCATAGCTTGAAAAATGAGAGGAATTGTGCATTTTATGATAAAAGCACCAAATTTCGTACACATGTTAACAATAACATTCAAAATAAATCTAGATATTGGGCCATCGTAAATAGCGCCCTCAACGCCAATGGCAGCCATTTTTCAAAATGGCCACCCAAAATGCCATTTTTCCTAAAAATATTACAAATTTAAGACGAGAAAATCTATAAGATGTTGCAAATGAGTGGGAAATAACATTAAAGATAAATCTAAATATTGGGCCATCGCATATTGCGCCTTCAACGGCCATGGCAGCCATTTTTCAAAATGGCCGTCATAAATGCTGTTTTTCATTAAAATTACTATTTCAGAAGGGAAAATCTAAAAGATTTTGCAAATGAGTGGGAAATAACATTTAAAATAAATTTGGATATTGGGCCATCGCAAATTGCGCCCTCAACGGCCATAGCAGCCATATTTCAAAATTACCCCCATAAATGCTGTTTTTCATTAAAAAATTGCTATTTCAGAAGGGAAAATCGATGAGATTTTGCAACTGAGTGTGAAATAACATTCAAAATAAATTTAGATATTGGGCCATCGCAAATTGCGCCCTCAACGGCCATGGCAGCCATTTTTTTAAATGGCCGCCATTAACGCTGTTTTTTATTTAAAAATTACTATTTTATAAGGGAAAATCAATAAGATTTTGCAGCTGAGTGGGAAATAACATTCGAAATAAATCTAGATATTGGGCCATTGCAAATTGCGCCCTCAACGGGAATGGTAGCCATTTTTCAAAATGGCCGCCATTAATGCCATTTTTCGTAAAGATTAAAAAACTTTAGAAGGGAAAATCAAAAATAGTTTGCAAACGAGTGAAAAATAACATTCAAAATAGATTTAGATATTGGGCCATTGTAAATTGCGCCCTCAACGGCAGTGGCGGCCATTTTTCACAAATGGCTGCCATAAATACCAACTTTTTTTCTGAATTTTCTATTTCCAGGAGGAAAATCGATAAGATTTTGCACTCAATTTAAAAAATCCGTTTGAAATACATCTAGTGCCTATGTATCACATTATTGTAAATGTCGCCCTTGATGGCCACTGCAGTCATTTCTTTCAAAATTGCCCCATGGATTCCAATTTTTTTTAAATATCCTGATTTCACAAAGAAAGAGTCAATAAGATTTTGCACACAATTTGAAAATTATGATCGAAATTAATATTTGTATTAGATTATTGTAAAAAGTGCCCTCAACAGGCTTGGCCGCCATATTCTGAAATGGCTGCCATTGCAATAATTATTTTGTTTTAGAAAATGGCAATTTCAGAAAGAAAAGTCAACAAAATGTGTACATAAATTGACAATCATGTTAAGAATCAAACAATATGCCAAGCCATCGTTATAGGGGCCCTCATCGGCCATAGAAGCCATTTTTCAAAATGACTACCGTAGATTTATTATTAGTTTAAATGTTTAGACAATGCTAATTCATTAAAGGAAAAGCCAACAGGATTCTGCACACAAGTTGATAACTGTGTCAAAATGTAAAGATATTATTTAGGCCATCGGTGAATTGCGCCCTCAGGAGCTAGCTATGGTAACTTTATATTTAAGAATGGCTGCCGTCGACGGTTTTTTTTTCTAAAAAGATGACAATGTAATTTTGTATACAGGTTGACAATATCAAAGATTTAGATTATATTAATTCTAGATATTGTTCCTTTGCAAATTTTCAAGAAAAAAATCGCTCACACCGTTAATGCAGCCACTTTTCAAAATGACTGTCAAAGATGGCATTTTTCTTCAATAAAGATGTGCTAATGCCGGATGAAGGCAATGCAACTTTTTGCGCAAGTTGATAATTACATACAAAGAAGTTAAGACATGGAGCCATCACAAGCTGTGTTCTCAATGGCCATTTCAGCTATTTGTCAAAATGGTTACAATAAACTTTTCTTTTTTGTCTTGAGAATTTGCTTAATTTCAGAAGGAATAGGCAGTACAATACTCACAGAGACATTCTACAGTCAGCATTGTGGTGTTAAAGAAATCATTTGAGGAACAATGAAAACAAACAAGGCAAATGCTTAGCAATTATATCCCATCAATGATGAAGTCCCCCCCCCCCCCCACGACCACCACACAATGGAGCTTTTGCATCTTTAGTGAAATTTAACAATCTGGTGCACACTTTTGTGGAAAATTTGCAAATTTTCAATAAAAAAAGTAAGAAAACTCGATATTCACAGACAATATCAATGGATTAAATGGGGATCTGTCACCTCTTGTTCTGCATGTTTCAAATAAAAAACAAGAAAAACAGATATACAGGGACAATGCAAACGGCTACATCATTTCTGTGCTATATTGTACATAGTATTCCACGCTAGCGTCTTTTTACTATGTACTTAAAAGTCCACAGAGATGTACTGAAAGAGACCGTGGGAAAGGGGCTTCTCTCTTCAAAACGAGGGCACTTTTACACTTTTTTAATTAAAATTCAGCAATCTAATGCAAATATCAGGTGGCAAAAATGAAAAATTTCCGAAAAAGAGTAATATGAATATCCAGGGACAATGGCGCCATGTGTTAAGTTTGACAGCAACACCATATCATTCAATATATTGGACTATATAGGCTTATATATAATGTAACATGTAACTTCATGAATATTCTTAAGACAGACACGATGGCCTTTCAATTTAAGATAAAAGTGATTGTACTTGCTATGTTTCAAAAAAAAAAACATACTTTTGATAACCAGATTGTTAGCCGACACACGCGAAATACTGTAATTAGAAATAAACTGAAAAAATGAATTTAGAACTAACCACCAAAGAAATTTTGATTTCTTTGAACACCAGATTGCATTAGATATAATGGCAGTTTACCAGTATTCTATTGCTTTCTCATTCTGGAATAAGCAAATTGGAAAAAAAAAGGAGTGCTTCGAAGCCATTTTGACAAAGACCTGCCACAGCTGTTTGGGACGGTGTTTAAATGGTGGCGCAATATCTAAATTATTTGAATGTATTTGTCGATTTCCGAAAGAAATGTTATTACCTTACTCTGGCAAATATCAAATTTTCAACAAATAGATAGCATCTATACTTGCCATTTTGAAATGGCTGCCATGGTCGTTGATGGTGCCATTTGTAATGCCCTCATATATCATTTTAGTTTGAATAATTATGATGTTCAACATCTATGTAAAAATGTCATTGATTTTCCCTCTGAAATTAGCAAATCTCCCCCCCCCCCAAAAAAAAAGACATCCGGTCAGCATGGCCCCTGATGGCGCCTTCTAAGACGACCTTACATTTGAATTCATTTTTGAATACAATTTTCTACTTGTTTGCAGAATCTTACTGACTTTCCTTTCTGACATCAGCAAATTTTTGCAAAAAAAAGGGCATCCATGGCAGCTGTTCTGAAACATGGCTGCCATTGGCGGTTGAGGGTATAATTTAGGATGGCCTATTGTAAAGTTCAGTTTGAATGTAATTCTCCACATTTGTGGAATTTCTTTTTTACAAAAAATAGCATTTTTTTTTTGAAAAATTGCTGCAAGGCCCAATATCGGGATTTATTTCAAATGTCATTTCCCATATATATGCAAAATTTCATTGACTTTTCCTTCTGAAATTAGCATTTTTTTTAAATGAAAAAGTGGCACTTATCTGGTGCCCATTAAAAAAAAATTGTTGCCATAACCATTGAGGGCGCAATTTCCGATGGCCCGATATCTGGATTTATTATGGGATGTAATTTCCCCGTTGCGGCTTGTTTGCAAACAATTATTGTCTTTCCCTTCTGAAATTTGCAATTTTTTTTTTACCAAAAAAAAATGACATTTTGGCGGCCATTTTGAAAAGTGGATGCCATTGCCGTTGACGGCGCAATTTCTGATGACCCAATATCTAGATTTATTTTGAATGTAATTAATTTTTTCTCTTTTACTTATTAACTTTTCTCTTCTGAAATTTGCAAAGTTATAGTAGAAGTTGCACATATGACAGCCATTTTGAAAAATGGCTGTTATGGACGCTGAGGGCGCAATTAACAATGACCAAATATTCAAATTCATTTTGAATGCAATTTTCCACTTGTTTGCAATCTTACTGGCTTGCCCATCTGATGTTAGTAAACCTTTTGAGAAAAATGGCATTTATGGCGGCCATTTCTAAAAAATGGCTGCCATGGCCGTTGAGGGCGCTTTTTTCCGATGGCCAAATATCTAGATCTATTTTGAATGTAATTTCTCATTTGTGAGTAAAATCTTATTGACTTTTGCCTCCTAAAATTAGTAAATTTTAGGGAAAATGGCATTTATGGCAGCCATTTTGAAAAATGGCTGCCATGGACGTTGAGGGCGCTATTTACGATGGCCCAATATCTAAATTTAATCTGAACATGATTGTCAACCTGTGTACGAAATTTGGTGCTTTTATCACAAAATGCACAATTGTTCGGCTATGCCGCTCCACTATATTACTAATCATACGGATTGCACGCTTTTGTAAAATAGAAATACGCTGTAAAAGATACTTTGCACAATTTCCCCATATTATGTTGCAATAAGATAATTGAGGCATAATCAAAGTGTGATATAACTTAACAAGAATTTCAGAAGGTACGATTACACGTATACTATTGATTGCACCTATTGCTCTAGAGACTTTACAGCATACTTCGTTGATATGATGTCTCCATGTTAAGTGATCATCAATGATAACTCCAAGAAATTTGGTAAAACGAACAACTGGAATTTTAAAGTCAGCAATCTTAGCATCAAAATCATCTGTGTTTACTACTTTATTTCTTGATCTAAATATCATGCATGATGTTTTGTCTGCATTTAATTTCAATTTGTTGACTATGAACCATTGATTAACTTTCTCTAGTTCACAACTTAAAATTGCACTGATACTTTGTATATCTTTACATGAAATAAAAAAAAAACTAGTATCATCTGCATATGAGATCAGCTGCAAACAGTTACTGGCATGCTGTAAGTCATTTATGTAAAGTATGAAAAGTAATGGACCTAAAACTGACCCCTGGGTTACGCCGATATTTACAGTCACACAGGGAGAAGAAAAAACATTAAATGTTACACATTGAACACGATTTGAAAGATAACTCTTAAACCAATCAAAAGCTGTACCTCTTATTCCATAAAACCACTGAAAACCGCAGTTTACTCAACAATATAGTGTGGTCAATACAATCAAAAGCCTTTAACAGGCCAAAAAAATTCCTACCAATAAGTTTTTATTCTCAATGGAAGTTGTAATTTTGTCAATAAAATCTAATAATGCCATATAAGTGGAGTATTTTTGTCGAAATCCAAATTGTTTGTTGAATAATATATCATTTTGGGAGAGGTAAGACATAAGACGAGTATGAACAAGTTTCTCAAATATTTTGGAAAACACAGATAAAATAGAAATTGGTCTATAATTTGATAAAACACTCTTCTCTCCTTTTTTGTATACTGGTATAGCTTTGGCTACCTTTAAATTATCTGGAAATATACCCTTCTCTATGGAAATATTAAATATATCACACAATGGAGTTACAAATAATATATTGACTTTTTTACAACCGAAGAATCAATATCATCATATCCAGGACTCTTATTTGTTTTCAATTCCCGCACAATCTTAACTATTTCATCTATATGGATAGGCTGCAAGAAAAAAGAATGTGCAAATGATGTATGTGGCAAGAATTGCATAAAATTTGTTTCAGGTTCAGGTAAACTGTGTGCAAGTTTAGACCCTATATTACTAAAAAGTATATTGAATGTATTGACAACAGTTTGAGGGTCAGATATAACTTCACCATCGTGTTCAATTTCTAAGTTTTGCACATCCGTCCTAGTTCTCTTCAATACAATATTTATCAATCGCCACGTACCTTTCATATCATTACGTACATTTTCAAATATATTACTATAATACTCTCTCTTACGTAAACGAATTGCATTATTTACCATATTTCGATATTTAACATAAACTAATTTTCTATATGGAGTTGGACATTTTATGTATTTTCTGTAAAGCATATTTTTCTTTCTGCATAATTTCTTTATGTCGTCAGTAAACCACGGATTCATATCACTTCTAGGGGGTTTTGATTTGATTTGATTTTATTGTTCCACATTTCAAAACATCAAACATGATACGATCGATTGAACATAAGATTGAACATAGCGTCGTAAATTACAAAAAATACAAGAGAAGACAATTTAACAAACATGAAATGTGGGGACCTACTAAAAAGCAAAGCTTGTAATGTATAGGTCCCTGTATATATGAAAGTGTTGGTCTTCTTAAACAACCTAGAAACGAAAACTATGAAAGGAAGGAAAGGGACGTAAAAGAAAAGAGAGCAAAAAGAGCAAAGGAAAGGAATAAAATATACGAAAGCATAGCGAAATACAAAGTAGCCACCTGTAACGCGTTAACAAGACTCCTTGTCACCCGAGCAACACAGTTACGTAACTGTAAGAATGCGCAAAAACGCACATGATACATAATGATTCATTAATTCAGGAATAGCCTTGACATAAATGACTCAGTAAAAAAAAAAACAAAAGGAAACCATGGAATACATATGATAAACAACGAATCTGATAAAGAAGAGGGAGTTCAAATAAAATTGCATGTTGTATTATTAGATATAAGCCTGCACAAGGGATTTTTTTAGTTTACGTTTAAAACAGTTCAATGACAACGATTCAATAATGTCGGAGTCAAGGCTATTCCAGAATGTTGGACCTGTATGTACTATTGTTTTAAGAGCAAATGCAGTTCTCACGGGAGAAAAGTGAAATGAATTTTGCTGTCTTGTAGGGTAGGAATGTATAACTTTATTTTTTACAAACATGGGAGTGAAAGCATAAGGTAATTCGTCTTTAGTTAACTGGTACATAAATATCCCAAGGGAGTAAGAATATATATCAAAAATCTTTAAGAGGTTATTACTTTTGAACAGAGGGCTTGTCGGTGCTAAATAATTGGTACAATTGATAATCCTTACAGCTCGCTTTTGTATTCTAAAGATAGACTCCAGGCGTATTTTGGAACAATTCCCCCAGGCCAGTATGCTATAATGAAGATACGGCAATAACAAAGTCGAATATAAGGTACGTAATATAATATGTGGGGAAAACATGCTTAAGCTTCTGTATAACACCCAAATTTCTTGATAATAACTTACATAAATGATTTGTTTGTTCCTGCCAAGATAATTTACAATCAATTAAAAGACCAAGAAATTTAACTGAATTTGTCTGTTGTAAGTTTACTCCTGTGATTGAAATTGAGCCAGGTAAACAAGTGATTGTATTACTAAACACCATAAAATTAGTTTTGTTTAGATTTAGAGATAGTTTGTTACTTTGAATCCAATCATTGACGTGATTCAACTCAGAGTTAAGCATATCAAGTAACTCAGTAGGATTTTTGTGCGTCAAAAAAAGACTTGAATCGTCCGCAAACAAGAGGAAAGAAAGGAGTGCTGACGACCTGGGCAAATCATTTATGTACACAATAAAAAGAAGTGGTCCCAAAAGGGAGCCTTGTGGAACACCACACGTTATATTTGCTGTGCTTGAATCAGAATCATTAATGTGTACAAATTGTGATCGATTTGTGAGGTAATCTCTGAACCACTCCAAGGCGCTGCCACGAATCCCGTAATGAGACAGTTTGTACAGTAATATTTCATGATCAATTGTGTCGAACGCCTTGGAGTGGTCCAGAAAAACTCCAACAGTGTGAGATTTAGCTTCGATAGCTTGAACAACTTTATCTATTAACAACAAAACAGCGTGAGTAGTCGAATGTTTTTTGCGAAAACCAAATTGAGTGTCTACTAAGATATCATGGTCATTTAAAAACTTGATAGTTCGGGAGTAGACAACTTTTTCAAGTACTTTGGAGAATGATGATAAAAGAGATATAGGTCTATAATTGCCCAGGTCGTCCTGTCTGCCTTTCTTAAAAACAGGAATAATCTTGGCAACTTTCATTTTACTAGGAAAAACACCAGTCATTAAAGACAAATTGAATACATGGGTCAAAGGTGCGGCTACTTCATAAATGATTTGTTTAAGAAGAAACATTGAAATACCATCATAGCCTGAGCTTTGTTTAGCTTTAAAATTATTTACAATATCAATGACATCCAATGCATCTACGGGCGTGAAAAATATAGAACTAGGATTGGGATTCACAAGAAATGAATGAAATGTTTTTTCCGTTAAAGGAATATTTCTGGCCAAATTTGACCCAATATTTACAAAATACGTGTTGAATGCTTCAGCAATACCACGGGAGTCATCAATTATCGTTCCATTTTGTATTATTTTATCAATTCCCAGTTTCTTTCCATCATTCTTTTTCAATACATCATTTATAACTTTCCAAGTAGACTTGATATCATTTTTATGGATTTGAAATTGTGCAGAAAAATAATCTTTTTTTGCTTTACGTAGCACAGAAGTCAAAGTATTTCGGTAAGCTGAGTATTTACGTTTTGCTTCTTCTGTACCACTTGACTTATATCTATAAAATAAATTGTTTTTACGATTTATAGATCTCAAAATTGATTTGGTGATCCAAGGACTTCCTGGGATTTTTTTATAATTCAATTTGATCGATGAAACTGGGAAATGAGCATCATATAAACGCAAAACAATTTCATTGAATATATCAAACGCTATATCAGCGTCATTCATATTATAAACAGCAGACCAGTCGGTATGATCAAGACTCATTTTAAAACTTTCTATACGTTGTTGTGACATTACTCGAAATCCCTTTTTATTATAATTTGTTTTACCTTTTTCAAAAATATCGTGTAACGTCACAAATATAGGGAAGTGATCCGATATATCGGAAACAATGATTCCTTGATCAGCAACGTGAGATAAATTTGTAAATATGTTGTCAATTAGTGACGAAGTTGTATCAGAAACCCTTGTTGGTTTCGTGATACAAGGTATAAATGAATTGTACATCATTGTATCTAAGAATTCCTGACACTGGGGCTTTTCATTATAACAAAATAAATTAACATTAAAGTCTCCCATCAATATACAATGCTTGTTCATAAGAGAGGGAGAGTCAAGTATAGTTTGCAGTACACCGACAAAATCGTTAAAATTACTATTTGGTGGCCTGTAAATTTCTCCAACTATAAGGTTTTTCGCATTCGGTATAACAATTTCTATAAAGACACATTCAATCATATCAGAAACTTGGCAAAATGTTTCCATAACATTAAACTTGACATCATCTTTAACAAACAAGGCCACACCACCACCATGCTTACGTGTTCTATCCTTTGAAACTAAAGTGTAACCGTCAATACATACCAGTGAATGAAGCGGATCATGCAACCAAGTTTCGCAAAGACCAATAACTGAAAAAGTAACTGATGAAAGATTTAAAAGTAATTTTAATTGATCAAAATTTTTACTTAAACTTCTCACATTATGATGCATTACAGAAAAACTATTACGTGAAGAAAAAGTTTCGCGGTGTACCAGTTGTTGTGGTAAAACATATTCAGTGGTTATATGAGGTACAGCTGCATCATTTTCGTCATATATTAAATGTAAGTCAGGCATTTGCTCATGTAAACGATGAATAACATCAGACTGAAAATACACCTCATTTGTTTTGTGAGACGTAGTATAATTACTGGCAAGAACTGCTTCTACAAAATCATCGTTTGACAGTGACTGCATTGGAAGACTATCCATTATGATGAACTATCGGGGAATCAACACAACGGATTGCAAAAGTGTAGAGAATTCCATTTCCATGACTACCACGCAATTCACGAATAGCAAAGAACACTATCAACAAGTACTCAGTGTGCATGAGTAATATCAATGCTTGCTTACAATCAGTGTTACGTAATCGAATGCTGATGAAAAGGAAGGTAGGTTGCTCGGGTGACTCGGGCTTAATGTGAATACATGAAATTTGGTTACGGCGCATGACATTTACATATCGTATAACAGGTGCGAGAAATGGTACCCGGTCATTTACCAGTGAGAAGGATTCATACATTACAAAGTAAATTGCTATCACTAAAGAATAGAGGGAGTGGAACATTGTCATATCGTCACCCTTTTCTCTTTCAATGGAAAACACTGATATATATATATATATATATATATATATATATATATATATGTAACACATAACATAACAACACTATTATGCGTGTGTGCGTTTGCGTGTGAGTATATTATGTGTGTGTGACAGACCCGTCTCCTCACAAATACATTAGGTAACTAAGTAAAGAAGAAGAGCCAAACAAAAGTGATTTGCCGAAAAGTGCACAACTTGATAGTTTCTTCGAAAGGAATAATTTGGTATGATAACTGTATCACCCCTAAATTTAATATTAACGCTAAATGTAATATCGACCATAAATGTAATACACCTTAACCCTAAATGTAATAACAACCCCAAATGTAATAACCGGAGACAACCCGAAATGTAATAGGTGTCAACCCGAAATGTAATAACAACCCTAAATGTAATACATGTCAACCCTAAATGCAATATCGACCCTAAATGTAATACTTTTTAACCCTAAATGTAATACATTTTAACGCTAAATGTAATAATCGAGTCAATCCTAAATGTAATACATTTTAACCATAAATGTAATAACCGGAGACAACCCTAAAGGTAATAGGTGTCAACCCGAAATGTAATGAGAATTGTGATGGAACTTTTTAGTTTACGGAAGCATATTTCAATGATCTTTGGAATTGGGCTACTTTGTCAATTTGTTCAAAACACTTGACCTCCCATCACACACAAATTGACCTGTTCAACTTCATATAAAGGTCACAGATTTTCTCAGATTTTCTCTTTCTCGACAAACATTGTATAGTTGGCTTTTTTAATCCTTTCATGACATATTATCTCTCAATAAAGTGGGCATGTTGTATTTATCATTTGAAATCTAAGGGCGGTGAGTTGGCTCAGTCGGTAGCGCGTCTGCCTCACGATCACGCGGCCCGGGTTCGAACCCGAGTCTGGACTGAGCAATGTTTTGTGTAAGCATACCGCCCCCTCTAACAAGAGGCAAAACACTCTGTCCCTCGGATAGAACATAAAATGGAGGTCCCGTGTGTAAGAGAGTAACAACTCATGCACGTAAAAGATGCCGCTTTATTCATTCATCGCAAAGAGCAGGGTGTTTAACCCGTTGAAGTGGTCCCACCTCACATCCAACTGGACCCCATGGAAGACCAGCTTAGAGTAGCTGAATATGGGCTATCCAGCCATCTTCTCAGATGGAAATGAACAAACAAACAAAACAAACAAAAATCTCAAAGTCTGGAAAACTAGAAAGTAATGTTCGATGATCATTCGGTGATAACAGATAGCACGCGAAAGGCAGAATCTTGATTTTCTTCATCTATATTCTATTTCGTTTTCATAGCAGGGTATGATTTCTTTGAGCTAAGCTGTATTAAACCAAGGAGGTTCAAGAGATGAAGTGAACAGTGTTATTCCCTTTGATCCAATGTTTGATGCCGCCACTAAGAAATATTTGCAGTATGCGCTAAACTGGAGCTGCCTCACAGATAGGAAGACAATTGATTCATGTGGCATTGCATCATGACTCGTCACTCTCAATGGAAGATATGTCTTTAGGATGGTAATTACTTTTCGCTATCCCTTCTTATGAAACATGAGCGGTACATAAAGGTACAGACACAGGGATGTGTGAATAAAAACTGCACAAAAATTGATGAAATAAGAGTTAAGATTACCCCATTTTACATGTTTTTACACTAATCTGATATATAAATTAATAAAGAACCACACCTGAAGATTATACCATATCACTATTATCAGTTACATTTGTCGGAAGTGATCGGAAAGATGATAAAATCGCTTTTCCAGTAAGGGTGCAGTTCCAATATTTTCACAATGTACGGCTCAGATTTACACTTTTTGACACAATCCTGGACAGGAGTTACTTTCTATTTCATACGTCTTACCATTAGCTGAAATTTGATTTCCTCTAATATAAAAACAAACAAAATAAAGCCGACATTATGGTACCGTTCCAAATGATTCATCTCTTTGCTCTGAAAGGCGGCGGCATCGAACCCGATCATCAAAGTCACAAATGCACCTGTGGAATTCTTTTGAGCATCAAAAGAAAACTGACAGCTGTTTGAATGTTTACAGCCAGTTGGAACTCCATTTCTCAAACCTCCTAGATTAAACCGTCTGATTCATTCTCCACTACACACGCAACGGTAAGGTTGATTTTCGCCATTGGTTGGTAATACCAAGGAGGTTCGAGAAATGGAGTCAAAATAGTCTTATTCGCTTTGATCTCATGCTCGAAGCCGCCACTCAAAAATATTTGAAGTATGTGTCAAACTTGATCTGCCCCTCAGGTAGGAAGACAATAAATTAATGTCTACTTGCATAATTACCAGCCACTGTCTACAGAAGATATGTCTTTATGATGGTAATTACTTTTCGCTATCCCTACTTACAAACGATGGGCGGTAGACAATGGTAAAGGCACGGGGGTGCGTGAATAGAAATTGCTCAAATATTGCTGAAATAGATATCAAAACTACTCGACTGTACGTGTCTGTACGCTAATCTGACATATTAATTTATAAAGAACTATACTTGAAGATGATACCATATCAGTTTCATTTGGCGGAAATAAGGAGGAAAGTGATAAAACCGGCTTTCCATGAGGGTAAAGTTTCAAACACTTTCATAAAATACAGCTCAGATTGACACTTTTGCACTTATTTTCGAACGGAATTTACTTTTGTTTTATGCCTTATCATTAGGTGAAATTTTATTGCATTTGATATATAAAATCCATTAATGAGCAGCATATACCCGATATTATGTTAGCGTTAAAAATTAATCTTCAGATTGCTCAGAAAGATGGCGGCTTCAAGCATCGAACATCAAAGGCACAAATGCACATGTGGAATTCTTTTGTCCATCCATAGAAAATTGACAGCTGATTGAATAATTATAGTCAGTTGTAACTCCATCTCTCGAACCTCCTTGGTAATACATCATACACGTGTACAGACGACATATGTTATTTTCCAATATTCACTGCAAGTTCATTCGTAAAAAGGAGTTCATTTTTAGACATGGCATAATCATAATATGAAATATTATCAATGAACGAAACATGCGAATGGGTTATGAATGTTCTAAATACATAGACGCTAGTAAGTGAGCATGATTTTTTTTTTTCACTTGCCTTGGTCAGAATCATAGGGTTTGGACTCGCTTTTGAACAAATTAGCAATATCATATTTCTGATAGGAGCAATCCTTGAATATACCAGGCATGACTTCCAGTAGTATGCGTATCCTCTGTCGTTCTGCGTTCAAGGAGCCAACATGTGGATATTATTAAATTTGTCCTTAATTGGCTGCTTATTAGGCTACGGTCACAACTCAAAGGGGCGACCGACCGATTTGTAGCCTGCTCGGTCGCCGCTGAAACTTTGGCACCGCTGAGCAGTTTTTGGAGATGTCGAGCAGGCTCTAAAACCCCAGCGATGCCCGAGCGATGCCCTGTCGATTTCCCGTCGGTCACTGGTTGATTTTAGGTTAAAAGAATTGCGAAATATGGGGATCTTCTCCGCGCAGAGACTGAGCAGTTACCGAGCAATGCCCCATCGGCAACTGGACGATCTCTCACCGGCTACCGGCCGGCTGTTACGAAATCGCTCAGAGACCGACGGGTGATCGATAGTTCATCTACCGGTGTCCTGGAGGCCGGTCCCTGCCGGAAATTTCTCACGAGTTACCTGGGTTTATTCATATACCTATGTGATTTGTGAAGTCATAATCAATCAATCAATTAATTAAGATAAAACTCGAGGCTAAAGCCTTAAGAGTTAAATTAGCAACTACCAAACCTCAGTTACGTGAATCAACAGATATTTAGAAATCAGGAAATCAAACAAAAAGGAGGAAAACCCAAGACGCAACAAAAATTAGAATAGATTAGAATTTTCCAATTTAATTATCTTTGTTTGCTTCAATATTTAACAGTATATTTCTATTCCTATTTAGTTTCATATTTTCATTTCCCCATCTCTTGTCATTCATTACTTCTTCATTCAATAGTCCTTTAATAAATGATAAGATAACCAAACCATATATTACTAAGTCTACATATCGACACTAACTTTTAGCCTTCATCTCTTTTGCCCCAAAGTGGTTGTTAATGTCTTCCATGCCCCTCATGTTGCCGAGATGTTGAGATGCTGAGATGTTGGTGGGGTTTCCTTGCCTCTATCCCTCCCCCTGCTTCTTCCACGTTGCCCTGGTTTCTCTTCCTCATCTAGTCCCCGGTTTCCTTCAGTGCTTCTGTTATTTTGATCTTTATTATTTTTAGTCCCTAAATCGCTCGACGGCGACCGCTCGATATATTCCCTTGGTTTTCTCCAGTGCTTTTGTCATTTTTGTCTTTATTATTTTTGTTCCCTAAATCGCTCGGCGGGGACCGCTCGATAAGGTCAGTGCCTGGGCGGTTGCCGCTCGGACACCGAGCGTATTTTGGGCAGCTAGGGAAAACTGGTCGGTCGCCGCTGAAATTTTAACTCCGCGTTAAAACTTCTGCGGCGACCGACCGATGCCCTAAAAATCAGCGGTGCCTGGTCGGTCACTGGTCAAACACCGGTCGTTGTCCGACTGAAATTGGCTAAAAACCCGCCGACCGGTCGCCGAGCAGGCTGATTTTTGGGGTTGTGACCGTAGCCGAGCAGGCAAATCGAAATTCTGCCGATCTGCCCGAGACTCTTGAATAATATCACGTAATGATATAATATCATGACTTTAAAAAGTTTGCATCATGCAGCTTGAGCTAACTCTGCCAATACTTAATGGCAATCTGGTTGCATACAGTAGTCAGTGAACTTTGAGGTGGTGATGTTGATCGGATTAACTCCTCAGTACCAGCCCCGTTCCAGCGAATTTCTTTTCGAAGAGAGCATCAACACGTCTGCTGTGATCTTCAGACATGATGTTCTTCCAGTCACCGACAATCCCTGTAAAAACAATCGTAATGAAAATAAAATAAAATCAACATAAAGACTTTGTGACAATATGAAATATGGAAACCGCTTTCTTCTCACCTTTTGTCACCGTCAATGTGTTTTTATTTTGCAGTCTTGTTTGTGTTTCGTTGTTTGACAGAGCGTACGAACCTTTTCTAAAGAACGACTTGTTGTCACTCTCGTCAACCTCGTCCTTCAAGTCTTCAGCAAATTTGACGCTCTTTTTCATGGCGTCGAACGAACTGAGGGCGACTATCTTATCTATGACGTCATCTGGGAGCGACTTGCCCATGAACTCGGCAATCTGCACCACAGCTTTCCGCGGATCCTGGAGATAAGAAAATGAGGACATTATATCATTTATCAGTATTCTGAAGTTGTCTTAACCGAAAACATGCTTGCGTGTTATCAAAAATATCTTATTTTCTTTTACAGATGATTTATTGTCAGAAGTGCATGACTTATATATATATATATATATATATATATATTTATTTATTTATTTATTTATTAAACACTCGAATAAAATTTTTGACAAACATTTTAGCTCCCCTCCTCCATGGCCTCTCTCTCTCATTCTCTCTCTCTCTCTCTCTCTCTCTCTCTCTCTGAAGTGACGGAATATGGCTCATTGCACGCACAAGACTGAGGGATGTTCCTATAACCTACGAAGGTTTACCTGTCACAAATGTATCACTAGTAGTTATGTACATGTATGATGTACTGCATGCATGGTTGTTTTAATGTGTATGTACACAGGTTGACCAGATTAATGGAGAACATTCTATGTGGTATAGATATAGTACATACAGGATGACCAGATCAGAGGAGAATTTTCTAGGTGGTATACAATGTAGCTATACAGTACATGCATGTAACAGGAAATACATTATAGCTCACTCAATCTAGAATGATTTCACCCATTCCAGAAAGTTCTGGGAAGTGCTTACATGTTTGGCTGAGTGAGGCACTGTCCCTGTAGCCCAATGTGATTGGTAGTTATTCTTGGTAATGATGTTTTGTACATAGTTAGGCAGTGAGTCATCCAGGTTTCCTGGAACTTGGACTGGCTAGTAGGTTGGAGAGAGTTATAGAATGTGCTAGAAGGGGGTGAATGGATAGTATATAAGCCAGAGAAATTCTGCAGTAGGCAGAGTACCCAACACCTCTGCTCTGAGAGTTACGTCACTTCTGGCTCTGAAGCGACTTGTTATAGTCAGTCCTGTGTTACCTGCTGACCGGTTATGTTTGTGGAGATAAGGCCTGGGAGACATTTTGCCTGCAGATAATTAATTTGCCTACATTGAAGATAGACTCCATATTTTTATGTCAATGGACATTGCTACGGAAAAGCTGTGACGGGCTGGATTCCTAGCTGGACAATATTAAGTGAATCATCATTCAACGCATCAACTGGACGTGGTCGTCACAACATTTGGACTCTGCACGTTTCGCCGTGGACGTATATCGTGGATTTTACCCCGGATCTATACCGTGGACTATCGTAACCTGTACCTCTGGAGTTACGTCAGAGGAATCATTCATCGGTGCATCGCGGATCATTCGTTTGTGCATCAAGCATCGTATTTGGACATTTCCAGGGATATTGCGTGTAATGCGTACGTAAGTGATTCCATTACTGACTATATTTGTTTCTATTGATCATTATTGTACTGATGTGAAACCGATTACCAGTCTGTACCCACAATATCACTGTTAATAAACCGCCTGAACATCAGTTGATTGTTTCTTTTGTGCGATCATTCTCAGAGTGATTTTGGTCGTAACATACCATGTTCAGAGAAAGTTCCATTTAAGTCAAGCGTTTTCCCAACTTCAGTTTCTTTCGCTCATTTTGACTTGCCGGGGGTTGTTAACTCTCCTGTAGCTTCATGGTATTGTTTTTTAAAGATGGATCTTAACAACTGGAATAAAGAAGAAACGATGATAACTCTGACCTGTTTCATGTCTTCGTAAGTAAGAAAGAGGACATTTGGGTGATTTCTCAGCTTGGTCCAATACAGGGTGTGGTCAAAGTAGTCTCCTCCGGGCACTATGACATCAACATTAAAATAAACAAAGTAAATGTTGATATGTTGCATCAAATCTTGACAGAGCAATTCAGATTTGGCTTACTAATAACTGGGTTAATATTTACTATTTATTTCTTTGTTCTCCAGTCCTCACGTGCATATAAAGCTTTAGTGTAACGGTACAACGTTATAATCATGTTATCCTCAAAAAACCTCATGGAAACTGCGGCACCTTTAGATGGTAGATAAACAAGCGTCTTCAAGTGTTCGCAGTCGTTGTTTCAATTCAATTCAATTCAATTCAATTCAATAGTGTATTTATTTCCATCATCAAAAAGAAAAGAAAAAGTTGACATAATCCAAAGTGGTACAATTTTTTCATTTTTCTTACACTCGTCTGATAAAGTTTTTTTTTTTCAAATACAATATAAAGTATATGCACGAATGATGTCATAAAAAGGAAACAATGCACTTTGCCATGGCAACAAAAATAGTAAATAATCACAATGATGGAAAACTTACTTTCTTGGTTTTGTTTCTTGGTTGGGTGGGATATACTTAACTTTTTTTTTCGCAAATTTATTAAAAAAAACTTCAACATACTCTTATGAGCATTACATACTCAAGAAGAGAGCGATGTTCACAATTTCTTCATGAAACCCCAAACAAATCCATGTAGTTTGTACAATATGTCTCGCATATGTAAAAGCTGTCAAGGGAAGATGCATTCCGACGTAGTTTGTAAGTCATATTAATCCTTTAACGGTGGTTGACATTTATGTCTTTGACAGAATCTTGGTTCGGAAGATTTTCTTGTATAGGTGTATCCATGAAATCTGAGAAAATATAGTGGGAAAACTTATCGTCAGATATATGACACGTATACATTCATTTGGCCACATAAGTGATGCTAAATGTATCATGAACCAGCTTGAATATGCATTTGCACTACATGGCCTGGTTTTGAGTCACGTGTTCTTCGTGCATTTGGACTGGCCTCAGATCAGCACTTACGACATTATCATACGTGTGAGAATTACTCAAAAATCGTGCAAGGATGGTTTACGGCTCCATTTTCGGGTTTCATTGTCGCAATAAATGCTTCAGGACGAAAATGATAAAAGATTGATTAAAATGATTAAAGATAATGATACTCAAAATGGTGAAGATTGTTCTTTACCATTTTTATGTGTATCGCCACTATCTCTGTCAAAGGAAATGGTACGTGGGATGGAATGGCGAATATGAGAGCTTGGCCTCGGGAGAAGCACATGAAGACAGGTTGCACATGGTAAAGAAGGATAAAGAGTGTAAGTAAACGACACAATTATGATACCACTCACAGTCATACATGTGAGTTGAAATATAGAATGTTATAAAAAGAGGAGAGAGAATAAAAGTACTTGACCAGGAGTAATATAAAGAGAAAGGTAAGTATTCAAAGGGAAGTGACAGTTGTAAATAGAAGTGGCGTAGTAGAGTGGATCTTCTTACCGGGAGCACGTCACGAGACCGACACCCACGAGCCATACAGCCCACGAGTCATACAACTCACAAGTCATACAACCCATGAGTTACTTAGTATACAGCTCACGAGTCATACAGCCCAGTGGTTCGACACTAAGCTATAACCTTAACCTTCGGGTCATCGCGGAGGTCTTCCGGAAGCCACTGTGGCATCACATGAGTCTTGAGAATTCTGGGAGAATCGCGAGGCATGGCGTCGGCAACATCACAGCTTGTACGGGCAGTTTGCAGCAGTTGAAGAAGTTTCAAAATATTCGATCCCGTGCTCGGTTCGTTCTTTGCTTCCTTTGCAGTCGGCCACCAGAAACAAGACATAGGACATGTAAGTGCATATAAAAACAGGAGGTTAGAATCGCAGTGGTATAAGATACAGTCACGAAATCATAGGTTTCAATTATGATGATTGTTGCGAGAGGGTTACAAAAAAAAATGAGATAAAAACCTTGTAGAAGTATTAATTATTGAGCATAGACCTCTGTGCCGATCATTTTTAATATAAGATTTCTCGAGCCTTTTTTTTTCATGTTAGCTTTGTTTTAGTTTCCTTTTTGAGGGAGAGGATGTTTTGTTTTGATTAATTCTTTCGATGACTAATGTCTAGTGTGATCATCATGGGCCTCGTCACACATACGCGAAGACTGGCCGCCAACTCCCATAGCAACGAAAAATATTTAGCGGCCATCGACAATCATTCGGCGACCAAATCCCAAAATCTTTGAGCATGCAGCGACTGGTTGCCGACTATCATTACCGACCAATGGGAACCCATTTAGACGATAGTTTGAAAAGCGTTTCAAAGATCAGCATCGAAAACCTTTCAGCTGACTAAAACCGGTCGCCGAGCGGTTTTCGCTCATGACTTGTGACCATGGCTAAAACCGAGGCAAAATATTTTTTTTTACTTACATAATATATATCATATATATGTCTAATATACAAATAATCAGAAAGAGATGAAATGAGATTATAGTACTTTTTGCATGCACTCGAAATCTGGCATCTCCAAGAATTTTACTTCGTTCGTGACGTTCTTCCCTTCAAGCGCCTTCTCGTCCCCGTCCTCCCTTACGAGGTATGCGATTAGCTGGGCCCATGTGGTGCCTGGACAGGGGCAAGAGAAGAGACTAACATCAATGTGAAATGTTACCTTTCCGGTCAGCAATACAGATTATAATCATAATGATGGTCTTTAGAGGAAACCAAAACCCAAAGAGAAATGTGGATGGAGTGATAGCGCCAACATCAGTAGAACACATCAGTGAAAGTTTTGAGGAAAATTGGACAATCGATGCGAAAGTTATACATTTTAAAAATTTTGGTGATGGAACTACTGGTTGAGGAGACTACTAGAGGTAATGACGCTTGCGTGGTCAACAATGTAGAGAACATATAAAGGGAATTCCACAAAAATTCCCCTTTTTCATGAAGATTACACATTCCATCAACTTGATACTGACATAATTATGTTAAGGGTAGCAATTACTCCCCCTGCTTTCTGAGAGCGGTTAGTCAAGTGCTCTTTTATTATGCTAGAAAAGTGAATTTTTGTAGAATTCCTTATATATTTTCTTTAAATTGTTGTCTATACTTGACCTCATAACATCTAGTAGTCTCCTCATGCAGTGGTTTCAACACCAAAACTTTAAAAATTCGTAACTTTTGCATTGATTGTCCGAGTTTTCTCAAACTTTTCCCGATATGTTCTACTAATGTTGCTGCTTTCACTCAATCCACATTGCTCTTTGGGTTTGGGTTTCCTTTAATCTAGAGTAACTTCTGCACTGTTGCCACTGTTCCACCAGAGGGTCCTGACAAATATTATCACCCTATCTTTGCCTGGTAAGACTTCATACACCTAGGTCGAGAGGAACATGATGGGCAAGGAACATTTTGTATCAAGGACTTCACTAGATGGAATTCGAACTCGGGACCTTCTGACTGAAGATCTAATGTGCAATCCACTGTGAAGTAGTCCCATCACTGTAAGCATGCTTGAGTACTGAATCTGTATATATCAAACCTGAGTAAGTCAGAGATATGGTTCCATGACATTTGCTCCTGCGACAATTGCTCCCATAGAATATTTGCACGCTAAGCCAAACATAAATTCTGCCCACCAACATTACCCTAACCCGAATCCTAATCCTCACATCAAACTATAACTAAAACCCTATTACAAACCTCCATCTTACCATAAGTCCTCGACGAAAAAACGACCGGAGCAAATGTCGCAGGAACAAAATGTGTCACCCAGAGATATATGTACTGTATTTACCTTTCAACCACGCTGTCCGACCAAAATAGACAAAACAGTGAATACAAAATACTTTGATTTTGACTATAATTATGCACAGAAGAGTTGAAATAATCACCTGTTTTGGGGTAAGTGACGACGAAAACGTCGTCGGGCCGAGTTTTGAACGCCTTGGTCTTCTCGATGCAGTGGGGTGTCATGAAGACAGCGAGAATAACTCCGTCTTTCTCATAGCAAACACTCCTGGCGCACGCCGGAAGCTGGTCCATCAGGGACCTTCCAGCAGCAGCAGGGGTGTTGTCTATTATCACAAAGGGTCAGAAAAAGAGGGAGGAGTGTGTGGTTAGTCAACAGAGATCAAAGAAAAAGTCTCTTTGGCAAACGATAGCTACACATTCCTTCACCTTTCGGTCACACTGATTTCCCTTACTGGAAAGAATTAATGTGAGAACCACAGTGTGAAATCTCTCCACACTGTTAAATTCGAGTGTTTTAACGGTTACAGCTCGTTATTCCGAAGGTTCGTTATTCCGAAGGTCCGTTATTCCAAAGGTTCGTTATTCAGAAGATTCGTTATTCCGAAGGTTCGTTAATCCGAAAATGAAAAAAGGGTTTGTTATTCCGAAGGTTCATTACTCCGAAAATGAAATAAGGTTCGTTACTCCGAAGGTTCATTAATCCGAAAATGAAATAAGGTTCGTTATTCCGAAGGTTCGTTAATCCGAAAATGTAATAGGGTTCGTAATTCCGAAGGTTCGTTAGTCCGAAAATGAAATAAGGCTCATTATTCCGAAGGTTCGTTAATCCGAAAATAAAATAAGCGTCGCAGATCCAAAAATAAAATATGGCTTGAATTCCGAAAATAAAGTTAAATTCTTGTAGAGACAAAATACGGTGTTGTCATTAACATGTCTTATGTCTTATGTGTGCGTTGATACGTGTGCACATTATGTGTGAGTGTGTGTGTGGAGGTCAAGAGCATAGAACCCTTGGAATTATTTTTTAAATGCCAATCTTATCCGCCCTCACCCCCATTATCTGCGCCTTATAGCCTTGCGTTTATCAGTAGTCTAGAATTCATCATCATCATAACAATTCAGGAGAGGCATGTTCACTTTGAAAAGGGGATGCCTATTATACATGCTCATACTCTCTTTTTACACATAAACACACACGCACACACATTCAAACACACATGTAAATAGGCACACAAAAAACACATGAAATTCCACACAAACTTCTATCAGCGACGTAAAATGCCGTCGTAATTTGTAATTTCATTTGTACATGTATACTATTGATGAAAGTAGAGGTATTTTCTCCTCCAGAGGATGAGCTCGCCCCCTCCCCCTCCTTCTTCTCCTCTTCATCGTCATTATTTGAAATGATTACCATATTCGGCAACTCTAACATGTCTCAAACAGAAAAAAAATAACTTATATGCATGGACTTAAAAATAAAAGCTATCAAGCAAATAAACAATTAAATGTAATCAACAAGCAGATTTCAAATGTAACATATCTTTTAAAGGACAAGTCCACCTTCATATACATGTGGATTGAGGGAAGGCAGCAGTGTTAGCAGAACACATCAGTGAAAGTTTGGGGAAAATCCGACAATCCGTTCAAAAGTTATGAATTTTTGAAATATCTGTGCAATCACTGCTGGAGGAGAAGACTACTACAGTGTATGATGTCACATGCGTACAACGATATAAGGAAAATAAAAAGAGAATTTCACAAAACTTGACTTTTTGAATAAAGTGCACATTTCTTCGACTTGCTACTGACGTATGTTAAGGGTAATATTATTCCCCCTGCCTTCAGAAAGAGAGAAGTCGAGTGTTCTTCTGTTATGCGAGAAAAATGGAAATATGTTGAATTTTCTTTATTCTTTCTTTGTATCGTTGTACTCATGTGACATCACAAGCTACAGTAGTCTTTTCATCCAGCTGTGACTGAGCAAAAACTTCAAAAATTCATAACTTTAGAACGGATTGTCCGATTTTCCTTGAACTCTCATTGATGTGTTCCACTAATATTGGTGCATTCACTCAACCCACATGTCTATGAGGGTAAACTTGTCCTTTAATAAGCTATTCACTGTGAAGAGTGGAATGTAATCGAAATTGTCCTGTCGATCACACACTGGGTAAGAAATTATTTTTGCTTGAATTTAATGAGAAGTTAAATGCAGTTCTCCACTTTTTTTTGTGTGTGATATGGTAACACATGGAATTTATGTCGCTATGGTAACTGACAAAATATAAGCCAGTGCTATGTATCATTTCTAGCTGTCATAAACAACGAAAATTGCGTTACCACTCAATTATGACAGCCTTTGCCATGACACTAGTATATAGTTTTATTACTTTCGCAGGATTCTGAAAAAGTTACAGAGCCATGTTTGCCCTCGGTTTAAGCCCATGATACTTGCTGCTATCTACGCTCTTGTGTTAGACAGTCATCAAAAACTCTGAATCTCTTGTGAAGAGAGGAATTTAATGGTACTTGTCCTACCGATCACACACTTTGTCAGAAATGATTTTTGCTTGAATTCAATGGGAAGTTAAATGAGGTTCTCCTGTTTTAGCGTTCCAAAGGAATGTACTGTTTCTTTCTTTCATTGAAAAGAATGCTTCATCGCCCCCAGGTTAAGATTACGTTTCTTTCTATACCCCCCCCCCCCCCCCCCCCACTTCCCCCCTGCCAGTTCCTCCTCGCTCTGCCGTAGGTCGTTCAATTATCGGGTTAATATGAAATGCTGATACCGGTAACGACACCTTTCGCTGTGAATCTACTTATAATTACAGTTGCTATGCGTTATCATCATCGTTACCATCGATGATTATTTCCATTACTACCATCAATGTTACTTTTAATCTTGTCCATACGTATTAATTATTCTCTGTATTAATCTTATTGTCGTTACTGTTACATGTATTATCATTAAAAATGAGAGGGTGTCTGAAGGTAGGCTATAGAAAAATCACACAATCCCCTACGCTCTAGATTCAATCGCTCAGGTAAATGATATTGCTCAGAGTGAATTACGATCAAGACTATTCATCTACGCTACTTCTTCACGCAACACGACGTGCTTTACCTGAAAATAGTACACGTTTATCATCCTCCCCAGAGACAATATCGAATTTTCATTTCGAATTATCATAGCAATTATTTTTTTTAAATCACGACAACGTATTTTGTCATCACAATGAGTTTATTCTATGTTCGGAATTACGAACCTCATTTTATTTTCGGATTCACGAACCTTATTTCATTTTCGGATTAATGAGCCTTATTTCATTTTCGGATTAACGAACCTTCGGAATAACGAACCTTACTTCATTTTCGGATTAACGAATCTTAGGAATAACGGACCGTATTTCATTTTCGGATCAACGAACCTTCGGAATAACGAACCCTATTTCATTTTCGGATCATCGAACCTTGTGAATAGCAAATAAATAATACATGTATGTCATTTTCGGATCATCGAACCTTCGGAATAACGAACCTTCGTAATAACGCCACAAATGTTCGGATTAACGAACCCTTTTTCATTTTCGGATTTGATTGATTGATTGATTAAAAGGTCTCTATTCAAACAAATCTGAGTGGGCGACTAAAAGTAGAATTACACAGATATGCAAAGATTACATTAAAATAAAAAGAATAATATCATAATCAAAATAGATACAAAATAAAACATAACATTCAAACATACTGTATACACAGCTAATACGGTTTTAACACGACAAATTGCCATATAAATCTTAAATACAAAAAGGGGAAAAATAAATGTACATTTTGTGAACAGACAGGGTTCAAACCTTCATTAATTTTTTCAGAAGAAAAAACACAAACACATAAACAAAAACAAAAAACCCACTCAGAGCCAGAAAACAGAGCCTGGTAACCTAAATTACATCTCCCATAACAACTGCGCTTGCCGAAAGCAACCTCTCTGTTAGGGCCTATACCAATCCAAAAAATGACAAATCTGCCTGGGTCCTGTTACTCAAAACTTTTAAATTGTATATTTCTGCTATGAGTAGACAGTGAATCTAGACATTATTCTTGTTTTCTTTCGTGTCAAAAATATTTAAAAAAAAACAATGCGAAAAATATCCTTTGTTTTAGTTCTAAGAACACAAATGTATTTTGCACAGAAGCCAGAGGCATAGGCAAATATACGATAGAGTCGACGAAGTGCGTTTAGTAAAAAAAAAATAATACAAACATCGGCACGATCTTTCTACCGGTAAAAATAAGATTTGGCGCTATACAGTTTCCCTATATAGATACTTTTAAACAAATAACCCGTCGTAGCGTTTCAACAGTGCGCTAAAACCGACTTTCGATTCATCTCCAAACAGTCCCTTGCAAAACTCGTTGTCAGCCAAAGTCAGCGTTATCTCCTGAAAATATTTTTTTTCTTTCATAACCGCGTAAATTTTGACACGCCCTCTCAAAATCACAGTCGCAACGTTCGCTGCATGATTTTTGTGCGATGCAATGATTTGGTTCTTGTTGGCCAGTGCTTTGAGTACACTCGAAGTCAAAAATATAAACTTGCTCGAACCAGCTGCGTCTTGCAATTTACTGGTTTTATCGTACACTGCGACTATATTAGACTTTTTTATGTAACAGTTATAATCATGCCAGTCGAATTCGTTACGTCTAAAAAACAAACAAACAAACAAACAAACAACAACAACAATGCGAAGAAATATCCTTTGTTTCAGTTCTAACAGCACAAATGTGTTTGGCATAGCAGCCAGAGGCATTGGCAAAAATATGATAGAGTCGACGAAGCGCGTTTAATCAAAAAACTAGAAATGTCGCTTTGGCGACTGATGCCTCCGCCATAATGCCTGATCCTCCTAATAGGTGTATAGTACAATGTCTTCACAATGTGTCATCAGTTTCACATAACTGCCAAAATATTGAAATGACAGGTTTGTCAGAAATATCTTGAATATTCACTTTCCTTGAACTAGGTTTGCTATAATTGTTTAAGAGTGCAGGTAGACATATTTGGGGAATTGAGGATTTTTACTTGACTTCTGATCAATCCTTTTATAAGTTTATGCATTGAGTAATTTTCAAGGTATGAAGAAAGAAAGTAATTACGGTACAAATATACTTCTTTTTGCATTTAAACTTGGCCTTTGACCCTTAACCTTTGACCTTTAACCTTCTGGCTGGAAATTTCCCAGAGAATCTCCATTAGGTAATACATAGTATATATTCAGTTTTAAAACTAATAATGCAAGCATTGCATATACTAGTATATGAGGGAACTAGTAAAATTTAGATAAGTTGACCTTGACCTTTGACCCATGACTATTGACCCATGACCCGTAAATTCCCCAGATAATCCCTGCCAGTCAGTACATGCGTATGTACCAATTTCCATGAAGATACATTGAACCATTTGCGAGAAAAGTGAAATTGTAACATTTTCACCTAACCATTGACCTTTTGACCTTTGACCTTATGACATGAAACTCTCTCTGGAGAATCTTTATGCAGTAGTACATGTCTACACTATTGTTTCAAGAAAATACCCTGGGGCATCGCATGGATATGGGGGAAATAGTAACATTTTTAGCATTTGACCTTGACCTTTTGACATTTGACCTCTTGCCAATGTCACTAAAATCTACTCAACTAATTGCCCTATCATACATCATCCTTGCACAAAGTTTGGTGAAAGCTGCTTCATCCACTTTTGAGTTAATAACGTAAACAGATAAATTTTAGAATTTGACCTTGATCTTTGACCTTTGACCTCTGTCCGATTTCACTGAAAAACGAATCAAGTAATTTTCTCATCATACATCATCTTTGGACAGAGTTTGGTGAAATCTGCTCGATCCAGTCTTGAGTTATCGCGTAAACGGATACAATTTCATAATTTGACCTTGACCTTTGACCTTTGGTCTTAGGCCAATTTCGCCCAAAATCTAATGAAGTAATTGCCCTATCATACTTTACACTTGGACCAAGTTTGGTAAAATTCCAGTCAATATTACTCAAGTTATCGCGTAAACGAATGCGGACGGACGTACGTACGGACGGACGGACGGACAACCCGAAAACATAATGCCTCCGGCACCACTTCGTGGCGGAGGCATAAAAAGTACAAGCATCGGCACGATCTTTCTACCAGTGAGAATGAGATTTGGCGCTATACAGTTTCCTTATAAATACTATTAAACAAATAATCCATCATTAAAATCCACGTTCGATTCATCTCCAAAACCCCCCTTGCCAAATTCGTTGCCACCATTATATATTCGTTACGTCTATAAAAAAAAAACCAAACAAACAAATAACAAACAGTAAAAACACAGACGTGTTGTTTGTGTGCGTTTCTGTTAATGCTGTGCAATCATTTCGTCAATTCGATGGACATTCTTCAGTCTTGCATAAACGGCATGTCAATTCACACTTCAGAAATATTTTGTCGTACGCGGCCGTACACGATGCACAAAAACAAACCTAAACATAAAAGCGTTTATTTTTTAAAGTCAAATCAAAGTGCTCTTCATGAGTCTGTAGAAATAGCGTGTGTTCATGATCTTCTGGGCCAGCGTATATCTATGGTTAAAGGGGAAGTCTATAAGATTTAAAAAATGTCATATCATGTTGTATATAAGATTGATAGCTAACATGTCTAGGTTTGTGGAATTATTGTTGTGCTTGAGCAGAAAAAGCCGCTACTCTGAAAAAAACAACATATCACTCAACAAGGATACTGACATAGAAGCTCACATATTTCAAAAATGTACCATTGTAAATTCCATTACATCGCCTCTGTTTATGCATGCCTTCTTCTTTTGTTCTGCTTGCTGGAGCCCACACTCATGCTCTCATATGGCGAAGCTGTCATGTTTTGTCCTTGTAAGTTGTCTTAAATTCTCGTACACCTGCCACCTAACTCCATCACCCTATCAATTCACCCCTTTCACTACCATCATACTTTCATATCGCCCCCATTCATACAGCGATTCATACCCTCATCTTTTTACATCTTCCCCCATAGCAAGGGACAAGCTGTCATGTTTTTGTCCTTGTTATTTGTCTTATATTCTCGTACAACTGACACCTAACTCCATCACCCTAATAACTCCCACCTTTCACTACCATCATATTTTCATATCGCCCCCATTCATACAGTGATTCACACCCTCATCTTTTTACGACATCTTCCCTCAGAGCAAGGGATTAAGTCCCCCACTCTATCTATACACCATACAATAGGACATGTTATCTATATCCAACACACAATAGGACACACTCTCTCTACCCATACCCCCTACCTATTCTTCTTGGGGGAAAACATTTGGGAATCGGAACAATTTCAGCACATTTCCACATTAATCTTGTGGGAAAATACCCTGCTTGAAAGCAATATTGATAATGTGACATAAAGGAAAACATCTCATATGCAAATTCACGAATTATTCTCATTGGTAAATCATTAGACACAGTTTATTTTCGGAAACTCAGCTTACGCAACTTATTGAAAACATCATATTGGTTGTACAACTGGGCATTCATAAGGTGAAGGCAGATATGCAGGTAACTGTGATCTATCTAGTTCAAAAAAAAAATCGGTTATTACAGATAAAAACATATCATTAATATAATTCGTTACATACTCAGAGTTGTGGCGTTCCTTTACACTGCTATCAGGTACATCAATCTGCATTTGACATTGAACTCCTTGAGTCATCAATTTAATGTGTCGGTACCAATCAGCAAGATTATTCATTTTCAACCTTTGTATTCTTTCATTACAAGATTTATCCTTGGCTACTTAGACTGCTTTTTGCACTTTGCTTCTAAATATTTCCACATTTTGACATTCTTATTAACAAACACTTTTTGTCTTTCTTTCATCAATAATTTAATTTCACAATTTATCCATGGTTTATCATTCTCATGAATATTTATATCTTTAACAGGCAAAACGGATCTATTCGGTGCTTTAAAACCTGCAAAAACATATTGCATATTTCAGAAACATCAATGGTAAACGGTAGTATAAAGTTCTTCCCAAGTATGCTGCGTTATCCAACTGCCAAACTCACGAATACCACTATCAGTTAATGAATGTTCAGATTTATAATGCTGGTGTAGGGGACACCAGAGAATGCAATTGTGATCGCTCATCCCAAGAGGCGACAATCTCAATTGAATCATAAACATGACTGAAATTAGTGATAATCTTAAAATCTGAAATATTCCCACCTCTTGTGGGTTTATTCACAACTTGCTTAAAATTCTCTAACAAAAGTATTTGGATAACATCCAAATCATTAAAATCTCCAGCCATAACAAAACATGCATTTGGATATTTTGTAGCAAAAAAAAAAAAAATCCAAACTAGTTAGAATATGATCAATATATAATTCAGAGTTTTTTAGAGGAAAATATACTGTACACACAATAAAACTTGAAATTGACCGAGGGAGTCGGAGGTCGCATATAAATCCAAATAATTTCTATACCAACAGGGACTGAAATGAAGAGACATCTCGGTTGAAAATTGTGTTTTGTATATGAAGCGACTCCACCACCCTTTTTGTTCATACGTGATCGAGAAAAAGAAATAAAACCAGAAAGAGGAAAATACCGTGTACTCAATCGGTGTACTTTCATCAAGCCAGGTTTCTGTCAAAACCAGGATATGAACATCATATTTTTCCATAGTAACAGCTATCTCGTCATATTTATTGCTAAGAGAACGTACATTTGCTAAATAAACATTTGGCAAATCATATCTTACCTCTTTACTCAACTGTGTAACCGGTTTTATTTTTTTTTTAATTCTGTGACTTAATCTTTCCTTTCCAAAATTCACACGTGTTTTTGGTACTGGTAATGGTTGAAGAATCGAATTTCGCGAAATACCTGTATACAAATTCTGTTCAATTTATTTATTTTCTTCCATTTCCTTTGCTTCCTCTTTGAGGCTTTCTTTTTCGTGATATTCCTAGATCATAAATTCTTTTCCAAACTGTATACTGTAGTTCAGGCAAATGCTGAGGAAAGCGTGGAATCTGGCGACATCTTGGAACCACCGACAGCTGACCGAGGCACGTTGTTTGTTGAAATATTGATGAGGGGGTGTTGAATGCAAATATGGCGAAGAAGTACACGCATGGAATCCTGTAATAAGCAATCATTCAGTATTAGTCTGGGTGCCAGAGGCTGAACCTTGTTTTACCGTCCACCCAATGTTTTTTGATGGTTTTACCCTATTTCGGGGGTGCTGAATCCGATTCCGGATGATGCAACTCTTGCATCCTTGAGGGTTTTGAGATATTCAAGATGGCCGCCAAGATGGCCGCCAAAACCGGAAATTCCCACGTATTTCCTTCTAAATGGTGAGATATTGAAAACAAGTGATGGTTTTACCCTATTTCGGGGGTGCTGAATCCGAATCCGGATGATGCAACTCTTGCCTCCTTGAGGGTTTTGAGATATTCAAGATGGCTGCCAAAATGGCCGCCAAAACCGAAAATTTCCAGCATATTTCTTTCTAAATGGTGTGAAATTGAAAAGAATTGATGATTCTCCCTATTTGGAAGGTGCTGAATCCGAATCTGGATGATGCAACTCTTGCATCCATGGAGTTTTTGAGATATTCAAGATGGCCGCCAAAATGGCCGCCAATTAAAACCAGAAATTCCCATGTATTTCCTTCTAAATGTTGAGAAATTAAAAACAATTGATGGTTTTACCCTATTTCGAGGGTGCTGAATCCGAATCTGGATGATGCAACTCTTGCATCCATGAAGTTTTAAAGATATTCAAGATGGCCGCCAAAATGGCCGCCAATTAAAACCGGAAATTCCCTCGTATTTCCTTCTAAATGTTGAGAAATTAAAAATAATTGATGGTTTTACCCTATTTCGAGGGTGCTGAATCCGAATCTGGATGATGCAACTCTTGCATTCATGAAGTTTTTGAGATATTCAAGATGGCCGCCAAAATGGCCGCCAATTAAAACCGGAAATTCCTACGTATTTCCTTCTAAAAGGTGAGATGTTGAAAACAATTGATGGTTTTACCCTATTTCGAGGGTGCTGAATCCGAATCTGGATGATGCAACTCTTGCATTCATGAAGTTTTTGAGATATTCAAGATGGCCGCCAAAATGGCCGCCAATTAAAACCGGAAATTCCCACGTATTTCCTTCTAAAAGGTGAGATGTTGAAAACAATTGATTTTTTTACCCTATTTCGAGGGTGCTGAATCAGAATCTAGATGGTGCAACTCCTGCATTGTTGAAGATTTTGAGATAGTCAATATGGCCGTTAAAATGGCCGCCCAAAACGGAAGTTCCCATGTATTTCTTTCTAAATGGTGACAATTTGAAAGCAATTGGTGGTTTTTATCTTATTTTGAGTGTGCTGAATCCGAAGCTCAAGATACAACTCTTGCATCCTTAAGGGTTTTGAGATGATAAAGATGGTCGCCAAAAATGACCGCGAAAAACGGAAATTCATATGTAAACCCCCTATTTCCTTCTAAATTGTGTAAAATATAAAACAGTTGGTGGTTTTACACTATTTTGAGTTTGCTGAATTTGAAGCTCCAGTATACAGCTCTTACTTCCTTGAGGGTTTTGAGATAATAAAGATGGCCGCCAGAATGGCCCCTAAATGGCCGTCAAAAACGAAAATTTCCATGTGAGCCCTATATTACCTTCTAAATGGTGTAAAATTGAAAACAAGTGGCGGTTTCACTCTATTTCGAGGGTGCTGAATCCGAACCTGGTTGATGCAACTTTCGTGTTCTTTTTTAAGGGTTTTGAGATGTCCAAGATGACCGCCAAAATAACTGTCAAAAATTGGTAAATTTTAGGCCCTATTCAGCACCCTCGATCTTGGTTGTTGAAATTCGTCCATTCTTTAGGGTTTTTAGGCGTCCAAGATGACAGCCAAAATAAGTGGCAGAAATTCCAATTTCAATATATTTTTTCTTAATGGTAAAATTTTTAAAATAAATTGATGGTCTTACCCTATTTCGAGGGTGCTGAAGGTCTTTGAAGGTTTTCGGACATCTATAAATGTCCTGTATGAACGGAAACTCCTTAACATGTTCTTATACTGAAATGGTAAAGTATTGTGCTCCAACGCGAAGCGGGAGATTAAACCCATGCAGGGTGAAAAGCAATGATTCGTATTCTTGAATTCAACTCAGTTGAGCGAATTTGTCAAATCAGCCAAAATTTATTGAAAGTCAAAATGACAGTCACAATGGTATTGTAATATACTGAGATATTCCTATATGTCTCAAACGGAACTTTAACACGTACTGGAAAAAACAAGAAGTGATATTGACATCATACTGAAACGTACAAACGCAAAGAAAGATACGATTGAAAATGTCTTTATGCATAATTGTTATGAAATAATGCTTGTGGTCTCCAATAATATGGCTCCATAGATATAAAGTTAATCCTTTTCGGCTATCAATAGAGTAAAATTAAATTATGGCATGTTGGTATTTGGTGTTGAAACTTGTCTTGTATTCTGACGAGTCTCGCCTCGTATTCTTGTGAAACTTGTCGCATATTCTGATTAGGTCATTGGAAATGGTTGCATCCATGACCACTATAGTAGATATCAATAAGGGTAATTTCAAAAGCACTCTGCGCGATTATGATGTTCGTAAGTACTGGATTATCAAGTATTACCTTCCATGTTGTCGTTTGATTTTTATTTAGTTTTGTTTTCCAAGGCGCGTTACCTGTGATTTGTCCGTCCCCTCGTGTGTGTTTGTAATAGACTATATATACATATATACATACATAATGTTACAAAATTGAAGCATAACAATAAAAATGTCCCACTCGTGTCTTCAACAATGTCATCAAGACCACCAATATAAACCAAATAACCAATTTGAGTGTTCATGGATAAAGAGATTAAAACTGCTCATGGATTAAGGCAGGTAATGTTGGGTAATTTCAGTACACTTCTTTACATCACTATCACAATATGATTTAGATGAACATGTCTTGTCCATTAATTGTTAGTGTTCAAAACTTATCCATTATATGTAGAGGAAATTACAGTGTAATCTTGCAATTATTCAACCGCATCTGTAGACTTGAAGGGTTAATTATTGCTGGCACACTTGTATCGTACCAACTCAAAGATATCCAGTAGAGCTGGTTTCACTGTATATACAGCAATTTCAAACTGTGCCATTGACGAAAACCATCAATTGTTATCAATTTCTCACCATTTATAAGAAGGAAATACATTGGAGTTTCCGTTTCGGCGGCCATTTTGGCGGCCATTTTGACTATCTCCAGGTGCATCATCCAGATTCGGATTCAGCACCCTCGAAATAAAAACCATCAACTGTTTTCTATTTCTCACCATTTAAAAGCTAATACATAGATATTTCCGGTTTTGATTGGCGGCCATTATGGCGGCCATTTTGGCGGCCATTTTGGCGGCCATCTTGAATATCTCAATACCCTCAAGGATGCAAGGTTTGCATCATCCAGACTCGGATTTAACACCATAGAAATAGGGTAGATCCATCAATTGTTTTCAATTTCTCACCATTCAGAAGGAAATACATGGGAATTTCCGGTTTTAATTGGTGGCCATTTTAACAGCCATTTTGGCGGCCGTCTTGAATATCTCAAAAACTTCATGGATGCATGAGTTGCATCATCCAGATTCGGATTCAGCACCTTCCAAATAGGGAGAATCATCAATTATTTCCAATTTCACACCATTTAGAAGGAAATACGTGGGAATTTCCGGTTTTGGCGGCCATTTTGGAGGCCATCTTGAATATCTCAAAACCCTCAAGGATGCAAGAGTTGCATCATCCAGGTTCGGATTCAGCACCCCCGAAATAGGGTAAAACCATCAAAAAACATTGGGTGGACGGTAAAACAAGGTTAGACCCAAAAAGTGGCTTTGGCGGCCATTTTGGTGGCCATTTTGGCGGCCATCTTGAATATCTCAAAATCCTCAAGGATGCAAGAGTTGCATCATCCAGATTCGGATTCAGCACCCTCGAAATAGGGTAAATCCATCAACTGTTTTCAATATCCCACCATTTAGAAGGAAATACGTGGGAATTTCCGGTTTTGGCGGCCATTTTGGCGGCCATCTTGAATATCTCAAAACCCTCAAGGATGCAAGAGTTGCATCATCCAGATTCGGATTCAGCACCCCCGAAATAGGGTAAAACCATCAAAAAACATTGGGTGGACGGTAAAACAAGGTTAGACCCAAAAAGTGGCTTTGGCACCCAGACTATATTCACATGAAGCTGATGACTGGAAGTTGCAGAATTCCACTTATGCTTTGCCGAAACACTGTCTACGGACGGTCAATTATAAGAAACAGTTGTACGATTATTACCCACGCCGATGAAAATCGGCAGGGGGTTATGTAAAGGGTTCCGTATGTTTGTTTGTTTGTTTGTTTGTTTGTTTGTTTTTTTGTTTTTTTTTTGTTTGTTTGTTTGTTTGTTTGTTTGTTTGTTTGTATGTTTGTTTGTTTGTTTGTTTGTTTGTTTGTTTGTGTACAAGATAACAAGAGAACGGGTAAACGGATTTGCACGAAATGTTCAGGGAATGTTTGGATAATGACAGGAAAGAATCGATTAGATTTTGGTGATAATCGGTTGACCCTTGCAAATTCTGTGTGACCTTGAAGTTTTGACCCCATGGTATAGTGACCATTCCGAAAATTTCCCGTTTCTCACTTTGCGATTTTCCGCTACCATACGAAGACATAAACTCCCCAACGATCCGACTTCGCTGCTCAAATGTTCGTAAGAATTCCGAAATTTACGTTTAGGCCTATTTGAGGGACTATGTCCTTCTAGATTTATGAAAGTTCGTTCTCCGTCATCACGAACTGGCCCGTATTTTGATGATTTTTCAAATCAACATTGATTGTTTTTTTCGTTGGAGGAGCATTTTGCTCGGTCGCAGTCACACTGCACGATATGCGCGCTCAATGTCAATGCGTGTGCAAGGCCGCTGAAAATGCATCGCGCTCTACACTGTTGGTGCAAAATTGCACCGGGGACGTTGCGGCGCTCGTTGGTGGGCTAATACTGGTGCAGTAGACATTTGCATTCAACCCTTGCATTGAATAATTCCCGTAGACACTAATCATAGGGGTAATTGCCTAGGGGGTACGTAAATTTTGTTTTTCTTTTTTGCTTTTGTGGATACCATCAAAGATCGTACACTCATACGACCTTTGATATTTGATGATTTTTCAAATTAACATTGATTGTTTTTTTCGTTGGAGGAGCATTTTGCTCGGTCGCAGTCACACTGCACGATATGCGTGCTCAATGTCAATGCGTGTGCAAGGCCGCTGAAAATGCATCGCGCTCTACACTGTTGGTGCAAAATTGCACCGGGGACGTTGCGGCGCTCGTTGGTGGCCGAATACTGGTGCAGTAGACATTTGCATTCAACCCTTGCATTGAATAATTCCCGTAGACACTAATCATAGGGGTAATTGCCTAGGGGGTACGTAAATTTTGTTTTTCTTTTTTGCTTTTGTGGATACCATCAAAGATCGTACACTCATACGACCTTTGATATCATCACACTCTCGGCTTGCTATAATCAAAATATCCCGCAAGAAAACGGCGTATTTCTCGATTTTTAGCGCTTTTTCCGCGACCCGTCGCGTAGACAATACTCTTAAAACTGGACTTAATTCGCGCGCGCTTGGAAAAGTTCCGATTCTGCACTTTTGACGGTGGAATTTGGGATTTTCGATGGATTTTTGGAGGAGACTTAAGGACTTTCCTGTACGTGAATGAGTGTTAATACCGTATGTGTAATTATGTGATTTGCGTGTGATGTGACTGTAGAACCAAAGATCGTACACGTCAGTGTACGATCTTTGGTAGAACTCACTGGCTGGTGATAAAGCACACTGGCAATTAAGTGGCCGAATTCTGGTAGATGACCGAATGCACATTATGTTTACCCCGACTTTGTACTTAGGCGTGGGTCTGCCGCCTTTGACGGCCCCTCTCTAGTTAATGATGTTTTGCCGTTGATGTCCAGGATTGGGTTCTATATCTCCACAGATGGTAAGACACAGTTGAAATGTTGCTCTCGTGTTTGCACAGTATTCTATGCAAGCCCCTAAAAATTTCAAAGGTTTCAACTGACATTGTGATATCTTTGATCTTGAATTGAATAAAGCTAGGTTACTCTCAGTACTTGTATGTGCACAAACAGATAACAGAGGAAATAATACGATGGGCCAAGTTCGAAACATCAGTGAGTGTGTTACAACAGATTCCACTAGCAAAATTGGCTAAAAAACCTTGGTTCCTTGCATTTTCAGATTTCCAAGAGTATACCAGTTTCAGGTTGATGTGTGAGGGCTCAGGGACCATCACGCATTGAAAGCTATTATAGAACTAGGCTTACTGGCTTACTTGAAGTGGGTGGGTTCAGAGCTCACCTCAGAGTTGAGTTGTTGCATTGTGCAGGTACGAAGTCTCAAGTAAAACCAGTTTAAGATTGTAATAAAACTGGTCATTGGTTGACGAACACGGGTATACATATTCACTGTAGTAGCAAGGGAGCTACCAACCTCCTTGGTAGTAGTGTAGCGTGACAAGGCTACAGCAAAAACGGCGGAGTGTGAAAGTCACTTACGTAATGTGATGGTTGTGTGAATCCAGTCCGTACGCAGGGGGGTGTTTCACAAAGATCTAAGTTTGACTTAAGTTATGCGTAAATCCCCAAACCCTGCGTAAATCCCAAAAACCTGCGTAATTTTACGCAGGAATTTAAATCCTGTTTCACAAAGCTCTAAGTCATGCGTAAGTCCCACCAAGTCCTGCGTAACTTTACTCATGGCCTGAAGCCATGAGTAAAGTCAGACTTACATTCCAAAATGGGAAGTTCAAAAGCATAATCAACTTCTAATATTCATTAATTTCTTCCACTTTATCTTATCCTGAGTGAGATGGCAGTATTTTTAACAAACTAGAGAATCACTAGTTTGGTAGAGGGTCTACTCCTACACAATTTCACTGAACAATGATCCAAATTAAAAATAGTCATACTAAAATAGATCCCTACCTACTGATAGTTTGAACTGTTAAACTAAAATATTAGCTCATTACTAGGGTCCTAGAGCTATAGAATCTACATGTTACTGGACTTTGGAAATGAATTATGTCATGCATAATAACCCAAATACCTCCATGTTTGTTCATTTCGTTGCCTTTTTTCAAGACGATACTCACAATGTAGCGTGCTATGTTCGTACTGTTAGAATGTGCCAATTCTATTTGAAAGCACGTCGTATATTTGACAGATGATCTGCAGTTCTTTTATCTTATGGGTCAATAGCATTAGGACCTTTATTTTCTTCTCTTGCTCAGCAATGTGTCATGCATAATAACCCAGATACCTCCATGTTTGTTCCTTTCGTTGCCTTTTTTCAAGACGATACTCACAATGTAGCGTGCTATGTTCCTACTGTTGAATGTGCCAATTCTATTTGAAAGCACGTCGTATATTTGACAGATGATCTGCAGTTCTTTTATCCTATGGATCAATAGCATTAGCACCTTTATTTTCTTTTCTTGCAATAACCCAGATACCTCCATGTTTGTTCATTTTGTTGTCTTTTTTCAAGACGATACTTACAATGTTATCATAGCGTGCTATGTTCGTACCGTTGAATGTGCCAATTCTATTTGAAAGCACGTCGTATATTTGACAGATGATCTGCAGTTCTTTTATCTTATGGGTCAATAGCACTAGGACCTTTATTTTCTTCTCTTGCTCAGCAATGTGTCATGCATAATAACCCAGATACCCCCATGTTTGTTCATTTCGTTGCCTTTTTTCAAGACGATACTCACAATGTAGCGTGCTATGTTCCTACTGTTGAATGTGCCAATTCTATTTGAAAGCACGTCGTATATTTGACAGATGATCTGCAGTTCTTTTATCCTATGGATCAATAGCATTAGCACCTTTATTTTCTTTTCTTGCCCAGCAATGTGACATGCATAATAACCCAGATACCTCCATGTTTGTTCATTTTGTTGTCTTTTTTCAAGACGATACTTACAATGTTATCATAGCGTGCTATGTTCGTACCGTTGAATGTGCCAATTCTATTTGAAAGCACGTCGTATATTTGACAGATGATCTGCAGTTCTTTTATCTTATGGGTCAATAGCACTAGGACCTTTATTTTCTTCTCTTGCTCAGCAATGTGTCATGCATAATAACCCAGATACCCCCTTGTTTGTTCATTTCGTTGCCTTTTTTTCAAGACGATACTCCCAATATAGCGTGCTATGTTCGTATTTTCTTTCTCTCGTTCTACCTCTCTTCTTTTCATGAAGAAATAGCTGACAATCTTTCGCACCGTGTTATGACCATAGCCTGCGTGACGATTACTTGTGACATGAGATAGGATTTTTTTTCTTTGCTATCCTCTGAATAGGTGGCGTGACATCGGCTATCAGTTCACCGAACTGTAAATTTAGTGCACAACTATGGCACGTATATTGTAATGCAAATCTTGGAGAATGAATGAAGCAGTGTTGCGTTATGTAATAACGTGTTCAATTGGAATGGTGTCATGCCTTTATTCCGGGTGTTACTCATTTTCCCTCTCTTCTCTCAACAAAGTGAATTTGAATTGCATTGACTCTATTCTTTTATATAAGATGCCATGACACGCCACGAATTTGGTTTTATTTTCCCCTTTTCTTTTGAAAATAGGGTAACCAAACTGCAGGCCTTGTTTCATCATGTCATGTCCATGGTCAATGGCGTCACTTTCTGTCCTAGGGCTGCTGTGTTTTTTTTTCTTCTCCTTTTCTTTTTCCTCTTCCGCAATTTCTAACTCCCGTGTCATCCCTCAACTTGGTGGCGTAATGTTGTCGGTTTAAGTAAAATAAGTAATGGTATATGCATATATACATAGAGTTTTTTATGTAAGTGAAAATGGGTGGGTCATGAGGTGTCACTTAGCTTCGGTTCTAATTTCAGGCGCTCCACCTGGTGGAGTAGCGTCAATCTGATTCTGTGATGAAATGTAGGTATAATGATAAATGATATGGATAATTTGTTTGAAAAGAAATGTTAAGATGACGTATTTCCAGAGTTTAGTATTTAATAATGTAATGGATGTTTGACTTCTGTTTTTTTTTTTCTTCTTCTTCTTCGAGGATTGGTTTAATCTTCTTTCCTTCTCCTTTGTTAGGAGATTTCTAGTTCTGGCTCTGAGTTGACGAATAATTTGATTTTTATTGAATTTATAGTTTTGGTTTGGCAAACTTTGATGGGGTGGGAAGGGCTCTCTTTCTTGCATGTTGTTCACTACTCATGAATAAGAGCTAAAGAATTATGTGTAATAGGATGTATTTTTTTCTTGTCTTTGTGCTGTCCTTGTTTAATGTCGGTAATAAGCTCTCTTGTAACCCTTTCACCTTGTCATCTTCTCTTACTACCCTCTCCCCCTTCTACTATTCCTACTTCATTCTTTCCGCAGCGATGCTCGCATTCTTCCGTTATCCCTTTTCTTCTGTTCTTTGGGTCATCACCTTGTGCACTCGAACGCACTCTGCATGGTTCTCGCTGAAACTTGAGTTCGGTCTTGCCATTCATCCTTTATATTTTAGATGATGCAAATTGAAAACTTTGGGTCATCGCCTTGTGCACTCGAACGCACTCTGCATGGTTCTCGCTCAAACTCGAGTTCGGTTTTGCCATTCATCCTTTATATTTTAGATGATGCGAATTGAAAACTTCGCTTTTAGTTTTAATACTAAATGACGACGAATTTTTTGACATGTTTCATCAAGACCCTGTATCATATACAGTGAATGACCTAAAAAATGATGAGTATCCTGCTGTTTAAATTTCGATTTTTTTTTAAACGGATGTAGAATTTAATGAGGATAATCATGAACAAAATGTAAGTTCCAAGTGTTATACTATGAATCAGTTCAAATCTTTAACCGGACTTGCTGCTTGTTTTTCATTATTGCATTTGAACATTAGGAGTTTGAATAAGAATTTTGATATTTTTGTTGTTTTCTGGACAATACTCATGGTACATCTTTTTTCTATAATAGGTCTTAGTGAAACATGGATTACTCAGGATTCTGCTTCCGCATATTCTATTCCAGGATATGATTTTATAGAAAATAGTAGACGCGATAGAATGGGCGGAGGTGTTGGTTTATACATCAAACAAAACCTTGATTATGTTATGCACAAAGATTTAATGTGCATGAACGGAGTTGTCGTGTCATTATGTGTTGAAATCAAGGTCGCCCATGCCAAAAACATACTTGTATTTATGATGTATAGACCTCCCAATTCTAACACCCAAGATTTTTTGGATTATTTGCAAATTTTATTCCATAATTCAGTATTTCATAATAAAGACTGTTATATCATGGGAGATTTCAATATAGATTTATCTAAGTTTCAAACAATGAATACTGCTCAATTTTTTCTTGATATCATGATGTCCACATCTTTTTTACCCCTTATAACCACACCAACTCGAGTAACTAATCATTCGTCAACTCTTATTGATAATATATTTTGTAACATTAACCCCTTACCGGTTTCTGGTATTGTTCTCTCAGATTTATCAGACCATACCCTATTTTCACTCACATACCCCTTCAGAAAAAAATTACCATGAATGACCCGGTGTCAACTTTCCGAAATGTGACACCTGGAAATATAGAGAGGTTGCAAAATGACCTCGGTAATGTGGATTGGTCTTCTGTATATAATACCGAAGATACAAATGAGGCTTATGATTCGTTCATGAGTACTTTAATTTCGCTTATGGATAAGCATGTTCCTGTTGTTAAAAAGAAATCTAGAAATTATAGGAGATCCCCTAGACTTCCATAGATATCTAGGTCTTTACTGCGATCAATCAATCGAAATAATGATTTGTATTATGCTGACAAAATTAAACGTACCCAGCAATCTCATGATAGATACACTTCATATAAAAACGTCCTCACACAAATATTACGTTATGAGAAACGGGAATATTTTACTAATCAGATAAGTTTGTTTAAACATGATATTCAAAATACTTGGAAAGTTATCGATATGGCTATCAACAAAAATAAAGACAAACCCCGTATTTCATCAATCAAATACGGTGATTTATTTGTGATGATGTTTCCTCAATAGTAGATTATCTTTAATCAGTATTTTTCACAAATAGGAAGTAATCTTGCCCAAAATATTCCACATACTCATTTGAATTTTCAAGATTACATGTATTTAGAATTCCCGAATCCTAGCTCATTGTTTTTCATGCCTTTGCACAGAAATGAATTTTTAGATATATAGATAAAAAAAGCTCTGGTTATGACGACATTGATAATCTCCTTTTAAAAAGTATTGTTGATTATATCGTTGATCCATTTGTACATGTATCTAATTTGTCTATAAGTAACGGTGTTGTCCCTGAGGCTATGAAAGTCTCGAAAGTAATTCCTGTCCATAAAAAGGGGGAAAGGGAAGATGTCTCCAATTATAGACCAATATCCCTGCTAACCTCCGTTTCGAAAATGTTAGAAAGGGTTGTTTACACCAGACTCTTGAAGTTCTTGGACACTCATAAGATTATTTCTGATCATCAGTTCGGATTTCGGCAGAAGCATTGCACATCTCAATCCTTACTTTCCTTGACAAGGTTTCAAAAGCGATAGATATATTTCATCATACTATTGGAGTCTACCTTTACCTCTCCAAGGCCTTTGATACCATAGACCACAACATACTGCTTCACAAATTATCACATTATGGTATCAGGGGAAAGGCCTTGGAGTGGTTCACGAGTTACCTTACTAATCGAAAACTATTTGTATTTATCAATGGTCACGCATCGACTATGCAAAAAGTTAACTGTGGTGTTCCTCAGGGAAGTTTACTAGGTCCCCTAGGTATTTACTCTTTATGTCAATGATATGTTAAATTCGTCAAACATCCTCTCTTTCTTATTATTTGCGGATGATACTAATATGTTTTTATCTGATTCTGATTCTGATCGATTAATTGATACTTTAAACAGTGAATTATGAAGTTACTCCATTGGATAAGAGCGAACACACTGTCAATAAATTTGCAAAAAAAAAAACTAAATGTATGTTGTTTAGTAATTCGCTGGAAAATTTACCGAGAAATGTTTTTCTGGAAGACACGGTCATAGAAGAAGTCTCTTCCATCAAATTTTTAGGTTTGATTCTGGACAATAAACTTACCTGGGGATTGCATATCGCTTATGTCTGCATGTCGTGTTAATTCAAGGAATTATAGCTATTATAAACAAAATTAAATTTGATTTTCCCAAAAATTTACTTTTTATGTTATATTCTACTTTGATCTGTACTCGCATGGGGAAAAACTTTTTCTACTTATACAGAAAGATTATTATCACAGAAAAAAGCTCTTCGTATCATTTGTCACGAATCGTGGAGAAGTCATGCTAATAACTTATTTCACAAAAATATTATTTTGAAAATGTATGATCTTTATCGTTTGCAATTAGGACAATTCATGTATAAACTCACCAACCATTCTCTCCTCCTTGTGTTTGATTCCATGTTTTAAAGAATGAAATTGTTCATGCATATCCAACCCGTCAATCCCATTTATATCATTTGCCTTTGACTAGGACGGTTTTTGCTAAATCCTTATTCTCCTTTTCTGGACCAAAATTCTGGAATTCTCTTGATAATAACATAAAAGAAGCTTTAAGTTTTAATACATTTTCTTTAAAGTTGAAGAAATATTTAAAAACTTCGTATGCAGCATAATGATTTATTCTTTTTTTATATATATTTGTGATTTTCAAAACTGTTGTTGCTCGGTAATCTCACCACTCTTTGTTTATCAGTGAGCCCGTGCTTCTGTGCCTCCAGTGCCCTGGTTATGACCCATCGTTTCCTTCTCCTCCCCCCCCCCCCCCCCTCTTGTCCACCTCGGGACTTACTACCTTCCTCACTATCTCTCTATCCTCTCATCTATCTTTCCTTACAAGAGTGCCGCCTTGTGCTTGTCAATGTCCGTTGGTATGTTTGCATGTATGTGTGTATTACTCTGTCTCTTTTTTTTTACTACCGCTTAGGGAAATTGTTGTTTTGTTGTTTTTGCTACATGTTTTTTTTTTGTTTTTTTTTTTCGAGGGGGGGGGGGGGTTGTACGCGGGGACTGCATTCTACAAGCTCTGCTTTTTAGCAGTCCCCTCCATTTCCAGCAATATTGTTTATGCATTTACCACAGTGACATGAGTTATTTTTTGTATCTCTGTTGGAAATTTACCGGTATCTGTTTTACAATGTTATTTCTGTTCATCGCATTGTGCTACTGATTTTCTGACATCTGTGTATACGAATGTTTCATTGTACTTATAATTATTTTGTTTGTTGGAAATGAAATAAATGAAGATGAACTTGGATTATATTTCTACCAATCCTTTCTTGCCTGTGTTATATTCTTAGCTGCTTAATACCCATGACTATTAATGCATGCCTAATATAAATATCATGCATTCACAACAAATTACACTGAGGAAAAAACAACAAATTGGTTAGACCTATACTTGTTAGAAATTATACCTTATGTGTTATACAGGACGGGGCTGTGTCTATCTACAGTAAGTGGTTAGACTGATAATTTGTCTCTTGTTCAGTAGCCTAATTGTTAACTGCTCAGTCTGTAATGCGGTCGACTGTATTAGCGACCGTATACATACAGTTAACAAGAGGCTACCGGACAAGAAGCAGATTTATTGGTCTACCTCTACACATGACTGCCAGTGAAATTAGCCAAGTTTCCATTTCTATGGTACAAGTTACATCTTAATGAATGCTCTCTTTTTTTTTCCTGGAAGCAAAAAAAAAAAAAAAAAAACAAAACAAAATAAAACACCCCCCCCCCCCAGCATTTTGTGTCAGTTAATAGAGGAAACGGTTAGACAAGTCACATCTACCTCGCATCAAAGGCTACAGTAACGTTACACAGAAAACGTTGGAAGTCTAATAGTTTTTATGCCTAATCTTGATTGATGCAGTTCCCAAACACATTCCAAAATGCATAAATTCATAAATATTTACTTCCCAATTCAACTCGGGGCCCAGCAACTGGACTTTAAAATTTGACCAATTGGCAACCATTAGCCATGATTTACTATGGTTCTAACTAGGCCTACATACAGTCTGGGGCAATCATGCACTTAGTTTTCTTCAAAGTCATGAAGATGTGGCACTGCGCCCCTATCTTGATTAAACACAGTGCACAGACTCTACACTAGGCATAGCCATAGTCATACTATAATTATGTAACATTAGACATTGTCTAATGTAATGAGCAGACTCTACAATACAAGTAAATTTACAACAAAGTTCATAATATTCAGTCCCTTGGATGAATCATCTCTTTCGCTCATATTACATAATTTCAAGGACATGCCTAATAACTAACAGACTAAGCTACACTCACTTCTGTAGTTTAGACCACCCCTAGCTAGTTGGAAAAGAAAACTTCTCTTCGTGTGCAACAAGAGGCTAGCCAGAGTCCTCTTCTACCAACGTCCACATGCACAGTTCATTGTGCAATGTGAATGGTTTGTACAGAAGGCATGAGATCAGTGCATGCAGCTGCTAACCGCATCCATCCCAACTTTCACACAGTCACAGTCCAATGTAAACATGTGGGACTGGATTAAAGAGGCCCTACTCTCTAAAAAAAAAAAAAAAATCGAGTGGAAATATTCACTCTTAAAGGAGTGAATACAAAAAAAGAGTGAAATTAGAGTGAAATTGGAAAAGGATTCTGAGTGAAAATGTTTATTTTCACTCTTTTTGGAGTGACCTCAGGGATCACTCGAAGATTTTGGAGTGATCCCTGACGTCACTCTAAAACGAGTGAAAATGAACATTTTCACTCAAAATTCACTCCAATTTCACTCTAATTTCACTCTTTTTTGTATTCACTCCTTTAAGAGTGAATATTTTCACTCGATCTTTTTTAGAGAGAATGCACAAAACATCTCTTATATCGAAATAATAAACAAACGAGCGGCTATTCATGTAGGGCCTACAAAAGAAAAAATACATGAGTCAGTAAATGAGCACTTTGAATAAAAAATGATTACAGTAATGTCATATGAATCGTAGCTGCAGAAAATCAAAGCAATTTCTTTTCCAGAAATTACTCAAAATCATCAGCAGACAGCAAACATCTAATTTGCATATTTTTGGCTTGTACATCACTACTGAAATCGAATAAGTCAGTCTTAGCCTAAGATTGACTTTGTGAAACAGACTTAAAAAGTCGAACTTAGACTAAGATTGACTAGCGCTAAGTCTGACTTACTAAGTGCGACCTTTGTGAAACAGGCCCCAGAACATGTAGGTAGGCCTTTAGTCTTGACAATGCATATTGTGGCTGGCGTTCCGTAATACCAAGGAGGTTTGAGAAATGGAGTAACAACAGTCTCATTCCCTTCGATCCCATGTTTCATGCCGCCACTCAGAAATATTTGAAGTAGGCCCTATGTACTGAACTGGAGCTGCCTCACAGATAGGAAGACAATTGATTCATGTGGCATTGCATCATGACTCGTCACTCTAAAAGGAAGACGTGTCTTTATGATGGTAAATTGCTTTTCGCCGTCCCTTCTTAGAAAACAAGCGGCACATTCATGGTACAGGCACGGGGATGTGCGTATAAAAATTGTACAAATATTGATGAAATGAAAATCAAAATTACTCGTTTTTACATGACTTCACACTAATCTAACATACAAATGAATAAAGAACTATATACTCGAAAATTATACTATATCAGTTTCGTTTGTCGGAAGCGATCGGAAAGATGATAAAATCGGCTTTGTAGTGAGAGTACAGTTTCAAATATTTTCACGACATACAGCTCAGGTATACATTTTTGCACATTATCTTGGACGATATTTACTTTTGTTTCATATGCTTTATCATTAAGAGAACATTCATTCTATTTGACAAATAAACAAGCAGAATAGAGACGATATAATGTTACAGTTTAAAATGAATCTTCAGATTGCTCAAAAAGACGGCGGCATGGAACCCTGATCATCAAAGGCACAAGTGCACCTGTGGAATTCTTTTGTGCATCAATAGAAAAATGGCAGCTGTTTGAATAATTACAGCCAGTTGGAACTCCATCTCTTCAACCTCCTTGGTAATACCACAGGGGGAACGTTCCCTCGAACTACGAGGCGAATATGAGGACTGTTGGTTTAAAATCTGGGTACAAGTACAATGATAATGGCCCTCAAAAGAAGTCCTGTGTAATCCTGGATAGAAAAACAATGTTCTGTCGTATAGTACTATAGTTGAAACAAATCCAAGTAAGTCATAAAAATGGCAGAATTTCAGAGCACTCAGTGGGGCAACCTCTGCAAGGTGCGCGCGCACCTTGAACCTCTATAGGAATAGGATATTTGTGTGTTTTGGATTAATGAACCTTCGGAATAAAGAACCTTCGGAATAACGAACAGCACCCGTTTTAACAGTGTGAACACTATGTGGGTCGTCAGTTCACAGTGTGAAGCAAAGCATTACCATGTGAACACTCTGTGAAAAAAAAAAAACCACCACAGCGTGAAACCATCTTCACACTGTTTTAATTCGAGCGTTTTCACATAGTTCACTAGGCCCTATATGAACACACTGTGAACTCACTGTGAACAGACTGTGAGACACTGTGTTCTTTCCAGTAGGGTCATTATCTATCAAAAGAATTAAAGGATAATTTGCCATGTTAACAAAATTGGTGAATCAATCAACAAGCATTGGTTGCTAGTGTTCTTGACATGGGCGGAACTCGAATAAAGCATACTAATTAAAACGTAGATTGATGTCACACGACTGCTCTATGAATTAAAGTTTTCGCCAAGTCGTGTCACGTGTGCTGTTCTATACCAGTTCGCAAATTCCACCTTGTAGGCAATTCTAACTGACTCTTGAACCTTTGAAGCTTTTAACTACATTAGAGAAATATTTCATGCAACTTTTGTCAGACACACACATGTACAAATAGCAGTGGAAAAAAGTAGGAACACTTACCATTGGAGCTAGACATTGAAATGACTTCAAACTTAAGATAATGAAGGAAGGAAAATGTATCAATTGAAGTCTCCTGACTAATGAATGAGCCCTTTGAGCTGCCAATGTAGAATGCCACCTCCAAAGAAGAATAGGTATAAGGGTATATTAGATAACCTGTCTCTATTGTATGGTGTATAGATAGAGTGGGGGTTAAATCCCTTGCGTGGGGGGGGGGGGGGGAATCATAAAAAGATAAGGGTATGAATGGGGGTGATATGAAAATATAGCAAGGTTATTTCAAGCTTCTACCTCTATTTGAAAGATATTTTTTGCTTCATCTCATCTGCTTCAGAACAATCTACTTTGAAATAATAGCAATCAGCGTCACCTGAGCTACCACTTGGTATGAAAAGTTAGTTTGCAGGCACCAACGCTTGTTTGTCAAAGAAAAAGTCTGCGTTTGCCAAGACTACTACACGCACCACTGGCACTGCTACAACCGCCAGTGCCAGTGGTGCGTGTAGTAGTCTTTTCGCGCGCAGGCTTTTTTTACGACCAACAAAGTCTTGTCACAACTAAAGTGGCCATTTTTACATAGTGAGTTTTCAAGTTTGAGACATTGTAACTCCTGAACCAAAAACGGTACTGACCCCTAATTTTCTCCAAGTATTGATTATATGTCAAACAAAATTATTGATATTTTTCAAGATAATCCTTCAGTCTTTCTCTGATTTATGAAGAATCAAGCACTTTCATGATTTTCCTTTTTTCAGAAGAATATCAAAAAAATGTGTGTTTTTTTCCTTAAAATCTCAATCCAGTTATAACAATAGCCCACAAAAATGGTATTAACTAGTAGAAAATTTCATTCTCTTTCATATGACATAAAATTTGTTGAAATTTGATGTTTCAATCAAATTCTATCTTTCAAATAACAAATTCAGTAAATATGGCGGCCATCTTGGACGCCATCTTGGATTTGGAGGCTTTCGCAACAAATTTTTTGAGGTAGACCAGTGGAATGTTGTTTGTTACAATAAAAACTTGAAAATAAGCGTGGTCTACTTAGTTTGTAGAGAGAGTGCAACTCGACCTCTGTTTTTAGCTTTTGCCCCCCCCCCCCCCCCCCCCCCCCGGTTATTAATACACTTCAACACTTCGCGAGTTTACTGAACAACAAAATGCAACTCTTATGCTACTTACTTTTCCAACAAAAATCCGATAACCAAAAATATCTATTAACAATACTTTCCCACAAAAGAAAACCCTAGTACAATTTCGTTCGTATTTACCCCAACAACATTGAAATATTCAGAAACAATTCAATGAAATAATAACGTTCAGGAGCAAATCAAGGATATCATATAATATGCAAAAAAATCCTTTCCTCATGTAAACACATCCTAGACTAATCTTATAAACCCGGGTGTAACCAAATACATGTTGTTCAATATTTTACTGTGCGCACGTGTGGTTTTACTTTATATTGTCCAACGGGGATGGGGGTGAAGTGGGTGGTGAAATAGTCCGTACGGTAATGCAGAAGTTGCCAGGATAATCGCGATGTCGAGGATGTCGTCCGGCTGGCGGGAATTGTTGTCGTGTCGACCGAGATGCCACCGCGTGCACCGGAGGACTCATACCAAGGTACGGGAATTCTGTCCAGGTAGCGGGAATTGCCCTCATGCTAACCGAGATGCCGTGGAGGTAATGGTGATGCCGTCAATATGATGCCGTCTATAGTTACCTGACGGTGCTGACGCCGTCGAGATAACGATGATTCCGTCGAGCGTATTAGCTATGCCGTCGAGCCCAGCTCGTCGGTGTCGATCTATATGGGGATATTATAACCACCTCTCATAACATTTATATTCACAGGGTAATATCAATCATGAACCACAGTTCAATATTTCCTTACACCTAAACAACAATGCTCCTGTATACTTCCGCCATCACAACCGACCTATATACATACTACAGAAATAGACCACTGCCATGTATATTATCATATATAAACATGACAGATCATCTCATATAAACTATCTCACAACACTATCTTCAACAACCAAAATTACATTCTAACTTATCACTTAACAAACATCTAACTTCACTCACTTTAATTATGAACAACAGAACCTGGATTGTATTTTCCTGATACAACCATGGAAAAACAAAATACACTGTATCCACAACTATCGCTGTTACTTTACCCATTTCACATATGATAACATTCACCTGCTGACTTGGCCTGCCTTCCTGCCAAACTAAACAAAATCCTATTTCATCATTATACAACATTATTATCCAATCTAACATACAGCATAACATAATCTTCACTCTAACATCATTAATCCACATATCATAGTGAACCAGCGAACATAACATAAATCTCTATATACAAAAAAAAAAATCACAATAATGACAAACTCAGAATATTACAAAAACAAATTAATACAGCCACAAAACTATTTACGTCTGATTTGGTGTTCAGACCCTGAAGTAATGGTGAGGAGGAGACTTCAGCTGTTGTCAGTGCCTGCAGCATGTCTTGCGCGTGCCCTGCCCTAATGCGTGGGGTTGCTGTGCCATGACTCTCCTGCCTGAAATGCAGCGCTGCGTTGTAGGCCGATCAGCTTCCTCTCTACTCCTATCACCCGTGAGTTAGAAGAGCATGTCCTGCTCTGACAGATGTTCAGATCCAACTGATTTTGCCCTTCAAATTTGCCTTCCTTGTCGCCTCTAATATAACTCCAACCTCTTCTGTGCTTAAACTGGTTCCAACTAGCTTTCCCCTTTTTATTACATGTCCCTTTTCTTTCCAACTAATTCTCCCTTTTTGCTTTAAACCTATCCCAACTATCTCCCCCTAACTAAATACCTATCCTTTCCTACAAACTCTCCCTTTCTAAATTAGCTATATTCTACCCTGACTCCACTGAGCTTCCCTCTTTCTTCTTCACTGTCCCTTCTCACTAACCACTTCTCTCCACCTGGCTTTCCCGATTTTGAATTTCTATGCTGTTTACCTCTGTTGTCCCCATTCCCACCTGATAACTTGCCTGAACAAAGGAATCTCACACATTCCACACTAGCACTCTCATTCACATCGTGACAGAGACCACAGACATTTATAAATTTCACAGATTTCTCAGATTTTCTCTTTCTCGACATACATTGTATAGTTGGTTTGTTTTTTATCCTTTCACGAAATATTTTCTCTCAATAAAGTGGGCATGTTGTATTTATCATGAAAGCTTAAAAGTCTGGAAAACTGGTCAACATCAGAACTAGAAAGCCATGTTCGATGACCATAATATGATGATTCTACTGTGATAAAAGATAACACGGGAAAAAGTAGAGTTTTGATTTTCTTCATTTATATTCTATTTCGTTTTCATAGTCAGTGATAGTCGGGTAGCCCTTTCAGCTTTAACCAAGAACTGTTCTGCTAAGGGGCCCTACTTTCCAGAGTATCCAATGATATTTTACAGACAAGGAGCTACACAGACCTCTTATTATACGACTGCTTTAGCAATTCATAAAACCTTCTATATGTCTCATAATATGTTACTTACATCGTTACATTGTACATGATTGGTTTTAATGTTTTCTTTAATTCTGTTGAATGGTTTTTAATTTACACATTTTGTACAATGTTGTAACTACATGCAAGATACAACTTTCGACTGTTCTCCTCACGGGTCATATAACTGCAGAAATTCATCACAATATAAAAGTACATTTTCAAAGTCCATCATTTCTATCATCTTAATAATTATTTCTCCCTTCTGAGATAGAGGTATACGTCTTCACAGTTTTGATATTCTTTGTATTGTTCATGCGCATAATCATAAACATAAATCAAACTTATCATGAGCTTATGATCTCTCTGAGCTAGGCTGATTTAAACCATCCGATTCATTCTCTGCTACACACGTAAGGTTGATTTTCACCATTGGTTGGTAATACATCGTACATACAGACGACATTTTCAATGTAAAGATGGGGCGTGCAGTGACATGGCTATTTTGATTTTATTTTCGCTAAGTTATCCTGCAGATCCTGTCTTGTGGATGGTAAGAATGATAAAGAATGCATAAAATTTAACGATTTAAGGTTAATGGTTTTCAAATACTTTCGAAGTTGGGACCACAAGGTCATTCGTAAAAGGTGTTCATTTTTAGACATGGCGTTATCATGATATGACAAATTATCAATGAACGAAACTTGCTAATGAGTTATAAAACGTTCAAAATACATAGACGCTAGTAAGCCTACTTAATGAGCAAGATTTTTTTTTTACTTGGCTTAGTAAGAATCATAGGGTTTGGACTTGCTTTTGAACAATATATTAATTTCTGATTGGGGACAATTCCTGAATATACCAGGGATGACTTGCAGTAGAATGAGTATCCTCTGTCGTTATGCATTCAAGGAGCCAACATGTGGATATTATCAAATTTGTCCGTAATTTTCTTCTTAGAGCAGGCAAATCGAAATTCTGCCGATCTGCTCCAGACTCATAATATCACGTAGTTTGTAAGCTAAGAATAAGTGTATTGTAGTAATGTCACGTGAGTAAGTGAGGGGACCGCACTATACGAGTTAGCTTTTTAGTAGCCCCTCAATTTTCATTTCCATCAAACAAGATATGTTGTATGTTACAATAATATATTGTCATTTTGATGTTTGTATCACCTCTGTATATTGTTTGGAAATCAAAATAAAAACAAGAATGAATGAAAGATATAATATCATGATTTAAAAAAGTTTGCATCACGCAGATCTAACTCTGGCAGCACTGAGGGCAATCTATGCATATAGTAGTCGGGAAACTTCGAGGTGGTGAGGTTGAGAGAGTCAACTCCTTAGTACCAGCCCTGTTCCAGCGAATTTCTTTTCGAAGAGAGCATCAACACGTCTGCTGTGGTCTTCAGACATGATGTTCTTCCAGTCACCGACAATCCCTGTAAGAGTATAATCGTAATGAAAATAAGATAACATCAACATACAGACTTGGTGACAGTTAAACAAACCGGTTACAGTTAAACAAACCGCTTTCTTCTAACTTTTCGTCACCATCAATTTCTTTTTATTTTGTTGTCTTGTTGTGCTGTGTTGTTTGACAGAGCGTACGAACCTTTTCTGAAGAACGACTTGTTGTCACTCTCATCAATCTCGTCCTTCAAGTCTTCAGAAAATTTGACGCTCTTTTTCATGGCGTCAAACGAACTGAGGGCGACTATTTTATCTATGACGTCATTGGGGAGCGACTTGCCCATGAATTCGGCAATCTGCACGACAGCTTTCCGCGGATCCTGTAGTGAGAAGAAAAACGAGGAGATTACAGAAAAATTTTACACCTCCATGTCCGCTCTCTCTGAAAAATAAATAAATAAATGAATAAATGAATGAATGAATAAATAAATAAATAAATAAATAGATAAATGAATAGATAAATAAATGAATAAATAAGTAAATAAATAAATAATAGCTCAATACACGAGTCACAAGGTGAGGGATGTTCCTATTACATACCAAGGCTTGTCATGTTCGGAGCAAGTTTCATTTAACTATTAAGCTTTTGCCCAACGTCAGTTTCCTTCGCACATGCGTAGACTACAAATTTCGACTTGCAGGAGGCTGTTGATTCTCCTGTAGCTACACTGTATTTTTAAATGGATTTTAGCATGTCACGTAAAGAAGAAACAATGATAGCTCTGACCTGTTTCATGTTTTCGTAGGTAAGAAAGAGGACGTTGGGGTGATTTCTCAGCTTGGTCCAGTACAGGGTGTGGTCAAAGTAGTCTCCTCCGGGCACTATGACATCAACATTGAAATAAACAAGGTAAATGTTGATACGTCTCATCAAATCTTGACAAAGCAATCCAGATTTGGCTTATTAATAACTGGGTTAATATTTTCTTTCCTTTTTTCCCCAGTGGTCACGTGCAGATAAAGCTTGATTAATGTGACGGTACAAAATCATAATTTATAATGCAATCCTCAAAAGACCTCATAGAAACTGCTAGATAAACAAGCGTCTTCAAGTGTTCGCGGTTGTTGCTTTTTAGTTTGGTGGGATTTACTTCTAATATTTTTTCGCAAATTTAAGAAAAACTTCAACATACTTTTATAAGTATTAAATAGTCAAGAAGAGAGCGATGTTCGCAACAAGCATCTTCAAGTGTTCGGGGTTGTTGCTTTTTAGTTGGGTGGGATTTACTTCTAATGTTTTTTCGCAAATTTAAGAAAAACTTCAACATACTCTTATAAGTATTAAATAGTCAAGAAGAGAGCGATGTTCGCAAGTTCTTTATGAAAGCCCAAACAGATCCTTGTAATTTGTACATTGTTTCGCATATGTAAAAGCTGTCAAGTTCTTTCCGTCATATCTCCCGCATTTTTAAGACATTCCAACGAACGTTTGGTACATGTTTCCATACAATGTCTTTTGATAATCATTACAAGCGAACAAATTTCTGTAAGGTTTGCCAAATATAGGGAATATGCATTCCGATGTAGTTTGTAAGTCATATCAATCCTTAAACAGTGATTGACATTTATGTCATTGACAGAATCTTGGTTCGGAAGATTTTCTTGTATAGGCGTATATACATGGAATCTGAGGTAAAATAGCGGGAAACTTATCGTAAGATATATCAGTGTGTATGACACGTATTTAGATATTCATTTGGCCACATAAGTGATGTTAAAAGTATCATGAATCAGCATAAATATGTATTTGCACTACATGGTCAGGTTTTGAGTCACGTGTTCTTCGTGTATTTGGACTTGCCTCAGATCAGCACTTCTTTTACTGGCCCCAAATTTTGGAACTTTCTCTATGATAGTATGAAACAAGTTCTAAGTTTAAACACATTCACATTCAAACTGAAGAAGTTCATAAATTCCTATAGAGCTGAATGAGTTACATTTTAATTAGCATTGATTTTGAGCCTTCTTTTTTATTCGTTATACTCATTCTTTTCTTTTCATTTATCTATTCCTTTCCTACATATACCTCGGTGATCCATCGCATCATATGCCTCGCGTGTGCTGGTATAGACCCTTTATCTCGTCTCCCTTCTCGACTTTTTTCTGTCCTCATGTCTCTTTCTGTTTCTTCTTTCAAAAATATTTCCTCCTTTTCCCTCACTGTGTTCTTTTTTTCTCTCTCTATCTTTCTTTTTACAAGAGAGGTTGCTTGTGTTTGATTGTCCGTCTGTTTGTTTGTTTGTTTGTTTGTATAGGTCTGTATGTGTTGTGCACCTTTTATATTATATTCAGCAAATTGCTTCTTTGATGTTATTTAGTCTGTTTGTCCACGAGGAGACTGCAAAATACAAACTTAGCTTTTTAGTTTGCATGTCTCCTCCATTTCCTGCAACTTTAGTTTTAATTCAATTTTCATTTGCTTTTGTGATGCGTAGTATTGTTAACTTTACGTATTTTTCTTTGTTACTACATTGTATTGATATTGTGTTATTACCCACGCCGATGAAAATCGGCAGGGGGTTATGTAAAGGGTTCCGTATGTTTGTTTGTTTGTTTGTTTGTTTGTTTGTTTTTTTGTTTTTTTTTGTTTGTTTGTTTGTTTGTTTGTTTGTTTGTATGTTTGTTTGTTTGTTTGTTTGTTTGTTTGTTTGTTTGTGTACAAGATAACAAGAGAACGGGTAAACGGATTTGCACGAAATATTCAGGGAATGTTTGGATAATGACAGGAAAGAATCGATTAGATTTTGGTGATAATCGGTTGACCCTTGCAAATTCTGTGTGACCTTGAAGTTTTGACCCCATGGTATAGTGACCATTCCGAAAATTTCCCGTTTCTCACTTTGCGATTTTCCGCTACCATACGAACACATAAACTCCCCAACGATCCGACTTCGCTGCTCAAATGTTCGTAAGAATTCCGAAATTTACGTTTAGGCCTATTTGAGGGACTATGTCCTTCTAGATTTATGAAAGTTCGTTCTCCGTCATCACAAACTGGCCCGTATTTTGATGATTTTTCAAATTAACATTGATTGTTTTTTTCGTTAGAGGAGCATTTTGCTCGGTCGCAGTCACACTGCACGATATGCGTGCTCAATGTCAATGCGTGTGCAAGGCCGCTGAAAATGCATCGCGCTCTACACTGTTGGTGCAAAATTGCACCGGGGACGTTGCGGCGCTCGTTGGTAGCCGAATACTGGTGCAGTAGACATTTGCATTCAACCCTTGCATTGAATAATTCCCGTAGACACTAATCATAGGGGTAATTGCCTAGGGGGTACGTAAATTTTGTTTTTCTTTTTTGCTTTTGTGGATACCATCAAAGATCGTACACTCATACGACCTTTGATATTTGATGATTTTTCAAATTAACATTGATTGTTTTTTTCGTTGGAGGAGCATTTTGCTCGGTCGCAGTCACACTGCACGATATGCGTGCTCAATGTCAATGCGTGTGCAAGGCCGCTGAAAATGCATCGCGCTCTACACTGTTGGTGCAAAATTGCACCGGGGACGTTGCGGCGCTCGTTGGTGGCCGAATACTGGTGCAGTAGACATTTGCATTCAACCCTTGCATTGAATAATTCCCGTAGACACTATTTCATAGGGGTAATTGCCTAGGGGGTACGTAAATTTTGTTTTTCTTTTTTGCTTTTGTGGATACCATCAAAGATCGTACACTCATACGACCTTTGATATTTGATGATTTTTCAAATTAACATTGATTGTTTTTTTCGTTGGAGGAGCATTTTGCTCGGTCGCAGTCACACTGCACGATATGCGTGCTCAATGTCAATGCGTGTGCAAGGCCGCTGAAAATGCATCGCGCTCTACACTGTTGGTGCAAAATTGCACCGGGGACGTTGCGGCGCTCGTTGGTGGCCGAATACTGGTGCAGTAGACATTTGCATTCAACCCTTGCATTGAATAATTCCCGTAGACACTAATCATAGGGGTAATTGCCTAGGGGGTACGTAAATTTTGTTTTTCTTTTTTGCTTTTGTGGATACCATCAAAGATCGTACACTCATACGACCTTTGATATCATCACACTCTCGGCTTGCTATAATCAAAATATCCCGTAAGAAAACGGCGTATTTCTCGATTCTTAGCGCTTTTTCCGCGACCCGTCGTGTAGACAATACTCTTAAAACTGGACTTAATTCGCGCGCGCTTGGAAAAGTTCCGATTCTGCACTTTTGACGGTGGAATTTGGGATTTTCGATGGATTTTTGGAGGAGACTTAAGGACTTTCCTGTACGTGAATGAGTGTTAATACCGTATGTGTAATGATGTGATTTGCGTGTGATGTGACTGTAGAACCAAAGATCGTACACTTCAGTGTACGATCTTTTGTAGAACTCACTGGCTGGTGATAAAGCACACTGGCAATTAAGTGGCCGAATTCTGGTAGATGACCGAATGCACATTATGTTTACCCCGACTTTGTACTTAGGCGTGGGTCTGCCGCCTTTGACGGCCCCTCTCTAGTTTTGTGTATAAAAATGTTTTACATTGTTGGAAATGAAATAAACGAAATGAAATTAAATTAAATGAAACATGACATTCACATACGTGTGAGAACTACGTACAAATTGCGCAAGGATTTTCGAGTTGCATACGGCTCCATTGTCGGAGGAAATGTCCCGTGACGAAGAAGATTTATGACGAAAATTTGATTACAGTTCGTTATTCCGAAGGTTCGTTATTCCGAAACTTCGTTTTTTTCCGAATATTCGTTATTCCGAAGGTTCGTTAATTACCCACGCCGATGAAAATCGGCAGGGGGTTATGTAAAGGGTTCCGTATGTTTGTTTGTTTGTTTGTTTGTTTGTTTGTTTGTTTGTTTTTTTTTTGTTTGTTTGTTTGTTTGTTTGTTTGTTTGTTTGTATGTTTGTTTGTTTGTTTGTTTGTTTGTTTGTTTGTGTACAAGATAACAAGAGAACGGGTAAACGGATTTGCACGAAATGTTCAGGGAATGTTTGGATAATGACAGGAAAGAATCGATTAGATTTTGGTGATAATCGGTTGACCCTTGCAAATTCTGTGTGACCTTGAAGTTTTGACCCCATGGTATAGTGACCATTCCGAAAATTTCCCGTTTCTCACTTTGCGATTTTCCGCTACCATACGAAGACATAAACTCCCCAACGATCCGACTTCGCTGCTCAAATGTTCGTAAGAATTCCGAAATTTACGTTTAGGCCTATTTGAGGGACTATGTCCTTCTAGATTTATGAAAGTTCGTTCTCCGTCATCACAAACTGGCCCGTATTTTGATGATTTTTCAAATCAACATTGATTGTTTTTTTCGTTGGAGGAGCATTTTGCTCGGTCACAGTCACACTGCACGATATGCGCGCTCAATGTCAATGCGTGTGCAAGGCCGCTGAAAATGCATCGCGCTCTACACTGTTGGTGCAAAATTGCACCGGGGACGTTGCGGCGCTCGTTGGTGGCCAAATACTGGTGCAGTAGACATTTGCATTCAACCCTTGCATTGAATAATTCCCGTAGACACTAATCATAGGGGTAATTGCCTAGGGGGTACGTAAATTTTGTTTTTCTTTTTTACCCACGCCGATGAAAATCGGCAGGGGGTTATGTAAAGGGTTCCGTATGTTTGTTTGTTTGTTTGTTTGTTTGTTTGTTTGTTTGTTTTTTTGTTTTTTGTTTGTTTGTTTGTTTGTTTGTTTGTTTGTGTACAAGATAACAAGAGAACGGGTAAACGGATTTGCACGAAATGTTCAGGGAATGTTTGGATAATGACAGGAAAGAATCGATTAGATTTTGGTGATAATCGGTTGACCCTTGCAAATTCTGTGTGACCTTGAAGTTTTGACCCCATGGTATAGTGACCATTCCGAAAATTTCCCGTTTCTCACTTTGCGATTTTCCGCTACCATACGAAGACATAAACTCCCCAACGATCCGACTTCGCTGCTCAAATGTTCGTAAGAATTCCGAAATTTACGTTTAGGCCTATTTGAGGGACTATGTCCTTCTAGATTTATGAAAGTTCGTTCTCCGTCATCACAAACTGGCCCGTATTTTGATGATTTTTCAAATTAACATTGATTGTTTTTTTCGTTGGAGGAGCATTTTGCTCGGTCGCAGTCACACTGCACGATATGCGTGCTCAATGTCAATGCGTGTGCAAGGCCGCTGAAAATGCATCGCGCTCTACACTGTTGGTGCAAAATTGCACCGGGGACGTTGCGGCGCTCGTTGGTGGCCGAATACTGGTGCAGTAGACATTTGCATTCAACCCTTGCATTGAATAATTCCCGTAGACACTAATCATAGGGGTAATTGCCTAGGGGGTACGTAAATTTTGTTTTTCTTTTTTGCTTTTGTGGATACCATCAAAGATCGTACACTCATACGACCTTTGGTATTTGATGATTTTTCAAATTAACATTGATTGTTTTTTTCGTTGGAGGAGCATTTTGCTCGGTCGCAGTCACACTGCACGATATGCGTGCTCAATGTCAATGCGTGTGCAAGGCCGCTGAAAATGCATCGCGCTCTACACTGTTGGTGCAAAATTGCACCGGGGACGTTGCGGCGCTCGTTGGTGGCCGAATACTGATGCAGTAGACATTTGCATTCAACCCTTGCATTGAATAATTCCCGTAGACACTAATCATAGTGGTAATTGCCTAGGGGGTACGTAAATTTTGTTTTTCTTTTTTGCTTTTGTGGATACCATCAAAGATCGTACACTCATACGACCTTTGATATCATCACACTCTCGGCTTGCTATAATCAAAATATCCCGCAAGAAAACGGCGTATTTCTCGATTTTTAGCGCTTTTTTCCGCGACCCGTCGCGTAGACAATACTCTTAAAACTGGACTTAATTCGCGCGCGCTTTTAAAAGTTCCGATTCTGCACTTTTGACGGTGGAATTTGGGATTTTCGATGGATTTTTGGAGGAGACTTAAGGACTTTCCTGTACGTGAATGAGTGTTAATACCGTATGTGTAATTATGTGATTTGCGTGTGATGTGACTGTAGAACCAAAGATCGTACACTTCATTGTACGATCTTTGGTAGAACTCACTGGCTGGTGATAAAGCACACTGGCAATTAAGTGGCCGAATTCTGGTAGATGACCGAATGCACATTATGTTTACCCCGACTTTGTACTTAGGCGTGGGTCTGCCGCCTTTGACGGCCCCTCTCTAGTTCGAAAATGTGATAAGGTTTGTTCCGAAGGTTCATTAATCCGAAAATTAAATAAGGTTCGTTAATCCGAAAATGAAACAAGCTCGTTATTCCGAAGGTTCGTTACGGACCCTATTTCATTTTCGGATCAACGAATATTCGGAATAACGAACCCTATTTCATTTTCGGATTACCGAACCTTCGGAATAACGAATCCTATTTCATTTTCGGACAAACGAGCCTTCGGAATAGCGAACCCTATTTCATTTTCGAATTAACGAACCTTCGGAATAACGCCACAAATGTTCGGATTAACGAACCCTTTTTCATTTTCGGATTAACGAACCTCTAGGTATAGGGAATTTGTGTGTTTCGGATCAACGAACCTTCGGGATAATGAACTTTCGTAATAACGAACAGCACCCACAATTTGATGGTATTCATGATGGCGATGATTGTTCCTTCCATTCTTATGTGTCAAAGGAAATGGTGCGTGGTATGGAATGGCGAATATGAGAGCTTGGCCTTGGGCATTGGGAGAAGCAGATGAAGAAAAGAAACACAAGGTAGAGAAGAATAAAGGGTGTAAGTAAACGACACAATTAGTCATAGCCATAAATGTGAGTGATAGGTTATAAAAAGAGGAGAGAGAATAAAATACTTGACCGAGAGCAATAGAGAAAGATAAGTATTAACAGGGAAATGAGTGTTCTAAATAGAGATGGAGTGATAGTGGTGTTGAGTAGATCTCTGTACCTCTTCCCGCGAGGAATTCTTCCATGAACTGGTCAAAGGACTCGTATTTGGGCATGGCTTTTATGTACTGGCAGAAGTGATAGTACGACACGGCCGTGTCCTTTGGGTTTCTGGCCACGTAAATGACCTTGACCTTCGGGTCATCGCGAAGGTCTTCCGGAAGCCACTGTGGCATCACGTGAGTCTTGAGAATTCTGGGAGAATCGTGAGGCATGTCGTCAGCAGCATCACAGTTTGTACGGGCAGTTTGCAACTGTTGAAGAAGTTTCAAAACATTCGATCCCGTGCTAGGTTCATTCGTTGCTTCCTTTGTAGTCTGCAACTAGAAAGAAACATGTAACAGGACATGTAAATGCATAACATGAGGTAAGAATCACAGTGGTCTAAGATGCAGTCGCGAATAGTTGCGAGAGGGTTACAAAAAAGAACGAGCTAAAAACGTTTAGAAACATTTTATTCCCCATAATTATTGAGATAGACCTCTATGCCTATAATTTTAATGTAAGATTCCTTCAGTTTTCTTTCGTTGTAGCTTTGCTTTAGTTTTGTTGTAGTTGTTGTGGTTGTTGTGGTTGTTGGAGAGGATAATTTGATCAATTCTTTCTAGGACTAATGTCTTGTGTGATCTGTTATGGGCCTCGTCACACAAACGCGAAGAGTGGTCGCCAACCCCAGCACACGAAAAATATCTAGCGGCCATCGACAACCAATCGACGACCACATCCCAAAATATTTGAGCAGCAACTGGTTGCCGACTATGATTACTGACCAATGGAAAATCATTTGACGACAATTTGAAAAGCGCTTCAAAGATCAGCATCGGAAACTTTTCAACTGACTAAAACCGGTCACCGACTGGTCTTCGCTCATGACTTTTGACCAGGGCTAAAACCTAGGCAGAACATATTTTTTCACTTACACAAACATATATATATATATATATATATATATATATATATATATGATATAGCGCGACAAAAGTTTCGTGCGACAAAAGATCAACTTTCTTTCTTTCAGTTTCTACCGCGATGATGAACATCTTCCGTACTATATGTATGTATATATATATATATATATACATATATTTATATACAGATATGTATATAAATACTGTATACATTTCATTCATTATATATATATATATATACATATATGTATATAAACACTGTATATATTTCATATATATATATATATATATTTCATTCATTATATATATATATATATATATATACATATACATACATGTTATATACACATACTGAGAAAGAGAGGAAATGAGATCATAGTACTTCGTGCATGGACTCGAAATCTGGCGTCTCCAAGAATTTCACTTCGTTCGAGATGTTCTTCCCTTCCAGCGCCTTCTCGTCCCCGTCCTCCTTTACGAGGTACGCGATTAGCTGAGCCCATGTGGTGCCTGGACAGGGGCAAGAGAAGAGACTAACACTGATGTTAAAATGAGGTCAAATGATATGGTCTTCTTAAGAGGAAACCCAAACCCAAAGAGAAATGCGGATGGAGTGATAGCAGCAACATCAATAGAATACATCAGTGAAAGTTTGAGGAAAATCGGAAAATCGATACAAAAGTTATAAATTTTTAAAATTTTGGTGTTGGAACAACTGGTTGAGGGGTCTACTAGAGGTTATGACACTACTAGTGTGGTCAACAATGTAAAGAAAATATAAAGGGAATTCCACAAATATTCCCTTTTTTCATGAAAATTACACATTCCATCAACTTGATACTGCAGACATACAGTGTATGTTACTAGGTAGCGATTATTTCTGAAAGCGGTTAGTCAAGTATTCTTTTATTATGCTTGAAAAGCAAATATTTGTAGAATTCCTTTTCTATATTCTTTAAATTGTTGTCCACACTCAAAGAGATTTTCCCTAGTGACCTTTTAGAGTGCGGAGTCTTCATACGCCCTGTACTATTGTTTTGTGAGCGCAAGGGGAGCACTGGATGACAACAAGGCGGTAGGCTCACCCCTCGTGCTAATAGGGAGCTTTAGATTTTAGACGCGAGGACGTTCAAAGGGAAAAAAACATGGTCTGAGCGTGCGTAGTAGCGCACGTCACGTTACTGCGCACGCTCCGACCATGTTTTTTCCCTTTGAACGTCCGCGCGTCTAAAATCTAAAGCTCCCTATTAACACGCTAGCAAGAAACGAGCAACCGAGGAGCAGCCTAAATCAAGTGCATACTCGCGTAAAAGTTCAGAAGTTCGCGTAATACGCGCTGTAGAAATGTATACTTAGTACACAAAGTCCGCCATCACTAGTGGGTACAATGCACCAAACTAGAACATAGTGGAATGCGTGTTCACCCAGGAAATACACAACCACCAAAACTTGCTACCACCGCCATTATGCTAGGGCAATTTTTCCTTATATGGAGTGCGGGCTGTGTCTCCGAAGCGCAAGATCATTGTCGTGTACAAACGTGCATTGTTACGTCATAATCACTAGCTACTGGACGGCGTACTCTTGCTTGCGCGCTACCAGTGGCCCAGTCTGACCGCGCCTAAGCGTGCACTCTATATAAGGAAAAATTGCCCTAGCAAGATGGCGACGCAACACGGTAATTTGGCTGCACGGTCTCGTGTTTGTTGGGAATAGGGACACGCATTCCACTATGTTTTAGTTCGTTGGTACAATGGCAACCCCCATGAAATCACTGACACCATTGTAGAGTCCGCCCTCTACTGGCGGGGAGGAGAAAAAAAATTCTTTGTCCACACTTGACCTCATAACATCTAGTAGTCTCCTCATGCAGTGGTTTCAAAACCAAAACTTTAAAAATTCATAACTTTTGCATCGATTTTCCGATTTTCCTCAGACTTTCACTATATGTTCTATTGGTGTTGCTGCTTTCACTCAATCCACATTGCTCTTTGGGTTTGGGTTTCCTTTAATCTAGAGTAGCTTCTGCACTGTTTGACACTGTTCCACCAGAAGGTCCTGACAATATTATTACCCTATCTTTGCCTGGTGAGACTTCATACACCTAGGTCGAGAGGAACATGATGGGCAAGGAACATTTTGTATCAAGGACTTCACTTGACGGAATTCGATCTCGGGACCTTCCGATTGAAGATGTAATACAGTGCATAAATCCAATGTGAAATAGTTCCATCACTGAATGCATGCTTAAGTACTGATGTGAAAATCAAACCTGAGTAAGTCAGAGATATGGTTTCATGACATTTGCTCCTGCGACAATGGCTCCCATGGAACACTTGCACACTAAGCCAAACATAAATCTACCCACCAATATTACGCTAACCCTAATCCTAATCCTCATATCAAACTAAACCTAAAACCCCATTACAAACCTCCATCTGACCATAAGTCCTCGACGAAAAAACGACAGGAGCAAATGTCTCAGGAGCAAATGTCGTGTCACTCAGAGATGTACTGTATTTGCCTTTCACAAGGTATACGCTGTGCGACCAAAATAGGCCAAACAGTGAATACAAACCACCTTGATTTTGATTATCATTATGCGATGTCGGAACCTAGAGGAAAATTATGCACAGAAGAGCTGAATTGATTACCTGTTTTGGGGTAGGTGACGACGAAAACGTCGTCGGGCCGAGTTTTGAAAGCCTTGGTCTTCTCGATGCAGTGGGGTGTCATGAAGACAGCGAGAATAACTCCATCCTTCTCATAACAAACACTCCTGGCGCAAGCAGGAATCTGGTCCATCAGGGACCTTCCAGCAGCAGCAGCAGCAGCAGGGGTGCTTTCTATTACCATAAGGAACAGAAAAAGAGGAAGGGGTGCATTGTTAGTTGGTGGAGACAAACGAAAAAAGTCATAGCAAACTGGTAAACGAAAATTAAACACTACTGTATACCATTCGGTCACACGGATTTCATTATCCATTAAAAGAATTATAGGATATTGCCATGTTAACAAAAATATTGGCGAATCAATCAACAAGCATTGGTTGCTAGTGTTCTTGACGTGGGCGGAACTCGAATAAAGCATACTAATTAAAACGTAGATTGATGTCACACGACTGCTCAATGAATTAAAGTCTTCGCCAAGTCGTGTGCCGTTCTATATCAGTTTGCAAATTCAACCTTGTCGGCAATTCTTACTGACTCTTGAAACTTTGAAGCTTTGAACTGCATAAAAGAAATGTTTCATGCAACTTTTGTCAGAAAAAAAAAGAATAGCAGTGTAACTACGTAGGGACACTTACCACTGGAGCTAGACATTGAAATGAATTCAAACAGAAGAAATGAAGGAAAGAAAAGTGTATGTAAAAATACACTGACAAAGTCTCTTGACTGACTAATGAGCCCTTTGAGCCGCCAATGTAGAATGCCACCTTGATCAGTGCTTATTGATATAGATTGTTATCAAAAGAGCAATCTATGGAAACAGTAGCTGACTCAACAACGTCTATATCTCACATAATGAGAGCAGTATCTGTACAGTGTGAACGATTGTACGGAGGCAATCAAAGTTTATACTATTACGACGTTCCTAGCTCTCTCTCTCTCTCTCTCTCTCTAAGTTGTGTTTGTTTTGATTTTGTTCAAAGTCCATCTGACAGAAGAAGCGGGATGAAAGAGAATTTGTAGCCCCTTGTCAAATTATTTGTTTCTCTTTCATCATGTACTCAGTAATACACATACCGTTATCTAGCCTGGAATATATATTGCATTAGAGCAAAATAAACATATAGGTTAAATTTTTTTCGAAGGTCGTCATTCCGAGGGTTCATTAGTCCAATAGTTCGTTTTTACCATTTACGGAGGTTTGTGAGTCCGAGGATTCCTTATTCCGTATTTTCGTCAGTCCGAGTATTAAAAAGAGGTGATTCTGAAGGTTTGTTCTACGAAAAAAAAAAAAATTCAATCTCAATTTCAATTTTCAATCCATTTATTTTCATTCTTCTTTTTCCAACAAAACATAACACATAATTAATCTGGAATTACATCATGAACAGAAACATTCGACTTTGCAAAAGATAAATGATACAGATAAACAAAAGAATGCATACTGGCAAAAAAAAAGTACAACGTTATGCTTCAGTTGAGAAAAAAAAAATGGCCCACTAACATGACTAAAAAGCAAGCTTGTATGTTGTGAACCACTCAAAAAAAAAGAACAAACTTATGAATTACTTATTTACAAACACGTGTCTTATCACATATGATTTACGACAGAACGGAACAAAACAGGAGAAGCACAAAAACATGACACGACTTGACAGAACAGATGGAAAGAATGGAAGGAGAAAAAGGAAAACAAAAGAGAATGCCTACACACTGAACAAGGGAAATGGAACAGGAGGTGATTGAGGGTGTGCTTCAGAGAGCTGGTACTGCACGCAGCTGTGCAAAGATTGTGATGGCTACTTCATTACGTAATAATGAATTCAGTGATCGATTGATTGGTGGATAGATGATGAACCCTGAGCTTGATGAGATCTAACTAATAAAGAAAACATATCAGAGAGGATGTAACAGAAAGAATTTCAACTTGCGGTTAAAAGAATGCAAAGATAGGGAATTTTTTATTTCACATCTCAATGAATTCCAAAATCTAGGACCGGTATATATAAATGTCTTCTGAGCTAATAAAGTTCCCAGGAGGGGTAAATGAAACTCATTAGATTGCCTAGTAAGATAATTATGAAAAAATTGGTTCCATGGGAACATTGAATTGAAAATATACTAGGAAGTGCATTTGCATTGTAATTAAACATAAACTGACCAAGTTGAAAAAGGTACAAATCTTTAATCTTCGAAATCTTATATTTAGTAAATAATGGGTCTGAATGGGAACGTAGCGGGACGCCACAAATAATACGAAGTGCCTTTTTTTTGCAGTAAAAGTAATTGATGGGCACTGCCCCATGCTAGGAGTCCGTAATTAAGACAAGGTAAAATCAGAGAAAAATACAATGTCAACAAAGAGGACAACGGAATATGAGACTTGTGTCTATTACGTGAAATTATTGTACTTTGATATGCGGCCTCCACGAAAGTTTATCGTCCACTGTAGTACCAAGGAATTTTATATGAGATCACGTTCTAGCAGAGTATCATAAAAAATGATTTATTTATTTATTTATTTATTTATTTATTTATTTATTTATTCAGTTTTATTTAAAAAAAAAAACAGGGTAGTCACGTTCAGGGCCCAAGGGCCTGCTTTTCAAGTGAGCCCTGTTACAAATAGTACATATTGTGAGTAATAATCACATAATACAACAGCAACAAAAAAGAAAGTAAATGAACACATAGAAACAAGCAAGATGTGATATCTACATAAGTAGATATATATAAGTATCAAAAATGATATTTGTGAGTAAAGCTTCCATGGAATTGCCAAAAACATATACTTAGTTTTCTGGAGATTAAGTGATACTTTATTAGCTCTTATCCACTGAGTTACTTTTTTTTCCAATTCGGAATTAACGATACGTACGAGAGCATCTGGATTTTGGTGAGAAAAGAAAATATTTGGATCATCAGCAAAAAGTATAAATGAGAGTATGTCAGATGATCTGAAATACAATCTGGTTCGTTCGTGCCAAAAATGAAAAAGGGTTACTTAATCGGAAAGTAAAATGAAATTCGTTTAGAGACGAAATACGGCCAGTGATGGCAGCGCAATAACGAATAATGACATTAAATCAAGTCGAAGAAAATTGGGTATGGTCTAAAAAGGATGATACACGTGCAACTTTCCGAGCAAAGCACGTGTTGCCTCATTAAGATGTGGTGTAGATCGATTCAGTAATCTTGCTGTTGATATCATCTGAGCTATTGCTACCGGAGCGAATAGAATTAGTATTGGGGGTTGTGTGTGGGTTATTTGCAGCCTACCTTGCATCGAAAACAAACTGTTGGTGTACAGCATTAATAAGTTTCCGAAGAATTTTTGTTCTCTTGCTATTGATACACACACACAGACACACAGACACACACATACACTATATGTATATATATATATATATATATATATATATTACATAATATATATATATACATGTATATATACATTCATTATACACATTATTATTATTATTATTATCATTATCATTATTATTATTATTATTATTATTATTATTATTATTATTATTACTATTATTGTGTGCATGAGTAAGTTAGATTCTACGAATTACGTATTCTTCTGGAACTTCGCAATTCATTGGAAGCATATTACAATGACATTTGAATTTTCCTCGAGTCAGTCTCATGAAGTCATCATTATCATAATCTTCCACCACAAACATATGGCCTGTTGAAATTGAGCCAAATCTTATCGATATTCTCACATCTATATTTTTTTCCTTTACACCTATCAAGGAATATTTTCTATTTCCTCAACAAAGTTGGTGTGTTTCATGCGTCATTCGAAAGTTGAAAGTCTGAAAAACTCGTCGAAGCTAGAATGTGAAGCAAGATTCAGTGAGCTCATAATTCTTTGTAATAACAGCATGCAATAGGCAGACTTTGGGCCTGCTTGCAGTATCTTTATTGATAAGTATCAAGCACATGGGAACTACATAGATCAATTAATGTGAGACTGCTTACCACTTTATAACATCTCTTACTTGAATATCATCGTTACATACACATCACCTTTCTATTTCGTTTATTTCAAATCACAGCTTTGTGACAACATGTAACATCGGACAGCATAATAATCCATTGGGTGCAGCTGTATTCATTACTTTCACAACATAAAAATGTTCAGAACATTTTAGTGAGATTTTTTCTACACTCCGAGATAGAGCCGATTATTCTTCTTCGCAGTGTTGCATTCCTTCCAGTATTCAGTTTGTACACGGTATAGTACGTATAAATAGAACGTACCCTCTTTTTCTCTCTGAGCTAGGCTGTTTTGAAATATCTGATTCATTTCTGTAAAGTTGTTTTTTATGTCATTGTTTGGTGGTAACATCTTACAGAAGACATTTTCGTTCATAGATGTGAGGAGCAATAACATCGGTATGTTGATTTAGTTTTTCGTTAATATTCCAACGGATCCTGACATGCAGACAGAGAAATAAAAAAAAAAAATAGAATAAAACTTAATATTTTGCGACATGAGATCGATGAACTTAGGAATGTTCTCGAAGTTGGCACTATGCAAGGTCTTTCTTGAAAGGCATTCATTTCTGGACACGCCTTATGAGAGATTGTCAATGAACAAAAAACAAGAGTAGGTTATTAGAGTGGCCTGAATATAATAGACACTATTTTGTAAGCCTACTTAATGATCAAGGTTTCTTTTCGGCCGGTCAGTGTCATAGGGTTTTGGATTTGCTTTTGAACAAATTAGCTATTTCTGATTCGGGCTATCCTTGAATAAAGCACGGAAAACTTACAGTACAATGATTGTCCTCTGTGTTCTATGAGCCAAAATATCATTCTGATATTTTGCATAATATAAAATTTGCTATTAACTTTATTTGTGGTAATGGGCAAATCGAAGTAAAGCCGATCTACTCGTGACTGCTGCACTATATCAAGTAATGTTGTATCATGATAAAAAAAAGAAAAGGTTTCCATCATGATCATGCAGCTATAAAGGTAACTCTGTCATTACTGAGGGCAATCTGTTTGCATATAGTGGTCGGGAATTTTGTCGCGGTGATGTTGATCGGGTTAACTCATCAGTACCAGCCCCGTCCCTGCGAATTTCTTTTCGAAGAGAGCATCAACACGTCTGCTGTGATCCTCAGACATGATGTTCTTCCAGTCACCGACAATCCCTGTGAAAATAATCGTAATGAAAATAAGATAAATCAACATACAGAATTGGTGACCGTATAGAATATGGAAAATAGCGTTCTTCTCCCTGGTCGTCATCATCGACATCTCAATTGTTTGTTTGTTTGTTTGTTTGCTTGTTTGTATGTATGTTTGTTTGCATTTTCCATCTGACAAGATGGCTTGATACCTTATATTCAGCTGCACTATTGGTTATCCATGGGGTCCAGTTGTACTTGGGGAGGACCACTTCACCGGTTTTGCACCCTATATCCATGTGTCATTTCATCTTCATCTGCTGTTCAAGTATCTTCGATGTATTTAGCGACCTTGAGAAGTCGCTTATAAAGAAACAGTACTGTTGCCCATGTCGTAACAATGGCAGACATGACACAGATAGGTCATGAAAGCATCCCGTCTTTAAGAAACACTTAAAGATGGAATCTGATTTGCTGTGTTCCCTCACAAAACCACCCTTTCCCTTTATTCTACCCAACTGCGACACCCGAACGAGGAAAAAACAGACAATGAGAAAAAAAAATGATATTCCTTTATCCTAAAGGTTTGTTGATCCGAAAACAAAATAAGTTTGTTATTTCAGAGGTACGGTATTCCGAAACACACAAATTCCGTATACCTATAAGTTCGGCTATAGGAGAATGAAATATGGTTCGTTAATCCAAACATTTTGTAGCATTATTCCGAAGGTTCGGTATTCCGATTTTCGGTAAGAGGCGAACCAATTACGAGCCTTATTTCGTTTTCAGATTAACGAACCTACGGATTAACGAACCTTCTTTTATTGTGGGATTAACAGCCTTTCAGAATAACGAACCTTCGTACCGAGTCTTCGGAATGAGGAACTGTATAGCCAAGGGGCTGTGTGATGACTCCTTGAGATAACTATTCTACAGACTGACAAATGGACGAGCCCATGTTTGTAATAACCATGAATTTGTGTGAGGACTTTCAGACAACCATTCTACAGATGAAATATTCCGTGGATTCTCTAACCTTCGATCTTCATAAGCAATCGTTCTAATACAAATCTTCCATGCAATGCATGCATGCCGGTGGCAGAGCACACAAACCTTTTCTGAAGAAATCCTTGTTGCCACTCGAGTCAATCTCCTCCTTGAAAGCTTCGGACAATTTGGTGCTGTCGCTCTTTTTCATGGAGTCGAACGAACTGAGTTTGACGATCTTATCTATGACGTCATCGGGGAGCGACTTGCCCATGAACTCGGCAATCTGCACCACAGCTTTTCGCGGATCCTTGGAGACAGATTGAGGCGGGAAGAAAGAAGTGGTAAAGAGATTTCGTCATTTATCCGTATTCTGACGTTGTCATCCATTTAGAAGGAAAACATGATTGTGTGTTATAAGTATTTGTTTACCTCTTTCACTATTTACCTCACTTTTATTACTGGAAGAGCGCTACATGCTTTAATTATTGCGTTTTATTACTTTTCTTGTTTTCATGTTCCTGGGGTTGGATGGAGAAAACTTCAAGGTAAGTCAGAAAGCCTATCAATCTTGTCGGAAATCTTATATGAGCATTGCTCTCAGGAAAGACCTAAGATGTCTCAACGCACTCACAAGACCGAGGGATATTGCCAGGCAAGAAGTAATATGACAGCGTAAAATCAAATAGATTCACGTACTTGGAAAAACATCAGGTACCATCTACTTAAAGGCGTTTTTTATCATTATTCTTCTGTAGCCTCATTTTACTTTTGCTTAAAAAGAATGGACCCAAAATAATTGGCGAGAAGAAGAAACAATGATAACTCTAACCTGTTTCATGTCTTCATAAGTAAGAAAGAGGACATTGGGGTGATTTCTCAGCTTGGTCCAGTACAGGATGTGGTCGAAATAGTCCCCTCCTGGCACTGTAACGTCAACATTAAAATGAACAAAATCAATGTTGACATGTCTTATCAAATCAACATCAAGCAATTCAGATTTAACTTAACGATGTCAACAACGCCACTGAACCTGGATAAAGACTTTTATTACGTGGTTTTTTTTTTTTCAGTAGTTCCTTTGCTAGTGATGCTAGTGGATACTGCTTAACCAAGTCAAAACTGCACATTATTTTTCATCCTCAAGTCAAAAGACTTCGTAGAAACTGTTCAGATAACGGCTATACACGTGCAAAAGAATGAAAGAGGAGGACTGTAGGACACGAAAATGGTCATGACGATAACACCGATGATGACACAAATATTGATAAATGATGACAAAGATGATTGATGATGATGATGATGATGATGATTGATCGTGATGATGATCGATGATGATGATGATGATAATGATTGATGATGATGACGATGATGATGGCAATGAAGAGTATAGTTCTCACTATCTTTATAGTTACCTTCTATATTAGAGAGAATGATGTATGGGATAGAAGGCGATTAGGAAGGCTTGACTTTAGGAGAAAGAGATCAAGAAGGGTCACCAGGGCTAGAAATGGGAAAAGAAAGGGTTAAGAAAAGGGTGGGAATGGAGGAGCTGCCCGAGACCAATGCCATGGAAGATAGGGAACATACAGAAGGACAGGTGGAGCTGTACGGAGAGAAAGGGAGTGTCGAACTATTTTTCTTACATCTTCCCGCGAGGAATTCCTCCATGAACTGTTCAAAAGATTCGTATTTTGGTAAGCCTCTCATGTACATACAGAAGTGATAGAACGACACGGCCGTGTCCTTGGGGTTCCTGGCCACGTATATGACCTTGACCTTCGGGTCATCGCGGAGGTTTTCCGGAAGCCACACTGGCATCACGTGAGTCTTGAGAATTCTCACAGAATCGTGCGGCATGGCGTCGGCAACTTCACAGATTGTACGGGCATTTTGCATCTGCTGCATGAGGCTCAAAGCGTTCGGTCTTTCCGTTTCCTTGTACATTGCTTCCCTGACGGGCGCCAACTTAAAGCAAATCATAGCACGTGCAACATAAGAACACTTAAGAACCAAAGTGGTAATGAATAGTAATGAAGATGTGATATGCTTATTTTAATGATATTGTAGGATTTGGTTGAATGAGAGAATGATACAAAACTGTGGAGAAGATCATGTTATTTTTTAAATGTTTGACCCAAGGCCACCTGCGCTGATGATTTGGAGAGCAAACTATTTCAAAAGTCTTTTATTCATTTCTCTCTCTCTCTCTCTCTCTTTTTTTTTGGGGGGGGGGGGAGGGAGCCGGGTAATACCCTCCTTTGTCCTGTGTAAACAAACTAAACATTGGCAGACTTTTTTTTTCATTCATGTAGTATTTTCATTATCATAATATAAACATATCAACAACGAAGGAGAAATTAAATGGGCTTACTTCCTCATGAAAGTCGAGATCTGGTGTCTCCAAGAATTTCACCTCCTTCATGATGTGCTTTCCTTCTAGCGCCTTCTCGTCCCCGTCCACCTTTACGAGGTACGCAATTAGCTGGACCCATGTGGTGCCTGGACAAGGGCAGTAGAAGAGATCAACATTCAAGACATGCGAGATTTCTTCTTTCCGGTTTCGTCAATAAAATTAATGATTTTAATGGTAACATGATTTCCTTCAACCTTTATCCAGAGTAGCTTCTTCAGTTTTGCAACTGATCTGCCAGATGGCTGAGGTGTTATCAATACCTTAGCGTTGCCGGGTACCCATTCATATACCTGGGACAAGATGGATCTGACGTTAGACAAAAACATTTTGTGAAAGACGTTGACCATTGACGGGAATTGAACTCGGGACCTCCCGATTGAAGGTCTGTAATCCTTTTTTCGCTGTGCCACAGTGTTCCCACTGTGATTCATTACTACGAATATAGGTAAATCATACTGTTCGACAAAATAGGCCAGACATTGAGTAGAAATGATCTCGAGTTTAAGTTTCATTTCATTCATTTTATTTTACTACGGATAAAAATGCCCAATCAGCAAAAGCTGTTTTTCATTGGGACCGTGAATCAATGTACATGAATCATGTTAACACGATAAGAAATTATTTAGATAAAAACAAACAAAAACATCAACATTTGTTGCACTGCATCAACAAATGACTTTGATAATTTGATGTTGCAGAAGTGATACACTAGAGCAGAAATAATGACCTGTTTTGGGGTAGGTGACGATGAAAACGTCGTCGGGCCGAGTTTTGAACGCCATGGTCTTCTCGATGCATTTCGGCGTCATGAAGAGGGAGATGATGTGTCCATCCTTTTCATAGCAGAGACTTTTGGCGCAATCCGGGAGTTGGTCCACCAGGGACGTTCCAGCAGCAGCAGGGGTGCCTTCTGTTTCATAAAGGGGGCAGAGAGAAATTAAGGCCATAGTTCACCAAAATTGGAAGAAAAAGTTTCTTAGCAGACTTGTAGATGATAAAGACACATTCCTATCGATTCAATCACTCTGATCTCACCATTGCACCGATTAAAACAATTACAGGGATAATGCCAGATGGATATATATTGCAGAATAAATCTGCTTGTTGCTAGTATTCTTGACATGGACGGAACTCGAGGAAAAAGTGTTGACTTTGTAGATTCAATTTACTCAATAAAATCAATGAGAGTTTTTAAAACTAATTATAAGGAAAACATAATCATCGACAAACAGCAGATATCGAATAAGACAAGTGCAGAAACATACACGGTAATACACAAAACTTGTTTTGTACAGGGGAATTGAATCAACAAAGAATTTGTTGTAAAGTTGTATACATCTATGATTCATTTCAATTTCGAAATTTAGTCGTCCCAAACAAATGATCCGAAAATGGCTCTTGAAATTTCGCAAAACGAAGTAAAAATCGCCTTTTACAACAAGAGTGCTCCAGCACAAACGGTATCTAATCTTCATCACAGATAATAAAACGACAAGCCTTTGCCTTAATTGGGTGGCGGTCCATAAAAGAAGAATATTCTTTCAGAAACATGCATTGGATTTGAAATCAGACTCGCACGCATTAGTGTAGATGTCGCTATTAGGGGTGCACGTTAAGAGTCCAACATCCACGAGTCATACAGCCCACTGCTCAACACAGGGCAAGCAAGACCTACGAATCCGACAGTGTTGGTCTCATGTGCCTTTTAATTTAGCCTTATAGTGTGGGACTAATGGGCCCTTTTTGCCTTGTGTCGGACTCATGGGCCTTACACCTGTAAGCTATTTGCCTAGTGTCAAGCTCATGAGCTGCGTATGACTCGTGAATGGGCTGCATGATTCATGGACATTTTGTCAATGCCGAACTTGTGTATTTGTTTGTTTGTTGTTTATTCTCCATTTCACATTAAAAAACACACAGAACAATTCAGAGATTTCAAAATGGATGGATTGCTCATTTCAGATTCATTATTGTAATGATCCTGTTCTTCGATGGGGGTCCAGTATTATATAAATGCTGAAAATCATATATGAATAATACATGCATTTAAACATACACACAAATGATACACATTTCTTCCCCCTGGCATTAAAAACTGACAACAATGAGAAAAAGATTATCAGTATTCGTATTTATTACACACACTCACGCCGGTCTCGGAAGACCCCGCTTTATATAGAAAGGATATGGCGACCCTTTCTAGCAAACGCTTGTAAAAGTTTCCTTCTCCGCCCCTTTGCATTGTAGAAATCAAATGAAGTCATAACAATTATATCTACAGAAATAATGTGTGGACTCGGCACGACATCTCGGTGAAGGATGTGGACCTTGGACTGTGTACGCTGTGACTGAGCAAGGCGGTGGTGTTTTGAAGGGGTTTTTGAATGAGATGCACCAGTGCTTCGTATAGCCACGTAATCACGTGATCACACTTGTCGAGATTGAGTTGATAGTGGTACACTGACTCAGCTATTTTCTGTGGTGTGGTTGGTGTGCTTGATATCTCAAGAGTAAGATCCCTTGCAATATTATCATCATAGTGTATCAACATCAAAGACCTTAAATACTGCGTTAACACGGGCGGGACTCTCTCACGGAACGCTCGGGCGCTCTTTCGTCCTTGGATGCAATGCCGATCTATACATACGTATATAGGCGTATCACACGTGTATCATCATTGCATGGAACATCGTGTTCAGTATTGCTCGTTTCTTTGTTTCATTTTCAATTTAAACTTTATTTCCATTTATCTTCCGTAGAGAAAATTGCAAATATCACTTCTGCTAAACATTGGTTGATTGTAAGATTAAAAGATTAGAGGTAATTCCTAGCTCCTGATTTGTTTATTCTGCAGTGATAGCTGTATCAGGTTCAACCTGGTACTTTAAGAGATGATATTAGTCAAGGAAGCTCAAAAGATGGAGTTCCAACTGGCTATAAACATTCAAACATATGTCAGTTTTCTATTGATGCATAAAAGAATTCTACAGGTGCAATTGTGCCATTGATGATCGGGGTTCAATGTCGCCATCTTTCTAAGCAAATCCGATGATTCAATTCAATTCAATTCAATGTTTTATTTCATTTTTCGACAAGAACATAATATAGACATCACTTTTTTGGGTAACAGAAAATAAGGTGCGTAAAACTATGTAAGATGAAAAGAATGTACAATGATTGTAGCACTTTACAACTATTATACATTATCATAAAACTCAAGTGATTAGAAGTAAGTAAACAGTATGCAAAATTCGAAAAATGGAGGGACCCACTAAAAAGACAAAGTTTCATGTGTAACGCTAACATTATCATTTAAATTTTGCTCGTTTATGAAATGAAATTTCACAAAGTCAATCCTGTCAACAACAAAAAAACAACAATATGTGCAAGATTGTAACTCTGAGCTGTATGTTGTGAAAGTGTTTGAAATGGCAACCTCAATCATGGAAAGCCGATATTATCACTTACCGATTACTTCAGACTTTATGAATTGATATGCCAGATGAATGTCCAATAATGTCACAGTCGAGTACGCTATTAGATATTTGTTTTTATTTCATCAATATCTTTTTCATCAATTTCTATTCCAGCATCCCCTGTCTTTACCATAATGTTTCGCTCATCTTTTACAAGTGCAGATAGCGAGAAGTAAGCCCTTCTTACCATCATAAAGACACATTACTTGTCTTCCTTAGAGAGCGGCTGGTCATTACACAATAAGACAGGAATCAAATGACGTTTTCTTGTCAGTGACTTAGATTCAGTTTGGCAAAATACTCAAATATTTTTTTTTCGTAGCAGCGTTGAACACGGCTTCAATTGCAAAGGGAATAAGATAGCTGTGACTGAAATGTCTTGAGGTGCTTGAATTTAACTGAATTATATAGACTACTTCGCGTCTATGACTGTAATAATCTGTTCAACGGGTTGGGTTTTTTTTTTTTTTTGTCTCATTAATATTATGTGTCTGTTAATCACCTTTTCTCTACAGTTTATAAAAACTATAGGTAGGTCATAGAGATAATTATACAGGCACTAAGCACACTATCTCTATGGTGTAGGTATGTTGACGTTGTATAACGGATTACTTATAGCTGAATATGTGTAATGTCCCAACATTTGTTCTACTATGTTCAAGAAGAAAGGGTTTGTCATAATACACAAACACATTATTGCTTGCCATTCTTTTATGCAGTAATAAACAGAAAAGAATACTTTCACGTCACATTTTGGCATGCACCATTCTGAATATCAGTTCCCAAGTACACCTCCTGATAGGCATGTCTAATTACTTAAAACTTTAAAATTAAAACTTTGCAACTTTTAGCTCTATAAGAAAAAAAATATATGCCACAACTGTTATAGATACTTGTAAAGTATAGTAGTAGAAGTATAGTAGTAGACAATAACTGCGTCAGAAGTAGGGGCCTATACAAGATAGTGATAGTCTATATACCGTACATCGTAGTATAGTAGTATAGTAGCACAGTAGTAGTAGTAGTAGTAGAAGTAGTAGTAGTAGTAGTCAGTTGCGGATCCAGGGAGGACCGCAACCGGCGCACGCCCCTCCCCCCCCATTTTTTGTTGAAACAAAAGAAATAAAAAGAAAATATGGGGGAGGGGTGCGTGCGCCTCCCCTTATTTTGTAAACGCGCCCCCTCTCTACGGAATCCGCCCCTGGTAGTAGTAGTAGTAGTTGTAGTAGTAGTAGTAGTAGTAGTAGTAGTAGTAGTAGTAGTAGTAGTAGTATAGTAGTATATAGTAGCAGTAGTAGTAGTATGTCCTAGCAGTAGTAGTAGTAGTAGAAGTAGTATAACAGTGATAGTACAGTGTTGTAATAGCAGTAGTTAAGTAGGAGGAGTAGAAGAAGTAGTAGCAGCGCAGCAGGAGAAGCAGCAGCAGTTAGTATACAAATTATTAGGAACACTTACCACTGGATCCAGACATTTTCCGAGAGTACAGACCCCGCTGAAATTAAAAGACGAAAGAAAGACATATAAACACCAGAGATACTAATGCAGTCTACGGGCGCAGACCTTGTATACGACAATGTAGATTTCCACTTCGATCAGGCAGAGTTGATGGTACAGACGCGCAGACTGTTATCCAAAGGAAAAATCTGAGGAGCACTAGCACTGTCTCCAGAAACCCAGAGTGAACGTCATATCTTATCCACCATCAAATACAGTACGCATTAAAATAGTGTGTGTGTAATTTTGCGTATGAGTGCACGTATCGCAATCATTGTATCCGATATTTGCTTGACCCGGCAGCCTTTTAGTATTTGTTTTCGCCCCCCCCCCCTTTCACGTCTGTCTCTCTACTGTCTACAACTTGTGTGTGTGTGTGTGTGTGTGTGTGTGTGTGTGTGTGTGTGTGTGTGTGCAGTGTCCAACAGACAGGACATGCAGATAAAGCAAAATAAAAATGACCAGTCTCTTGTTATTCAGTGCACACTTTTGTACATCGTGCTTTGCTTTTATCGGTAGGAATAATGAAGTTACATACTGATGCTGCAATGTATTCAATTTCAATTTCAATTTCAATTTATTTTCATATTTCTCGATGAAAAATTACATCAAATATAACAAAATTGAATAAAGTACATGACATACAATTGTACATAGAATATTGCAAATATGTAAAACATAATAGTGGTCGATCTGTTAAGTTTGGAATCTGTGAATGAATGCTAAAGAAATATGAAGGAACCTACTTAAAAGCGAACTTGTTGAGCGTAGGTCCCGGTTAAAAACGAGTTTAAGATTGAGAAGGGGAGCACGGGTACAACAATGACCGGAACATAAGAGAAAAACAAAATAAAAAAGTACAAATATACAGTTATATAGCAAATTCTTTTCTAGTGCAGGTTAGGGGTCGGAAAAACCACATGCAGTATATAGGCGGATGAACCATTGTCGTTCTGGCAATACAATATGACTTAATATAATAACAATGATACCGTTTAGACAGTATTAGAAATGTGTACATTGCGTGTATTAAGAAGGGAACACATGCACCTGCAAATTCAGAAAAAAAAAGACATTCAACAACCAGTTGCAATGCAGTGAGAATGTGAAATACCAGCTGTTTCCTCGTCCCAGCTATCTTTACAGAAGGAAAAATATGCATAAACACAGTGATAGAATTTAAGGGCGCAAACAGCTGGGCTCTTAAAGTCTGGTTTGACATGACAACAACCCTGGAGTACAGTATAACGGGATAGTCCTGGACAGCACAAAACAGAATTTCAATGAGCTGATGTAGCGTAATTATTCAATAGATATTGTCTTAATTTGCATTTGAAGGATGATAGTGATAAACAACCTTTGAGTTCAGGGGGGAGGTCGTTCCAGTTTTAATTTGAATTTGCTTCACTACAATGAAAATGTTCACTGCCAAGAATTTTTAGATCTGATGTTATCCAAATACCTTATACCGTTAATAAGAAAACCAACTCGTGTGACTGACACATCATCCACGTTGATAGACAATATTTTTTGTAATAGTATTTCATCTGTATTATCTGGTGTCATAGTATCCGATATATCTGATCATTTCCCGATATACGCAAAGGTTCCTCTCGCGAAAAGTTGTCTTAAGTCTCAAGGATTTACTTTTCGTGATTTTTCTGAAAGAAACATCGATAGACTCAGGGAGAGGTTGTTGACTGCTAACTGGGAAGAAGTTTTTGGTATTGACAATGATGTAGAAACTGCATTTAATGTTTTTTTTTTTTTGGATAAATTTTCACTGCTTTATGATGAAATTATTCCTTTACGACAACCCACCCGTTCTACCAAGCACCAAGAATGCATTGGATCACCAAATCCCTCCTTAAGTCTATCAATCATAAGAATAATTTATTTTGTAAATACAAGAGGAATCCAAATGATAAAACGAAAGGTAAGTATGCTCGTTATCGTAATATTCTTACAACTACTTTGAGACTTGCTAAGAGGAATTATTTCACAAGGCAGTTTGACCTTTACAAAAACGATACCAAGAGCACGTGCAAGGTGATTAATAAAAATCTCAGAGTTAAAGATAAACCAGAACAAGTCAAGGAAATATCCCAGCATGGTATCTTGATCCAAAATCCGATACATGTTGCTAATGCGTTTAATGATTTTTTTGTTGATTTAGGCCCCAATCTTGCTAGTAATATCCCAGTAACAGATAAAAAATTTCATTATTTTTTAACTGACCCAAATCCTCCTTCTGTGTTTTTTACTCCCATCCAAGAATACGAGGTGAGGGATGTAGTTCTTAAGTTAAAAGCAAAAAAGGGTGCTGGATATGATGGTATTACGAATTTTTTACTGAAAAATATTATATCCGCAATATTGTCTCCTTTAACATATATATTGAATTTGTCCCTTGTTACTGGCGTAGTGCCTAGTCAAATGAAAATGGCTAAAGTTGTTCCGGTTTATAAAAAAGGTAATAAACAAGATGTAAGTAATTATCGTCCTATTTCTCTTTTGACGGCGATTTCTAAGATTCTTGAACATTTGATATATTCTCGTGTAATTAAGTTCTTAAATGAATGTAATATTTGTTGTGAGTCTCAATTTGGATTTAGGAAAAAACACTCTACTACTCACGCTGTGCTTGCTTTTATAGATAAAGTAGCCCACGCTATAGACGACTCATCACATACTATTGGTATATTCCTGGACCTGTCCAAGGCCTTTGACACTATCGATCATGGTATTTTGTTATATAAACTCTCACATTATGGGATACGTAGAAAGGCCTTGGACTGGTTCAGGAGCTATTTAACTAACAGGAAACAGTTTGTAAACATCAACGGCTTTAGTTCCAGTCTAAAAACACTATCTTGGGGGTCCCTCAAGGATCCCTTTTAGGCCCACTTTTGTTTATTCTTTATATAAATGACTTTAGAAATTCATCTAATGTTTTATCTTTTCTTCTTTTTGCCGATGATTCTAATATTTTCTTTTCACATCGAGATCCAACAACTCTTTTAGAAGTAGTGAACAGAGAATTAATGTCGGTTCAAATGTGGATTCAAGCAAATAAGTTATCTTTTAATGTAAACAAAACTGTTTATATGTTATTTAGTAACTCTGTTACGCATTTGCCTGGCGATATAAAAATGAACAATGATTGTTTGACTCAAGTTGAATCGTCTAAATTTTTAGGTCTTTATATTGACCATGAATTAACATGGAAATATCATATAGATTATTTGTCTAAGATGCTTTCGAGAAATACTGGGATCTTAAATAAGCTAAAACATTTTTTCCCAAGTATATTCTAAAAAAATTATATTCAATGTTTGTTTTACCCTATCTCAGTTACGGTATACTTGCCTGGGGCAACCAGTGAGCCAAATTACACATTGATAAAATTTTCAAACTACAAAAACGGGCTATTCGTTCAGTTAATTTAGCCGATTTTTATTGTCACACGAATCATTTTTTTTCTTTGAGAACAGACTCCTTAAGGTTGCTGACTTGTTTTTATATAACTTAGGCACATTTATGTTTCAGTTATCAGCCAACGGATTGCCTACGTATTTACCCACATGTTTCAGAAAAACTATGCCGTCCATGCTTACCCAACAAGACAAAGAGATTCATTTCATCTTCCACGTACCCGTACACTCCTTGCTCAAAAAACAATTGTTTTTACCGGACCTAAATTCTGGAATGATCTTCCCACCGACTGAATCAATTGCTGTAGTATGTTTATATTCAAACGAAAATTGAAATCAAAATTAATAAATTAATATAACCTGCCTGATTAGAATTTTTCTTTGATATGTTATCTGCAGTATCCTAATTTAATGTATGATGAATCAACCTGCAGTTTATGAATGTTTACTTCTGGTTTATGCTCCCATTATATAATCACTGCATCCGTACCAGTATTAACATATTGAACTAGTTATGAATTTGATTCTGTGTGTGTATATACATGTGTATCTATATGCTATATATTAACTTTTTTACCCTGTTGTTATTCCTTAGGTTCTTGTTTTCTTTTTCTTTTCTTTTTCATCTCTTTTATTTTCTTTTTCCTTTGTACCTTGATAATTTGGTTTTTTATATAGTTTCGTCATTATTTCTTTGTGTCCTATGATCCACTGAATGCATATCAAATTTACACTGGATGTTTTCTTGGAACCTGCGTTATAGAGAATTGTCTTATGTACATTATATACGCTGACACACTTTCTGTCCATGACCCGATTTATAACATATTTTGTATCTTGCTTGGTTTGTATTCTTTTTAATGTATTTCGATGAAATGTATCTCAAGTGAAATATGAAAATAGATATGCTGAAACTGTTTACTGTGTCTCGAGTGTAAGACCGGTGCAGTTTCAGTTATTCAATATTCAATTCAATTCAGTATTTCGGTCCCGCATACATAATTGTTTAAATCGCGAAAATTGTGCGAGTACGTGGAAGGTGATAAGCGTCCCGTTGGCGGGTGGGATATAATAATTGTGAACTGAGTACAACCCTACTCTTTTGAACATGTGAAGAAAAACATCAGGAAGATCATTCGTGGGGTATTTATACATGAAAACACCTAGATTGTAATCAAACAAATCAATCAATTTCAAAATTTTATTCTTGTGAAAAAAATCATTTGTATGAGATAAATATCCGGCGTTATTGATAATTCTGATGGCGCGTTTTTGAAGAAGGAAAAGCGAATCAAGCAAAAATTTGGACGAATTACCCCATGCTAGAATTCCATAGTTGAGGTAAGGGGAAATCATTGTTGAATATATAATTTGTAATATATGTGTGGGGAAATTATATTTCAGCTTGTTTAAAATTCCAATGTTTCTGGACAAAATTATACTTAAATAGTTAATATGGGTTTTCCAGGATAGATCACTATCAATGTAAAGTCCCAGAAACTTGATACTATCTACCTGGTTTAAATTGATACCATTGATCTTACATAATCAGAATCAGAGTTCAGAGAATTGCTGAACAGCATATAATGCGTCTTATCAATATTTAGTGACAACTTATTTGCGTGGATCCAGGACTGAACAACTTTCAGTTCATTGTTTAACATAATGTATAAGCGTGTTTGAGTTACGATGTGAAAGAAATAAATTTGTGTCATCAGCAAAGCATGAAAGAAAGAATCTGGGACGAATTTTGGAGGTCGTTTATGTACAAGATAAATAATAACGGGCCAATATGGAACCCTGAGGGACACCTCAAGAAGTTGTTTTCAAGAGAGACTCTTATCCATTTACATAAACATATTGCTTTCTATTAGTAAGGTAGTCTTTAAACCAATCTTGAGCTGTCCCATGAATGTCGTAATGGCTTAACTTATAAAGCAAAATATCATGGTCTATCTTATCAAACGCTTTCGAGAAGTCGAGAAAAACACCTATAGTATGGGAAGCGTCGTCTAAAGCATGTGCTACTTTATCAATGAAAGCTAACAAAGCGTGGGTTATGCTATGCTGTTTTCTGAAACCAAACTGAAAATTCGAAAGAATATTGCAGTTGATAAGGAATCTAAGAGTTCTCAGAGTTCTCTTTGAATTCTGTAGTCGTTGCTTTTAGTGGCGGTCAATTTTCAGGAAGGACTAGATATGGCGGGCCTTTTCTTTTTCACAAAAACTCTTTTGTTTTAAAGGTAAGCCTAAACTTACTTATTTAAATATGTTGATCAATATGTTGCTCAGTTTAGAGTCACCTTTCATCATAATGGCCACAACTGGCCCAAAAGACCACATGGGAAAAAAAAAATAGGTCCCAATAAAATAGTGGTCGTTGGTGTATGTCTGAATATGAACTGACTATTATTATACAAATAGTGACATGGTCACGAGTGCAATGGTACGAGATTTCGCACGAGGTGAAAGATAGAGGCGCTCTATTCAACGAGGCGAAGCAGATAATAAGGGGATTACTATTCAAGGTACCAAGTATTAAGTCTATATTTTGTGTTGAAGCATAAACATACTTTTTAACACTACTATACAGGCCCTAGTTCCCCTGTAATGACTCCTGCCCTACTGTTGACTTTCCACTGACCTGGGGGGTGTTTCATAAAGCTGTTCGTAAAGTTACGAATAACTTACGAGCGACTGGTGATCAGTTCTGATGTGCTATACTTATCAGAATTTCCATAATTCAGCACAAGAACTGATCACCAGTCGCTAGTAAGTCGTTCGTAACTTTACGAACAGCTTTATGAAACACCCCCCTGGGAATTCTTCCCCCGCCCCCCTCGCATACCGATCCCCGCGCCGCCCTTTCCACATAACGGGGATTGTCATTCATTCAACAGAATTCACGTCGTCCGTCGTGGCCTCCGACGTGATTGTGACCCGCTGAACCTGAGTGAGCGGTATTGTTGTTCTAGAGATGCCAAGGCTCTACGTGTGCCTGTCAACGCCCCCTCTCTGGTACAGCCTACCACCCGCGAGACCGCCGTGGATCAAGTTGGCATGGTCCCATATCTAGACTTTTGTGTAGTGTTGTTTCAGCTTCTATCATAGCAGACAGCAAAAACTGTCTAACTCCATTCTTGAATACTGGTAAGCTGCACTTGGACCCCCAATGGGAGTCATCTGCTGACAGCTAAAACATGTGTTAGAGTCAGTTTAGATTCTTCATTACTTTTTATTTATTTTTTCCCATTTATTTTTACTGTACGAAAAGATTGCCCAATCGCCAATGAATGGCAATCAAATGGATAAATCCTGTAGGCTGTAAGGCTGTACAATGAACTGTGTCTACCTGTGTGGTGAACATCGTCATTTGATGTGTATCATCTTTGTACGACTACTGTACTAGTAAATGGTAGTGGGCGTGGGCACATCAAGGATTACAGATCATTACCGACCTAGTAATTTAACTCATTTGCCTGACGAAGAAAGCCTGATAATTACAATTTGTGTTGAGCAGTAGGTCGGGTGCCTACATGATGTATCATTGTATGGACATGCTTTTTATCACTCTAGTAGACCATCATAGTAGGGTCTAGATCTAGACTAGTAATAGTAAGTAAAATACAGAGTAATTATTTAGTTTCTTTCACTAACAACATGTACTAAATCTAATAAATTCATTTGTCATATTCGATCAACTTGTCCCTCACACTAATAATTGCATTCCCCCTGCTTTCTGAAAGAAGTTAGGCAAAGTGAAAGTATGTTGAATTTTCTTTATATTTTCTTTATAATTGTTATCCACACATGATGTCATAAACTGAAGTAGTCTCCTTATCCAGTCATTACTCCACCAAAACTTTAAATATTCGTAACTTTTGCATACGTGCACAGCATAGATTGTCCGCTTTTCCATAAACTTTCCCTGATGTGTTCTGATAATTTCCTGCTTTCACCTGTCAATCCACATTGCTTTTTGGGTTTGGGTTTCTTCAACATAAATTCACTCTGCAAAATCTATCAATCATCTCAGAGTACCGTACCACTGCGATGAAGTCATGGTCTTTTGTTAAATAGCTTGGATCGGATTCAGGGTACGAGCATGGTAAGCAACAATAGTGTTCACAGATGCGTGGGCCAGGTGAGATTGTTTAGAACCAGTTTCCATGGCGATGAATGATTCTGACATCACACTTTGGTACTCTTTACCCAGTTCGAGTGTGCGGAGACAGAAGAGATCATGATCCGAACATACGTGGAGGGCTTCCATGATGAGGAAGCAGTCTCCAGGATGCGGTACTCGCCCCTCGGCAACACGGGCATGGACGTTTCTGCTGTAGGATTTGGTAAGATAATTAGTGTAAACACTGTTAGGTGATGATAATTGCACAAAGGTAGTGGTTACTGTAAAAGTAGATAATTATTTTATACCAGTAATTTTTTTGCGCTTTGCTGAGTAAGATGAATTTCACTTGTTTGTAATTCCACTTGTTGTAATTCCACGAAATCAAGACATTATATAGTGGTACATATAACAAGCAAAAACGTTATCATGGTTTTTTTTCACGTTAGTCTCTGGTCATGGGAAATGTGCAAAAATTTCCACTTTTACATTGATAACAAAGAAAAACTCTACTTCTGGTAGATTCCATTGCTTTTGCACCATGCTGTGCATCTTTGGCTCTGTTGAATGCAAATATGTTTAGTGCTGGAAAAAAAAATACCCTCATTGGAATTTTTGTATCGTGTGGTATTAACATATTGATCCTAATAATGGCAGAATTAACTCCAGAAGCTTTAAAAGTTAGTCATCAAAGATATTTTCTAAGAAGCAGTCTACATCGTCAGATGTAAGGTGTTGTTTGGATTGGAAGAGAAAGTCATTTTAGGAAATAAAACATATATAGAAAATCTGCCCAATGTCATTGCCCAACAAAACCTCAAGTTAAGTTAAACAGTTTTTGACATGAATCTCTTGATTTTACACCAATTCACATTCAGGTAAAAGTCTGACATCTGGAGGATACAGTACTTTCCACTGAAGATGATTCATCCCTCTGTGTTGCGGTCATGTAGCAGCATGGAAAAACATCTTATCGAATAGTTGCGATAAATTTTCTGACTTTTTGCCCTAACTGCACGTACAGTTTGTGACGATGAGCTGAGAGATGACAGATATGCTAATAATTCACCTCTTACTTACACACTCTCTGATTTTTCTAACATTTTGTTGTTGTTGTTGTTGTTGATTTTGTTTCTGTCTTGCAGGTGCCTCACCCCTGGGCTTCCCATATTATGGCACAGACGGCCCCTCTGCGGAAAGATGCAGGGCCACGGTAGAGAAGGCACTCTGCAGTGGCATCAATTACATCGACACCGCTCCCTGGTACGGCCAAGGCAAGTCTGAGGAGCGACTGGGCGTGGTAAGTGTTGGGACGCATTTCCCTTCGCTGTTTGCAGATTTATAAAAACAGTGTATAATCTCAAATTATATGCTTCATGGTGTGGTACAGCAAGTGCATACTAGTACAGTGGACTCTCATTATAACAAAGTCCTTGTGACCAGCAATTTTCTTTGGTTATATCAAAATTTCATAATAACTGAACAAATCAACAATAAATAAACATGTTGTGGCCTGCATTTTTACTTCATTGTAACTGGTATTATCTTATATCCGTGTTCATTGTAACGAGAGTGCACTGTATTGAGATAGGTTCGTGTTGTTGGTTTGATGTAGACTAGCCTCAAGATTTCCTGTGAAGATTTTACATCTGAAGAGCTTGCTTGATCCATCTTTTATTGGCAAATAACAATTTTTCTTGGAAATAGGGAGTGGGGAGAATCTAGTCTAGAGCAAATAACATGTAAGATAAAAGAATATCAAGGTATAAATATATCATCCAAGACAACTAAATTTCATCTCTTTGCTCAACCAGATTTCAACTTAGAGTGACAGGGGAAAGAGAATCAAATCCATTCCCTTTCCTCGACAGTTCTGTAACTGCTTCAAATTCACTGCAAGCAGGAATGGACATTACTTCCATGGACTTTTCCTTCTGAAGTCTTTTTACAGTTTAGGATACCATACAACTCCAAACGGATGAGGAATGTTTTATTCGATTTTATCACTCATGTGAAAGGCTATATTGCTGTAATGGAGAAAAAGGAATATTTTTCCAGTCAAGATCCATGAGTCATAGATGCTCTGAAATGTTTAATAAACATACCTCGGTATCTTATATTCAAATCTTTGTGTTTATTCTAGATATCCATAGATTTCTTGATAATGTACTTGTTTATGAAAAAAAAAATGAAAGAATAATCACTTCTGCCTAAACAATGTTCTTCATTCCTTATTTTCTTTTTTGCTCGTCTACTGTTGTAGCAATCTTTTTTGCAATACCAGTTAGCGTAGGATATTAATTCTGCTTTTGCTCCACAAGAATAAGCAGTATAACTTGGTTACCTTAATGAGGAATCATTCTTGCCTCTGTGAAAATTGGCTAAATGTTGCATCCTAATCATGTATTTGTGCAAAGGCACTGAAGGGCATTCCGCGAGAGAGCTACTTCATCGCCACGAAGGTGGGCCGCTACGAGACAAATGTGGAGAAAATGTTCGACTTCACGGCGGAACGCACCGCTCGCAGCGTGGACAAGAGTCTTGCCCGGCTCGGTTTGGACTGCGTCGACATCATCCAGGTTGGTGCATTCCCGATGCGTCGTTTTAAAACCCAGCTAGCTCAGGGATACTGTGGAGTTGGAAGGCTGGCCCGGCTCAGATACTTTTGAGAATCCCCGTAACAAATTGTGTGCAGTGGACTCTCATTATAACGAAGTCCTCGGGACCGGCAGTTTCCCTTTGTTATATCGAAATTTCGTTATAACCGAACAAATAAGCAATAAAAATGCATAGTGTAGATAACGTTATGGCCTGAATTTTTTCTTCGTTGTAACAGGAATTTCGTTATAACTGTGTTCGTTATAACGGGAGTGCACTGTATAGCTTTAGCACATATCCTTGCGAGTGTACACTCACAGCTGAAGAATCTAGACCGGAGTTGACCATTACCAATGAGTGTTCATTTCGATGCTTCTATTTGCTGGTTGGTGCTATTTGTGATTTTCAAATGTGGGCAGCAAATGAATTGGGCCACCATGAATCCCCACCCTATTAGGTCTTTAACCCTTTTTGTGCTTTGAATTTGAAATTGAAATTGAAAATGAAATTGAAAGTGAAATTGAAAATGAAATTGAAATTGAAATTGAAATTGAAATTGAAATTGAAATTGATCAGGTTTATTGCCGTCCAAAAACACACAGACGGGTGAAAAGTCTGAAGACTTATAATTCCTGTTTACAAAATTCAAATTATGAATAAATTCATGAAAATTGTTTGCTGGTTGCCTGGCGTGCAGGTTGGTTTTCTTCACCAGTCGACACAATAGGGAGCTTTAGATTTTTGCGACGCATACATTCAGAGCAAAAAAAAACAAAAACATAAAAGTAGTTCTGCACATGTGCAAATTTGCTCGTAAAAATCAATCTCGCGTCATCTGAGTTTGCACTGTCAGTTCTGGGCTATTTTTGTGTCCACGAGTCCTCGAGTAATTTAGAGCTACTTGACAACACGATGCAGGCCCCCGCCCCCCCCCCCCCCCCCCCAATTATTGGGGAGAAAAAAAGAGAAAAAAAAATAAGAGCATGAAAGTATGCTTAAAATTGCAAGCTGGCAACCCTAAAAATGAAAAATCTCCCTACTGTGGGAGGAGGGATGATTTTTATTTGTTGTTATTAATAATAATAATAATAATTGATATGATTTATATAGAGCCAAATCCACTCTGCAGAGTGCCCTAGGCGAGGAAGGAAGAGAAAGTGAAGGAGATAAAGAATATACAAATTTCAAAATACATGTGATGAGTAATCAAATGGAGGCCATAAACAGGTGAGTTTTTAGACTGTTGTTGTTTCTTCTTCACTTCTTCTAGGCTCATGATGTTGAGTTTGCTCCAAGTCTTGAAGTTGTGCTGGAAGAGACTCTACCAGCGTTGGCGAGGGCAAGGGATGCTGGGAAGGCGAGATTTATCGGTATCACAGGCTACCCCATCAGTACTCTAAGGTGCGTTTTTCATCGTTCTCTCCATTGGCTTCCTGTTGAAAAGTGAATTATTTTCAAAATTGCTCTTCTTGTGTATCATGTGGTTCACTCAACTGCACCCGAGTATCTCCAGAATTCTTTATATTGTTATAACCCTCCTCGCAGACTTCGATCATCCACTTCCTTTTCATTTCAGATACCTAAGGTTAAGCATTCATGGGGAACTCATTCTTTCTCCCACATTGGACCAAAAGATTGGAAAGATATCCCTGTCACTGTTCGCCAGTCATCCTCTGTTGAATCATTTAGAACATTCCTAAAAACATATCTGTTTAATATGTTGTAGGAAACAAAAAAAGTGCAGATGTCACATAATTCCTTTTTTCTCTCTCTCTCTCTTCCTTCTTTCTTTCTTTCTTCTCCTAACCTTAACCTAAAAAAGTGCCATGAGCATCTTTTGATGGACTGTTGCGCTATAAAAGTATACACTATTATTGTAATATCCAGTCCCACAGTTGCTAAAGAGCACTTGCCAAGTTGGTTTTAGTCAAAGTTTGATCCTCTCATCCTCTCCAATCTAAGAATCATAAAAAACCTGCGGTATGATGTTAGTTCGATCTTTTTAGCATAACATAATTTTCATTATTGCTTGTATATCATGAGGCATTATTTAAAAAAAAAAAAATCACTTTCATTAGAGCTCAGTTGTGGTCATATCATTGAAAATTTTAGTTTCAGAATTATTGAATGCCTGTAGATCACTCAATCTATCCCTATATTGTCAACATGTTTAGATGATCAGGATAAGTGTTTCTGAGTGAAATTGCAAAATTTTGTTGTTGTTGTTTTGGTTTTTTTTGTCCCCGCCGAACGAGTTCGAGCAGGGGACTATGAAACGGGCTCCGTACGTGTGTGTGTCCGTGTGTCCGTCCGTCCGTCTGTCCGTCCATCTGTGCGTCCGTGTGTGATCAAAATGTTCAATTTGCTACCTCTCTGTCATTTATGAGCCAATTTTGATTCTGTTTGCTTTATATGATAGCACTACATGGGAGCTTTGACACTTCTACACAGAATTTCAGTTGTGACCTTTGACCTTGACCTTTGACCTATATTGTACATTTTGCTTCAAAATGCTACTCCTTTGCCATTTCTAACCCAATTTCGATTCCGTTTGCTTTGTGTGATGGCACTAGGTGAGGGCTTCAAAACTTCTGCACAGAATTTTGACCTTTCACTTCTTTGACCTTTGACCTTGATTTTTGACCTATATTGTACATTGGCTACAAAATGCTACTCCTTCGCCATTTCTAACCCGATTTCGATTCCGTTTACTTTATGTGATGGCACTAGGTGAGGGCTTCAAAACTTCTACCCAGAATTTTGACCTTTGACTTCTTTGATTTTTGACCTTGATTTTTTACCTATATTGTACATTTTGCTACAAAATGCTACTCCTTCACCATTTCTAACCTGATTTTGATTCCGTTTGCTTTAAGTGATGGCACTAGGTGAGGGCTTCAAAACTTCTACACAGAATTTTGACCTTTGACTTCTTTGACCTTGATTTTTTACCTGCATTGTACATTTTGCTACAAAATGCTACTCCTTCGCCATTTCTAACCCAATTTCACTTCCGTTTGCTTTATGTGATGGCACTAGGTGAGGGCTTCAAAACTTCTGCACAGAATTTTGACCTTTGACTTCTTTGACCTTTGACCTTGATTTTTTACCTATATTGTACATTGGCTACAAAATGCTACTCCTTCGCCATTTCTAACCCAATTTCGATTCTGTTTGCCTTATGTGATGGCACTAGGTGAGGGCTTCAAAACATCTACACAGAGTTTTGACCTTTTACTTCTTTGACCTTTGACCTTGATTTTTTACCTATATTGTACATTTTGCTACTAAATGCTACTTCCGGCGGGGACATATATTACGCTCCGCGTAATTTCTACTTTTCCTTGTTTTTGCTGATTTTGTACAAATTTAAGTTCTTTCACAGAACTTAACATCACATCATCATGTCTGCTTAATTGCAATTTAAATTCCATACATGACTCTGCATCACAAAACCAACTGAAACCAACAAAAAGTCTCCTGACATGGATTTTTTAGTTGAGGGCAGATTCTGAAAGAGTAGACTCTAAGCTTTAAAATGATGTATAACTCAGTTCAAATGGATTCTCCTAACCTATCTAAATAGTTGAAAGAAAGCACACACTCCAGAAAAGTGTGAACTAAGAAAAGAGGCTCTAAAGTACAGGGTCTATTCAAGCGTTTTCAATCTTTACCATCTGTGCTAGCTGTGCGATGAATGGGACAAAAACAGGCTGTAAACCACTGAAGCAACAAGAATGAAGGGATGATTAGATTAAGCTGAAATTGAGCCTGCATTCTGTTCATGATTAATGCAAACTTTCGAAGCAGTAGCATTATCTTTTCAAAAGTTATTATAGTTGAAAGTGAAGAGTTTGCAAAGGATTTTCAAGAAATGGAGAGGGACCTCTAAGACATACTTGATCTAAATACTCTACAAAAAAAAAGGATTGTAGAAAAACTGCTGAAAAAAATGCTTTCCCATTCATTTTATGATCCCGAACTTAAGAATAGTGTAGACGAAGAATGGCTCTTACAGAAAATATGAAAAACTTAAAATTGACTCGGTCGACCCATTTCATCTTTTTTGAGTCATTATGTAAAATCAAGGGATGCGACTTCTTGTTGGTTTTGTGACTCACATATACCAAAAGAATAGATACTGTATATTTTTATATTTCGCGGGGGTTTTATTTTCGCGAATTTCGCGAGTCGGGAGCTATTCGCGAAATTAACAACACGCGAAAATATTACCTTCCAAAATGAATCCCTTGCCTTGATGATACGAACATTTCAGTACTAGTATACCATGTCATGGCTTACCGAACAGACCATACTGGCTAAGCTTGTTTACGTACATATAGCACGTCCACGTCTACTTACGAATACTGTAGAGAGCAAATCCATTATCGCAAGGGGAGCACTCGTCAGAAATCTAGCGCGATGGACTTAACCACTTCAAAAATGTTGAATTCTAACTTACTAGTTCGCAGAGTTTGGTAAGTTTTTTTTCATGCAGTGTATAACTAGTATCATTCTTATTTGCTTGTAAGTTGAAAATTCACACTTTCTTTGCCACTTCATATTTTCTCTGGTCCCCCAATCGCGAATTTAACCACTCGCGAAAATGTGTGACAGCGGCAATTCGCGAAAATTTATGTACGCGAAAATTATAGCGTATACAGTAATCTAAATGCAAAAATATCTTATCAAAATCGACAAACCATTATAAAAACACATAGACCGTATTGAAGTTACAAAGGAAACAGTGAATCCCTACAAGCACCTATACCACAGTATGGGGATACGTCTGTTCTGCCGGCATGGGGAATCCACCTGTGTGAACAGTGCTCCACAACAAAGTCAGGGAAGTCTTAACTCGTTCCATGCCGGAACCTGGTGGCCTGTGTATTAAGTCTTTGGGGATTTAAGAATTCAGTATGGAGTGGATTAATCTTTTCCAGGGAACAGAATGTTGAGATAACCACCTAGATGGTAGGGAGTATGGAGACCTTCAGAGATCAGATAGGATAGAAGTACATGGGATAGAAGAGAGAAGGATTTACAGGAAGGTACAGAATATATGTGCAATATTCAGAATATGCCTTGTATATGACACTGTAAATTCACCCTAAATTAAGTGTGTCATATTCTCCAATTCATCTTGTGTAAACAACTAATTAAAAAAAAAAAAATTCCAAGAAGTTAGTATACAATGAAATCAGTCTTGCAGATAATCCAAAGGGAACCAGATATGGGGTTGTGGGCTGTATCCCCCCCCCCCCCCCCACACACACACACACGCACACATTCTTTTGGCTCTTTTCCTTTTTATCTTGAGGAATGACAATTGAGCAGATAAGAATAGATTCTTCCCATTGAAGTTTCTACATCGCCTAGTACAATCAACACAGATCAATGAGCACAGACAGCATTGGGCCTTTGTGGTTTTTGTATTGGACTCCTCTCTCTCTCTCTCTCATGGGAAAATGTTTGTTTCTTTCCGTATCAGAATGATTAACCCCCGAGGGCAATAACACCCACCCCCCCCCCCCCCCCCCCCCCCCCTCCGGCTAAATACTGGTTAGTGATATTAAAGGTTAGAGTAAAGATTAGCATTAGGTTTAGGTTTAGGTTTAGGGTCTAGATTTTGGGTTAGGGTTAGGGTTAGGATTAGGTTCATGATTAGGATTAGGGTTAGGGTCAGGGGAAGGGTCTGGGGTAATTGCCCAGGGGGTAATTGCCCTAGACTCCGTTTTTCAAATGGGCAAAACATGAGTGTGGCAATCTATATACAGGCTTATGAACATGAAAGACACATTCTCATTCCATTGTGCTCATGAATGCAGCAATAGTACACTTGAACTCAGCATGTTGTTCACATGAACACAGCATGTTATATACGTGAACATGGTATGCTAGAGGGGTAAAGAATGGGGTATGGAAAAGAGCAGTGTGTCAGTGGACTGATTCTTCTTCAATAGTTTAAACACTGGGGAGGGAAGAGCTAAAAAAAGCCCCCCTCAACATTTTTCATGATTTGTGTGTGTGTGTGTGTGTGTGTGTGTGTGTGTGTGTGTGTGTGTGTGTGTTTTCTGTAGCAGAAAAAAGATGTGACGCTGAAATTGCACGACTCTTCTTTCTTTCACATCTATTGCACATTTTAAGGCCTAGTTTGCGCAAATCAGGGGTAAGCTTGCAGAGATATAGCATGTATTTGGGACAAACATCACAAAAAATGGCTCTTTCCAATTATTTTTATGGGTTATATGGGTTATAGGTGTCATCAGAAGAATCTCTTTTTGTATGAATTTCTTTGCATGACATTCCTTTTTGCTATCATAAACTATTAAACTGAGTAATGCAAAAACCAAAGAATTGCAAACAAGGAATTATAAAATCGATTAAACACAAAGAATTGGGAAAGGAAGAGAGAAATAACAAACTTTTTGTAAGTATTCATTCGTTGCTAATATGCATAAGGATTTTACATTTGGATTATGGGCATACAGTATATTGTAAAAACATACACTAAATATCTCCTTTTTTCAACTTACAAGTAGAAAACACCCCCCCCCCCCATCATGCAGCTTCAAAATGTGCCTCCAAAACCCCAGTGTGGTATTGTTATGGATGCAGATGATTGCATAATCCTAAATTAGAGAAGTAGTGTCTTGATGATGGTACAAAGTTGAAGAGAAAAATGAAAAATTAAAGACGAAAAGAAAGATATGACACCAGGGGATTCCCTGCTTGGTAGACAAGATGATGACGTTAGCCTTGAAGAACAGTTCTGCATCAGAAAAACTGCTCATTTCAGCCTTGCTAATGAACACATAACAGCAGCCCTTGAGACCTTCACAGAAAATTTGTATGGACGCGTCTGATAGGATAAACCAGTGGATAGCAATTTTATGTATTCACATGATGTGTACAAGTACTGTACTCTTGTGTCATATGCCCTTGGCTGTTTTGTTGTATTCTGCTTTGTTATGGTGTTTTTTTCTTTTTGTTCATTGGTTTGAATTTGTGTGTGGGTTTTTTTTTTTTCAACTTTCCTATACCATTTGCTTTGCAAAGTATATGATATACAAATCATGTTTTATCCTGGAAACAAATTAGAATTCAGTCACAAATATTGTTCACATTTAAGTTTAGTTTTATCATATAGGCCTAAGCATTCCCCTTTTCCATTGTTTGGTATTATCAATTTATCTGATCTGAACTTCTTATCTGCTCTCCATTTCTCATTCACAAACACTGATTATTCAGGGCTTTTGAGTAATGGCACAGCCACACGAGCTTGCTTTTATGTAGGTCCCGTCATACTTCTCTATGTACAACCTGAACTGTAATTTTGATTTCCACCAGTAATGGCTGTGAATATTATGTTTGTTTATTCTTTTGTTTGTTTATTATTGACAAGGTACTAGAATTTTTGATGTAACATTACGTAAGAAGTATGGAACAAATTGAAACTGAGATTGAAACTATGTCTCTCACAATATTTGCAGGGAAATTGTTGAGCGGAGTAAAGTGAAGATAGACACAGTGCTGTCCTACTGCCATTTAGATCTCAACGATTCATCCCTCCTCCAACATATTTCATTCTTCAAGGTTAGTTTGACCTTAAAAGTACACCTTTTTGTCTGTTTTTGTTTTTGTTTTGTTTTGTTTTTTGTTTTGTTTTGTTTTTTTCATATTCCCATGTCACGAGTGCCAAAAAGAGTAGCCCATCTTCTTTGGGACCATGATTAAAAGCCAGGAACTTAATTATCCCTTGCACTGTTACATCACCATATGTACATTGCTGAAAAAAAAATCTAGAAAAGATTTGAGGTAGAACCCAACGAGACATCATTCCTATTCATCATCATCATCATCATCATCATCATCGTCATCAGATGTTACATTACTCCTTGTGTATTACGTGGACTAACTGTACAAAAAATGGTAATTCAACTTATGGCTTATTCAGTGCTTAAAATAATCTTCTTTTGACAAGTGTCATATATATAGTTTTGGTTTCTGTGTTTCGTGACTTTTTTTGTCTGCTTTTACACCTGCGTGCACTCATTCTTTGCTTTTGTACACACTCCCTATTTATTAAAGTCATTGAAGAAATTCATGAACTTTTCCATTGATGTTCATCATACTTTCCTATGGATGGGGAATATTTCAGGGCGCAAAGAAGTCAGTTGGTCAGATCAGTACTTCACTCAAAATGTCACATTTCATGCCATCATATTGTAGATGTGACATTTGGGTATTCATTCATTTGTTCATTCTATGCACTTTTGATCATTCACATTCTTTTATTCAATCTTTTCTTTCACCTTTTTCCTTCATTAATTCACAAATTCATTGTTTTCCACTCTCAATCTAGTACTGTTTATATCACGGAAAGAAATTGATGAGTTGTCACAATCTGAGCCAAAAATGCACCAATGTGTGGAAGGCTAGTCTCTTAGCCTTTACTCTATTGTAAAACCAGAAATTGCATGAAACTTTCATGAATTTCATAAAGAGCCAAAATTCACAAAAGTAAAATGTATACACAAGTTTTTATCTACACAATGCACATTTATTCACTATACTCTTATTTTCTTCATGGTTGACAATTCATGAAAAGGGCCATCAGCTCCAATTTGCATAAGTTTCATGCTGAGAATAAATGTTGCTGGTTAAACAGTATTGTCGTCTTGGTTTCCTTCATCTCCCCCCCCCCTTCCCCCAACCGTAGGAGAGAGGAATAGGGCTGATATCAGCCTCGCCCCTCTCCATGGGGCTGCTCACCCCCCAGGGCCCCCCTTCCTGGCACCCTGCCTCAGCCGAGGTGAAGGAGACGTGTCTGGCTGCCTCCAGCTACTGTCGTGAGCACTCTTTGGACTTTGCCAAACTTGCCCTGCATTATGCCTTCTCCCATCGGGATGTCTCCACGGTCCTGGTCGGACTGGACCGGTCAGTCCAATCAGTCGTTAGCAAATGTTAGACCCATCAATTCCTAGAAACTTTGCAATTCTGTGATTTGGTGCTGTTAAACTCTGAAACTGTAATTCTTGCTACTCATTGGTACTGTTGCATAGGGTATCTGGAGTGAGAAATTCCCTTTGATTTGAGCCCTTTCTTGTTCATATTATATTTCATTATTTGTTTCTTTTCAAGGATTTAAAAACCTTGTAATTGCTAAATATATAATTGAATCTTAAACTGGAAAACAGCGAAAAAGATTGAAGTTCCCTTTTCTTTCTCAAAATGGCACATTTTTGTGAAGTTCCTTCTGATTTGTTTAGATTTTATTAATTCAAACGCTTTCACATAATCGTTTTTGATGTATGGTGTGCACAGTTAAGATTTGGAATCGCCAATTTAACAATACAAGAATTTACATTGGGACTTGATGGGTGCACTCTTCATATCATATGCGTTTCAATCTAATTGATGCGCTTTACATGGTGAAAATTCTTCATATATTTGATAAATGTCAATCCTAACATTTGAGGCATAAGCTGTATCATAGATTAGAGACATATTTATTGTTAAAATGCTCTACATAGATCGCACAAAAATTTGCAGTACTAAATGGAGATTTTAAGAGAATACCATCAAACATTGTACAAAATTATGTGAGTATTGTATTGAAAGGGTTGCAGGGATTGCTCAGTTCCGGAACAAGATAAATGTCACAAGAGTCTTGATAAAGGATAAAGTATAAACCTAAATAATTAAAAGTCATGTCACTAATGAATGAATGAATGAATGAATGAATGAATGAATGAATGAATGAATGAATGAATGAATGAATGAATGAATGAATGAATGAATGAATGAATGAATGAATGAATGAATGAATGAATGAATGAATGAATGAATGAATGAATGAATGAATGAATGAATTTGTTATCCAATGCAATAACAATCATTGTAAATGTTTATAGTCGTTTCAGTTACATAAAAAAGTGAGAATAATAGGAACCAGAAAATAGCATGAATGCTAGTCAAGTCTGGCGCCTTACAATTTATGCAATTTTAAAGTATAATTATTTCTTAGTTTATTACCGTTCAGTAATGTGTTACGATTACCAACTATCAATAACTTTTGTACTAAAGAAAGGAAAAGATATCTGATTAAATGAGCAGTTTGTGACGTAATGAATCTACTGATGATAATCTGTAATCCATGTATATTAAAAACATAAACAACGTCTATATATAGCAAAAAAATTAGTATTTACATTTAAAAAGGTAAAATATATGCTAACAAAATGTCAGGAGTACATTAACTTTCCAACAAAAGTTCTACGACAGCTTTTCGAAAACTTGACCTTGATGGTTTCTTCCTAATTTTGATTGGTAGGTCATTCCAAAATATTGTACCTGGGTAAGATTAAACACTCTTTTCCCAAGCTCGTCTTTACCTTTGGTATATAAAGATTCTCATCTTCTTTTTTCCTTGTACTATAGCCATGTTGAATTAATGAACAATATTCTGACAGCGAATGTGGCAAATTCTCATTAATAAAGTCATACATAAAACCACAGATAGATAATCTATGCAGTTGATAGACATCAAGTATCTTAATATCCCTGAATAATGGTCTTGACCTTGTCATGTACATACTGAATGTTATCACACGTAGTGCCATTTTTTGAATTAATAATATAGAATTAAGATCAACTTTTTTAGAACAAAACAAAACAAACAAACAAGCAAGTTGAGAGCACAAAAAAGTATACTGTATTATGTAGACTGCATAATGCAGAGTTGTTCTGAAAAACACTGTCACGTTCAATTTTCTTCTTCTTTTCTTTCCTCCACTCATTATCACACAAACAGGCCCGAGTATGTGGAATCAAATTTGAACGTTGCACACAACAAGCTCAGTGATGCAGAGGAGAAGGCCTTATTGCACATCCAGGAAAGGTAGAGATGAAATATATCGCTGACTTTTTAATCGTCAATAATTCATGCTTTTTCACAACATGGACTTCAAATCTTCATTAGTAGTCCGTGAGTATGCATTTGTTGTCCTGCAATGAACTAATAATAATAATACATTTATATAGTGCATTTTCCATAAACATACATGTTCAAATGCTCTTTACCAGTGGATTATTGACATTAACGGAACAAGTGGGTTTTTAGATGTTTTTTGAAGGTGACGAGAGATTGCTGGTTGCGGAGAGTTTTGGGTAGTTGATTCCACAGTTTGGGAGCAGCAGATGAAAATGCTTTATCACCAAGTGTGGCCAGCATTTTGGAGGTGGGATGGTTCAGTGTGATACCATGTGAGGAGTGGAGGGTGTACCAGGATGGATGACGAATGGTTATGAGTTCAGATATTAAAAGTAAGGAGGGGCGAGACCGTGGATACATTTGAAACTAAACCTGAGTTGGAGTATGGAATACACTTACAGCCCTACGTTTCATTGTCAATAACCCAACTGATTTAGAACTAAGCATGCTGATAAGAGGGAATTTTTTGCTACTAACCTTGTGATGCTGAGGACGAGTCCCTTGTATACTTCTCAGGCATGTGTCTATGGGAAATGTGTGTTGTAGCAAAATCAGCCTGTCCTCAACGGATAAAGATGTGTTGACTCCTGCAATGTGATAAATGTGAGCGTGTGTTATATATTTGTATCATGTGTGTTGTTCTTAGGACCCATGAGAATTTCCTTACTGTGATTACTACTGCTACTACTACTACTTCTACTACTACTACTACTACTACTACTACTACTACTACTACTACTACTACTACTACCACTATACAGCTGTGACTATCATGATCATCAGTGGTATATAGTAGTTGTTGATGTTAAGTAGTGGTAATAGTAATAGTAATACTACTAATAGTAGCAGCGGTAGAAGTAGCAGTAGCAGTAGCAGCAGTAGATGTATAGTAGTAGTACAAGTAATAGTAGTAATACTTAGTAATAGTAGTAGTAGTACAGTTGGCATCAAAATTATTCAACCCCTCTTGCATTTTGGACACTCTGGCATAATGAATTACATTATAACTGCAGATTATTACTAAATCATACAAGTGGTGATCAGATAGTTTGTTACAAGTAAGTAGCAGATCAGTAGCCTTTGATTTGCATATAGTTACAAACTTTGATCATTCATGCATAAAGAGATATGGTCCAGTGAGCACATTTATGGTAATTTTTAGTCCTTTTGGTGATCACTGAAGCGTAATGTGAAATGCTTCGTTGAACATGGTTTGTTCACTCAATGTTTGATAGGTGACACAATATAACTGAATTTGATGTAGGATTCTTGATATTTCAATTGGTATTTTTCATTGTACAAAGATATTTAAATGAACTAATTTCTAGTGAAGGTTGCCACCATAGAGTTTGTACAGAGGTTTAGCCGTGATATTAATAATTCAAAGTTTAAGTCATGTCAAAATGAATATAACCCATTGAAATGCTAAGAGTTGTGTATAGAATGGCAAGATATTATTTAAAATTCCATAAAAACAAAACAAATTAATCATGATCATCAGACCATAACGAGTCATGCTTCAGTGATCACAGAAAGGTCTGAAATTACCATAATGTGCTCACTCAGGGGCGGATCCAGGAATTCCGTGAAGAGGGGGCGCGTTTACAAAATTAAAGGGGGGGCGCACGCACCCCCCCCCCCATTTTTTTTTTTTATTTCTTTTGCTTCAACAAAAAATAAAGGGGGGGGGGGCGTGCGCCGGTTGCGGTCTTCCCTGGATCCGCCCCTGTCACTGGACCGTATCTCTTCATGCATGAATGATCAAAGTTTCTAACTATATGCAAATCAAAGACTATTGATCGGGTAAGCATTTGTGATAAACTATCTGTTCACCACTTGTATGATTTACAGTCGTAATATTGTAATGTTATTCAGTTTGCCAGAGTGTCCATAATGCAAGGGGGTTGAATAATTCTGCTGCCAACTGTAGTAGTAGTAGTAGTAGTAGTAGTAGTAGTAGTAGTAGTAGTAGTAGAAGAAGATGCTGTAGTAATACATGTAGTTACTGTAGTAATAGTAGTGTTGTATCCTTGTGAAGAAAAAAACAACAAACATAATCCTTATGTATTCCTAATATATGTTTCCATTTTCTTTGTATAAGGTACTTCCCCTCTGGAGTGAGTCGATCGTGGGAAGGAACGGAGGTTAACAGATACTGGCAGAAGCTCAAGGCGAGGCGTGCACAGCAGTCAGGGGAGCCTGGGGGCGAAACCAGCTGAGTGTTCCACACTCCCAAAATTCCCTCTCTCACTCTCGACGACAGAGAGTGTCCCATTCCCCCAAACATTGTAACAACAACTACATCCAAGCAAAACAATCAAAAGAATCACCCAAACCAAGAGAATCAGCTGGAAACACCCCTTGGTTTAGGGAGCGATTCTTCTGTAATGCATTTTTCTTCTCAAGTTTTCTATATCATTAGCAGGTCTGGTCCGTGTCTATGAATTACTTGTAGCATTGATCCAATAAATGCACCAGACTGTAGACAGTCCAATATGCAGTATTGAATTATGACTGAGAAACAGTAACGCCACTTGACTCATAAGCAAATTCTATATGGGTATTTTTCTGTATGGACCTAGTAAAGAGACTGTTCCATGTGCAATGTACCTGTGCATACTTGATGGAATATTTTGGGCATTTTGTGTGGCATTGATTGCTTGGATGTCTGGCAAACGTCAGACAAAATTTCCTTTTGTCAGGCAAAAGTCTTTGTTATCGAGGTATTCATGATACAAATGTATTTGAATGTGTTATCAAACTGCTCCACTGTGCCTTATCAAATAGGGAAGTGTCACTGCCTGTGACTGATTGACCCTACTGTAATCTACTGTATTTGAGGCTTCTATTACTGTTATGGTGTGCTACTCTGAATAGCTGTGAGTCCCATGAACTTACCACCCGTGAAGCACCATTGCATTAACTTGTCCCCTAAAAGACTGTAAATCCCCATAAACTTTCTACACAACCCATTAGCTTCCAGTATGTAAGGGATTAGTGATTTTGATCACAGCATTTCCTTCCATTCACATATGCAAGTTAAGAAATGAAAGTGGATGCAGCTGTGGGCTACCCCCTCCCCCCCCCAAAAAAAAAACAAAAACAAAAAACAAAAACAAAAACAAAAACAAAAACAAAAACAAAAACAAAAACAAAAAAAGAACAACTGTATTGGAGGAAAGGGCCTCAAAAAATAGTGTAGATTATGTGATATAGGGTAAGTAGAATGTTGTTTTGTTTTGTGTATTTTTTCATTGACTATGCATGCACTATGCATGGGGGGGGGGGGGGGTTCATTGTTCAAGATATGCAATACGAAATTTGGGTGGGATTCCGTCCCAGTAAAATCCATTAGGTGTGCTCACAAATAAAGAAAAAAAGGAAAGAGAGGTTAAACTCCGGCCGAAGCTGCCTGGAGCACATTATTTAAAGGCCGACAGCATTTCTGGGTTTTTTGCACGGCATATTCAATTGCGAAGGCAGCACGATTAGACACGATACCAGTCGGAAAAAAAAAAGATAAACAAAACGTGTGGTTGGGGATATTTTTAGATATAGGCAGGTTATGTGAATGATTCAATTCTTGTTGTTATTGTCATTGTTGTTGTTGTTGTTTTGAGGGGGAGGTTATTCTCAAGAATAAGAAGTAGCTTATTTAATTTTCTACCTTGTTGATTTGTATAGTCACCAATGGTCAGCAGAGACTTTTGATGAGACTTTTTAACCCATCCCCTACAAGATTCTTTTGTCCCATGGACTCAGTACAAGACCAAACAGATTCTAGTAGACCGGGGGTTAAGGGAAAAATTTATGGAGAAAATAATGAAGTTTTCAAGTACTATTGAATTTAAGCCCAAAGTTTATGAAACCCAGGATATGTTGCAATTAACACCACTAGCTGTATGCCTAAATGCCATGCTGCATATTTGATTTTTATTATTACTCGGTGCTCATTTTTGTTTTGTTTTTTCTTCATCTCAGTATGGATTTGTAGAGTTTTATATTGACTTTCCTGACTTTTGTTTTGTAGCAATGTGCAATGTACCTGTGCATACTTGATGGAATATTTTGGGCATTTTGTGTGGCATTGATTGCTTGGATGTCTGGCGAACGTCAGACAAAATTTCCTTTTGTCAGGCAAAAGTCTTTGTTATCGAGGTATTCATGATACAAATGTATTTGAATGTGTTATCAAACTGCTCCACTGTGCCTTATCAAATAGGGAAGTGTCACTGCCTGTGACTGATTGACCCTACTGTAATCTACTGTATTTGAGGCTTCTATTACTGTTATGGTGTGCTACTCTGAATAGCTGTGAGTCCCATGAACTTACCACCCGTGAAGCACCATTGCATTAACTTGTCCCCTAAAAGACTCTAAATCCCCATAAACTTTCTACACAATCCATTAGCTTCCAGTATGTAAGGGATTAGTGATTTTGATCACAGCATTTCCTTCCATTCACATATGCAAGTTATGAAATGAAAGTGGATGCAGCTGTGGGCTACCCCCTCACCCCCCCCCCAAAAAAAAAAAAACAACAACAACAACAAAACAAAACAAAACAAAACAAAAATGAACAACTCTATTGGAGGAAAGGGCCATAAAGAATAGTGTAGATTATGTGATATAGGTTAAGTAGAATGTTGTTTTGTTTTGTGTATTTTTCCATTGAGTATGCATGCACTATGCATGGGGTTCATTGTTTGAGATATGCAATACGAAATTTGGGTGGGATTCCGTCCCAGTAAATCCATTAGGTGTGCTCACAAATAAAGAAAAAAAGGAAAGAGAGGTTAAACTCCGGCCGAAGCTGCCTGGAGCACATTACTTAATGGCCGACAGCATTTCTGTTTTTTTTGCACAGCATATTCGATTTGTGACGGCAGCACGATCAGACACGTTTCCAGTAGAAAAAAAAAAAAGGTAAACAAAATGTATGGTTGGGGATATTTTTAGAGATAGGCAGGTTATGTGAATGAATCAATTTTGTTTTGTTTTGTTTTGTTTTGTTGTTGTTGTTTTTTTTGAGGGGGAGGAGGTTAATCTCAAGAATAAGAAGTAGCTTATTTAATTTTCTACCTTGTTGATTTGTATAGTCACCAGTGGTCAGCAGAGACTTTTGATGAGACTTTTTAACCCATCCCCTACAAGATTCTTTTGTCCCATGAACTCAGTACAAGACCAAACAGATTCTAGTAGACTGGGGGTTAAGGGAGAAATTTATGGAGAAAAATGATGAATTTTTCAAGTACTATCAAATTTAAGCCCAAAGTTTATGAAACCCAGGATACGTTGCAATTAACACCACTAGCTGTAGGCCTAAATGCCAGCCATGCTGCATATTTGATTTTTATTATTACTCGGTGCTCATTTCTGCTTTGTTTTTTCGTCTCGTATGGATATGTAGAGTTTTCTATTGACTTTCCTGACTTTTGTTTTGTAGTAAGTTTGGAATGAAATGTTGATATGTGTGTCCAGCAAAAGCAATCACTGATAGGAAAGAAGAATGCTTGCTGCAGTGTGGAGTCAAATTTTGTCATAACAAATATTTTTGTCTCTTTTGTCATAAGGGGTTTGGTTAATTTTACACTAAAAAGAGAGTATAAAGAAAATCCAGCATTTGACAAGTGCTGCACAAACTTTACCACACTTCAGATCATGTACTGCTTGATAGAATTTTAACATTATATATTTTTTTTTTAAATACAGTGGCAGACTGTCAGGAATTTAAGTGACATCTGACTAGTGTAAAAAACAAAAATGTCATTTCGCCATTAGATCTGGCATCCCATGGGAAAATCATCTTACGGGGATATTAGAGGGGCTTTCATGCTTATATGACTGAAGTTACTTTGGGAGAATTATGTGCCATGCACACCCACAAAAAAGCATAAAAAATATGATTTCTTTTTTTTCCAGAAACTAAAGTTCCTTTGCCAGAGAGGATGTGTCATACTGTTGTGTTGATGATGTAAATGTTGTCTGAAAAATGATTATGATTGTGGAAAAAAAAACAAAGTCTTCCAATGAAAAATGGTGTAGAGTTACCTATTCGATCATGTACAAAACAGGTGTGACTGTGCATCACAAAACCAACAAAAAGTTGCACCTCGTGATTTTACATGAGGACTAAAAATAGGTGAAATAGGTCAGCCAAGTCAATCTCGACTTTTTCATATTTTCTGTAAGAGCTATTCTTATTCTACATTACTCCTAAGTTTGGGATCATAAAATGAATGGGAAAGTGTGTTTTCAGCAGTTTTTCGACAATTTTTTTTTTTTAGATTAGTGTGATCAGGTATGTCTGAGAGGCAATTTGTCATTTCTTAAAAACCCTTTATACATTCTTCCCTTTTGACTCTAAGAACTTTTGAAAGGATAAAGCTACTGCTTTAAAAGTTGTTTATTAGTCACGGGAAGAGTGTGCTAATAGAGCATGAGGAATTTCAGCTTGATTTGATAATCCCTTGATCATTGTTGATGCTGCGGAGATTGTATTTTGTCCCGTTCATTGCACAGCTAGCACGGTTTGAGAAAGATTAAGCGCTTGAATAGGCCTTTCTTTCCAATATTTTAGATAAGTTTAAGAGAGTCCATTTGAATTGAGTAGTACATCATTTTAAAGCTTAGAGTCTGGTCTCTCCGAATCTGCCCTGAACGAGTAAAAACCCATGTCTGGCGACCTTTTGTTGGTTTTGTGATGCATGGTCACACAAATGCGGAGGCTTATAATAGGGTGCGTTACAGTCTTGTAATCAGGACGTGGTATATGTTGTGTGTAAGCATTCCGTCCCCTCTAGTAAGAGGCAAAGTACTCTGTCCCTCGGATAGGACATAAAACGGAATTCTCGTGTGTGTGTTAGCCACGACACACGCACGTCAGCAAAAGGATCCCACTTCATTCATTCATCGCAAAGAGCAGGGTGCCAACCCGGTGAAGTGGTCCCCTACCCACCCACACAAGAAAACGGGCGAATGATGCCGACCACTCGTGGTTCGTTCCAGTGAAACGGTGTCGACCAGGTACACTGTGCCATATGCTTGAATGAATAAAGGATGGGGTATATTGGTTAAGGTGCTGGTTTTTTTATGTTCTTTTTATTATGTGGTGTCATTTTTTCTAGTCAATTATGTACCAGCGTGTTAATCCCATTTTTAAAATGAACAAATGTATTTTGTATCAGAGATATTATTCTTTGGTGGTGGGTTGATATAGGGAGGCAAATGTTTGTATCTGTTAACTATGTGTGATGAATCAATGACTAGATAAGTCACCAATTAAATGTCTTGTTATTTTTTATACATTGGTAGAGCTATAATATGTGCCATTAACATTGACATTTGTACATATGATTTTCGTCTTTCATTATACTCTCCCATTTCATTCATATTGAATGTTCCTTTACTTTGGTATTAAACTCTGGTGAAGAGATTCTGCATGTGGGAGTATGCTTCAGTCATATATTCCTGTACAGTTCCTTCACACAACACTTGCGCTTAAAGCTCATCAATTCATTCACCTTCTAAAAAAAAGAGAAAAAATGTCATGTGGATACCCCGTGGTCGAAGTGCACCTTCGTAGTTGTGTACCACAGGGAAGGGCACACCATTGATATATTCTTCGAGTTGCCAGGGCAACAACTGGGATACAACCAGTCAGCTGGCTGTAAGTGGTTTTGTTGCCATGGTAACTACCATTTTCGTAGCCTAGTACAACAGCAATGACAGTATTGTGACACAGAAGTCACCCAGTAGAATCTTGTAGCGTTTATGGCCAGTTATGCCCACTTTAAATACCTCTATGCATGTTTGCGCGTTGGGGCATTTCTCACTTCGGTGATCAGCCATATGAAATTCTTACTAATTTATTCTTCTTCATTACTGGATGTCAGATTATTCTCACTTGATACTCATTGTACAAGTATTGTATGCAATTTTGTGAACTATCAATGGCATTACTTGTTTGAATACAAATTGTAGTTGGTGTCCGTGGGAATACAAAATGTGCCACATGTGTAAAAGAATCTGTTTTTATCCATGCTGCCGATATTCATTATTATTCATTATTATTGATGATACTATTGATGACATTGTTGTTACGATTATAATGATGATCATGATGATCATGATGATCATGATTTTTGCTTCTTGTTTTCTGTTATCGTAGTCATCATAATCATCATCAAAGCTCGTTTGTATAGACGACACCGACACATTACTGTTGTAATTGCTCTCTCATATTTCCATTTTTATGCCTCCGCCACGAAGTGGTGCCGGAGGCATTATGTTTTCGGGTTGTCCGTCCGTCCGTCCGTAATGAATTTTGTGGACAGGGTAACTACCAAAACCTTTTGAGGTATCCTAATGAAACTTGGCATGTATGTGTATTAGGGGGTGAAGTTGTGCCTATCAACTTTTGGGTGCACATGCTAAAGGTCAAAAGGTCAAGGTCAAATGCTTAAAATTTTACTATTTCCCCCATATCTATGCAATGCCTGAAGATAATTTCTTGAAACTTAGTGTATACATGTACTACCCAATTAAGATTCTCTGGTGAAAGTTTGGGGTCATGAGGTCAAAAGGTCAAAGGTCGAAAGGTCAAGTAAAATGTTAAAATTTTACTTTTTTCTCTGTATCTTGGAAATTGTTCAAGGTATCTTCATGGAACATAGTATGCATTTACTGACTGGCAGTGGTTATCTAGGGAATTTAGGGTTCATGGGGTCAAAGGTCAGGGTCAAAGGTCAAGGGCAATACTTCAAAATTTTACTGTTTTCCTTATATTTATGCAATGCCAGCAGGATTATTTTTTTTTTAACTTGATGTATGCATGTATAACCCAATTGAGATTCTCTGGGATTTTTATTTTCTTGCCAAGAAGGTCAAAGGTAAAAAATTCAAAGATCAAGGGAAAGTGCTGAACTTACTTCTTTCTCCATATCTCGGAAAAGGTTCAAGTTATCTTGAAACTTAGTACATGCTGAATTTATGTATGTTGTTCTGCCTGACAGTGATTCTCTTATAAATCAAAGGCCAGATGAAAATGATAACAATTTACTGTTCAATACAGAAATTGCGCTTTTTCTCCATACCTTGAAAATTACTCAGTGCATAAACTTATGAAATGGTCAAAGTCAAGTTAAAGTTCTTAAATCCCCAAATACATGCTCTCCTATTCATCCAATTAAACATAGGTCAAGGACGGTAAACATTCAATACATTTGTGACAAACATGTCATTTCAATATTTTGCCAATTTTGTGAAAATGTAATCTCACATTGTCCACATGTACTATAGACCTATTAGGAGAATCGTGCATTATGGCGGAGGCATACCAGTCGCCATAGCGACATTTCTAGTTGAAACTAAAACTTGATATATACATGTATTCCCTAATGGAGATTCTCTGAGAAATTTCCAGCCAGAAGGTCAAAGGTCAAAGGTTAAGGGTCAAAGGTCAGGTTTAAATGCAAATATATATATATATATATATATATATATATATATATATATTATACTGTAATTACACACTTTCTTCATACCTTGAAAATTACTCAATGCATAAACTTATAAAAGGGTAGGTCAGAAGTCAAGTAAAAATTCTCAATTCCCCAAATACAGGTACCTGCACTCTTAGACAATTATAGCAAACCTAGTTCAAGGAAAGTGAACATTCAAGATATTTCTGACAAACCTGTCATTTCAATATTTTGTCAGTTTTGTGAAACTGTCACAACACATTGTGAAGACATTGTACCATACACCTATTGGGAGAATCATGCATTATGGCGGAGGCATCAGTCGCCATAGCGACATTTCTTGTTAGTTATTAAACTAAACTCATGTACAACGTTACTCACAACTCAATAATCAACCATTTTAATCAATCAACCATTCTATTATCCCTCAACAACATGAGTGACACACCTATTGAATTCAAACAACTCGGCGTGACGCAGTATAAAGTCCGTTGTTGGTTTGTGTATCATTATTTTGTTTTTTGTTTTTTGTTCTTGTTTTTAGGGAACAGAAAACAATCATAATTGCTGACAATTCTTTGACCTTCTTTTAAAAAAAAATGATTGTTTGAAATTTAGATTATTTTACGCCACCGCTTGGAGGCAGTTGCATGTTTATTAAGCAGCAACCACGAGATCAATATTTCAAAGTTTCCTCCAAGGAACTTAGCACCTATAAACTCGACAATATCTATCTGCATAACTTGATGGTGGTGGTTATTCATTATATTTGCATATCGATTATTATTCATTGATCAAAATTTAGGGGAACAAAATGTTGTGTAGGGCTATCAAATAATTCTCCACCACACATGTACAATGGACCGTATCACAGAATAGACCGAAACATTCTGTATCTTGTCGTCGGGGATATGCTCGGTGGAGACTACGTCTGGCTTCACGGAATCCCCTCCTTCTCTGGAGAAGTAAAAAAGAAAAAAAAAAAGATGTTATAAAACTCCTCCGGACACACTGATCGTTTTTCTTCCTAGTAATAGAACTACTGTAACATGCAAGGCGCGGTCAGACTGGCTAAAGATGAAGAAGTTTAAAGATCGCTATCTTTTGTAAAGATCTCAAAGTTTTGCCCCGCAGTGATGTGACCGCGCCCCTATTGTGTAAGGCATTTACGTATACATGTATTTGTGTTTACAATACGAGGAGACACCATTTCTCGGCAGGGCTTCGGAGCAGTGTGTGCTTCAAGCACTGAATGAAATGTGTGTGATGACAGGATAATCTTCCAGGTGTAAGTGTCGCAATGAATATCAAGCTGTCTTAAGCCCGCCGCACACTATACGACTCACGACTATACGATTGACAGGCGTTTCATCCGAAATAAGTCACAACAGCCTCATAATTTAATACGCATGCTTATTTCAGATCCAAAGTCTGTCAGTCGTAGAGTCGTGAGTCGAATAGTGTGCAGCGGCCTTTACCGGTGATGATCTGGAAATCTTTGATCCTGGTTTTGTTCAGGATAGTTATAACTTGGTTCTGTATTTAAATACCAAAACCTACCGATACAAAACAGTACTATTATTGTATATGTATACCAAAATGCTCCATTGGTAAAGCTCAGTGTGCCGATTGAAGTTGACAATAGTATTTTGGTGAGGTGAACCGAGTCAGAATTGTACCTGTGTCTCGTTCCACCATACAGTGTCTGCTCTGTTGCTATCACTATTGAAGTGCATACAAATGACATGGCTGCGGTGCACCATGGGAAACGAAGCGTACCCGTGCCGTGTCGTGTCGTGGAGTATTTATAATGTCAGCTCCGAGGAGTGAGAAATTTCTTATTGCAAGATATGAATGGGGTCATCTGGGTGTATTTTTCTCATTTTGTGGTATTGCGAATGTGTCCAAAGAATCTATTACAACTGTCGTTAGGTGTTTGAAGTACTTGAATATTGATTTGTAATCATGATAAAAGAAATATTTGAACTCAAGCAAAATAAAAGCTTCAATATTTTGACTGAAGACCGGTTGTGTAGTGTTTGTTATTTACATTTGAATATGTAAAATATCATTATACCAGTGTATACTTAAGACAATGTGATGGAAAAGCCGCTTTTTGAAATCATTAATTGTCAGCTAGGTTTACATTTGCCCGAAACACTTATATGCGACATTAAAATTGTCCTATTTTTGTAAGCATTTCATAAATTTCATATTCTCCGATCTTGTTAACGTGATTCTTGCCCTCTCTTCGTACGTCAGTGCATGCACTCGTTCATGTTGTGCTGTTTTGAGAATGACGCTGAGAGTTATGGTGAAAGAGACCTGCTATAACATGACTACTTTTTTCGCTGCATCAGAGTTTATGTGATGGGACAATTAAGAGATGTATGAGGGTCTAGGGCAATTACCCCGGACCCTTCCCCTGCCCTTATCCAAATCCTAATCCTGAACCTAATCCTACCCCTAACACAAACTTCTAACCCTAAACCTAACCCTAACCCTAATCTTTACTCAAACCTTACCACTAACCAGTATCTAGCCCGGGGTGTAATTGCCGTGATGCGGTATAATTATAGTAGGGGAGTTGACGCCCCCCCCCCCCCAAAAAAAAAGTTGATTGGATGATTCAGGTTGTATATAATGTCTCTGTGTAAATGAGAGTGCGTTTGTTTTAGTGCTTGCATGTGTGTGGGCATGTATACTTGTGAGTATCTTTATGTGATTGTATAATGTATGTGTGTGTGCGTGTCTGTGTGTCTTTGTGTCTGTGTGTCTGTGTCTGTGTGCAGGTTTGACCCTTCCGGATTTACCACTGCATTCATTTAAGTTGGCAGGACTGGGCCCTTCGTATCTTAAAAAACGCAAACGGACAAACAAAACAAAACAAAACAGCAACTGCAAAATAATTTTGAGTTGTACAAAAATATTATGTTCACTTTTTGCTACAGAACACCATTCCAAGTTACGTAACTCAATACAATACATAATAAACGGTAAGCATTTAAACTGAAACGTAAATTGTCATTTATCTCGTAATCGCTAAAACGAGATACGTACGTAGTTTTGCCAGATCACAGCCGACCTGGCCATCACTGTACATCAACGAATGTCGCCCTCTCACGGTTCTTTGCCGTTACTCTACCTTTTTACATTTAATTGTACACACTGAGAGATCAGTGATTGTACACAATCCCCCAGTCGTCATTTGACATGCGCCTTTCTGCTGCTCCACTCTCTTCTCTCTCTCTCTCTCTCTCTCTCCCTCTCTCTCTCCCTCTCTCTCTCCCAAACACAATGTAACAAAGAACTAGTATTTCGGTTACTAGTAGTTACTAGCCTTAACTTTCTCAGCAACAGATAACGGCCAGCAAACTTGTGAACAAACAAACAAACAAACAAAATGAACACATGACACGTCTCCGCTTTGGATATTATTATGATTTTTGTTCAGCCACTTTATTTGCATAGATTTACAGATTGCCTTCTCTCATATGGCACAATATTCAAATCGATGGCAGATTTGCTCTGCCCACTATGATTAAAATTGCACATTCATACATTAAAAGAAAAGAATCCACATGATCCTTTCGAAATGACAGAAGGTATATAATTACACGATTTGAACAGATGCATAGTATCACAGCATTTGTATTGTGAACCGTGTATGTCGCCCCCTACATGCGCACCATCAATTAAAGTTAGTTTGCATAATTATCAGCATAGTAAACCTGCCTACGTTCTACATGGAAGAGTTTGCACCGCAAACCACGTATATATGTTGTTCGATGCGTGGGCCAACATAGCACATGACATGTGTAGACTCCCTGGGTTGCATGTTATACACAAAGGTCATGATTATACATGGACATTAATTGTTGCAAATCTCATTAACCATTCACATTAACATGATACCCTGTTATGACTTCGAAGGGGGTCAGCCTAGTTTAGTTCCACTCTAGTTTTTGGTCCTTTGTTTGTTTGATTTTTTCTTCTTCTGAAAAAAAAAATACAACCCTGTCGTTGACCCGATCTGACCCAGTTTGCATCGTCCAGTTAAATGCAAGGACGGGGTCACCGCTAGCCAAAATCAAATGGGGTCTGGAAACAATCGAAGAGAACGAATGGTTAAGAATCACAATACGTGACTGTCAACGACTTAGCTGTCTTGGTGTCTGATACCAACAAGTATAAGTACCCTCCATCACAATTCAGCTCATTAGTTCAGCTCATGTTCGAAATATTGCCTTTTTAAAGTACATCAAACATTCTATAATCATTATAACAGGGCCCGGTTTTATCAAAAGATAATCGATTTTAAATTTCCTTACCACACACGCTGCCATAGACTTACAGTTGAAATCAACTATATAATCAATTTTAACCCAGGTATAATGTTACATTGCATAGATCCTGTAATTAGTGTTGCAAGGGGAATAAAGTTGAAAACCTGTAGCACCGTTCCGAACCGTCAGCGATGGCGGTGGCTTTTGCACTTTTTTAAGCTCTCGGTGAGACGTTATTTTCATGTCCCTGCCTCATAAAGAAATCTATTGATAGCAATAGATACAAAATATTTTGCAACAGGCTTCTGCTCCTTCCTTCTTAGGCGGAAAACTTACAGCTTTGAGGCTGTCCCACAGTATCATCTTGGCCTAATAGGCCTAATTAACCCACAATTTCTATAGGTTAATGATTCTAATTATCGAGACCTTTCCAGCGATTCTCCACGCCCCCTCCCCCTCCCACACCGGATGTTTTGCAGAAGAGAGCATATAGGAGGAACCAACAGCTTCGAGGCCGAAGTATATCGTGAGCAACCATACCTTATGAATGTCGTACAATCACTGCATAGTGACAAATTCATCTTCATCAACCTCTGCCAGCTCCTTGCTATCAAACTATTCGTATGATATTAGATGATAGCAATTTAGCCAATACTTATAGTCTCCAGGCATAGACCCCTACATACCAGAGGACAGTCCTGGCTGTATTTGCAGCATTTGATTTGCTCGCTTCTTGTGACGTCACGAACATGAGACGTCGTGCTGCTGTCGAAAATATCAGCCGATGAAAATCCACATCACACACAACCTCGACGATGAGCAATTCGACCTCGACGGCGTCTGTCACATCTGTCTTATAATAAAAGTGACGATGGCATAATTTACCGTCGTCATAAGTCGCTGGTAAGATCGCTTGAGGGAGTGCTCGACGAGCTCCCGAACTGATTCTTCGACAGTAGGTGATCGTGCCACGCCCCGAATTCGTTGTCTCGCACCGCCAGCCGTTTGGTCTTTTCCGTGACGTCGGCCACTTCGCGCGCAACTTTCTCCTGGAAGGCACGCTTCTTCTCAGCCTCCTCCCGCTCCTTCTTCCGCCTCAGCCGCTCTTCTTTCTCCTTGGCCCATCTTTTCGTCAACGTCTCTTCCACGTTGTCCATAAGCACCGTGGTCGGAGACCGGTTCCTTTGCCGATACCGCTGTGACGTCATTGGGAGAAAAAAGACAATTAGCGTTCTGAACAAAGTATGAGTAACTTTAGATCTATGACGAATAAGATATTGTCCATTGTGGGTTGGTGAGTGATTTAATTTGACTGTTCGTTTACTTGACTTATTGATGAATTAATCAACTGGACTATTTAGAAACGTATCAATGTACAGATTGATTCACTAATTTGTTACTCTGAGTCATGCCATCCCGCTAATTTTCTTTTGACTGACAAATTGCAAAGCGTTTATATTCTTGAATACATTGTCAATGTCTCATTTGTTTGCACTATCCATTACCTTTAGAACACTATCATGTAGAATCTTAGTGATCTTTATGAACTAAGTGAAAGAGAAAATCGACATTGCATCGATGCTGCCTATTGCCTACAGTTATCAAGGTCAACTTAGACATGATGGAGAGAATTGCACTTTGAGTTGTACTTCGACAAAACATCGTCAAACTGAGACTTCACAAGATATTGGTAGAGCTTATGAGAGAAGAAATATTAATATTTTCTTGCTTGACCCGGAGAATTGTCGGGACAGCGCCCTACTCTGGTCTGTTTTGAGGTCAATGTTACTCACCGAAAACTCGCCGGATGGTGACGGCCACTTGCCCCTGGGATGCATGAGGGAGGAGTCAAACTTGGGCGGCTGCACCAGGACATCTCGCCCCATCTGGATCCCGTTAAATCGGTCGGATAGCTCCGGAGGAAGACCGTACACTGGACAAGGAAGGCGACAAGGAAGCACCAAGAATGTGAATGATTCTGCAGTAATAATCATGTCCCTATCTATACTTAGTTGAGGGACAGACAGACAGACAGACAGACATGCACTGACATTTTTATTTTAGATCAAAATATATTTCCCCTTATCATTGTGAAGGGGTTTGTTGTCGCGCGATTTGCTGTATTAACCTGCTCATTGGTGCACTGTTTTCTTTTCTATTCATATCTATAATTTTATGGCTTTGCAATGTATTCGATTTTGTCATAGCCACCATCACATTACCTGGTTATGTCTAACTGTTGGACTCCTTTCTTACTAGTCCCAAGTGCCTGGAAAAAACGCGACCATTAACAATATGTTTATCCTCTTCCTTTTAATGTACATGGTACCCTCGTTTGTCCTTCCGTATATCACTGGTACGTCTGTCTGTGCAGTGTACATGTATTTATCTGTTCATCTATCTAATCTATCTGATGCTTTTATCTATCTTACAATCCATCCGTCTACGTCCATCCACCTATCCATGTATTCATATATGCCTCTTTCTGATTTACATGTATGTCCGTTCTACCCAGTTAACTAGACCTTCCCTTGTGTGTGTATCTATGCGAAATCAACTTCCATATCCTTTTCGATATCAATCCTCCCATCCCCACCCCACCCAGCTCCATTTTCCCAGCCTTTCGATATACTGCATAGCAAGGTGTAGCCTTTCAACCCTCCAGTGGAATTCCAAACTCGTTTACGTTTACTTACCGATGTCGATGTTTTTCGTTTTGAACCTGATGTTGTACGGGTCGCTCTCTTTGTGCGTCAAAAACTCCTCCAAGCCCAACGGTCCCAGGGGCGGGTACTGCGGGGGAACAAAATTGGAAAATGTATGTTTTCTTTTTTTTTTCTCATTGCTAATGACAATCATATTGTATTATATAGTTTAGGCCTACTCGAAGATTCACATTCCATGGCAAGTTCAGATCAACACTCGTAGCATCTACAGACAAGCCATGCAGAAAACGTGCATTACTTTTAGGCTGGTATCAACATAATATTGTAATTGAGCTTGAAGTGATACACTTGTTTTGTTTGATGGTAAGAAATGGTGGGCTTATTTTTTTTTTTTCATTCAAGTCATTTCAGTTTAACGCAGCTGAACTTGCCCTAGCTGCTTTATTTTTCAAAAGCTGATCGACAAACTCTTCTATTCGTAGAAAACAATGAGACAATGATTTATGGAGTTTCAAGGTTGAATACAGTCCCTTGAACTAGGTAAAATGTGCTGTAAAAATGTTACACCGAGGAACGAAAAAATAACAACAACAGCTTTGAATGAAATAGAAACAAGGGAAATCATTACCTGTCTAAAATCGTGCGGTTTTGGATTTTCGTATCTCTCCTGAGCGTGCATCAATTCCTTGACGGCTTGCTTGCGGGCAGCGTCGGGGTCGGCGATCCTGAATTTGGTCAGCATCTTTCGGCTCCTTGGCCGCGGAGGTTGCAGGATCTTCGGTAATGTCACCGTGGTCTTGTCAGCGACCTTCTCTTCCTTCTTCGCTCCCGGGTAACAGCCCCACCTCCATGGTTGCATCGACTCCCTCGTGTTCCTCTTCGGGGGCTTCGGCATGTAGCGCTGGAGGGTGAAGTCCGGCGGCGGTCGCTTCCAAATGTCTTCGGGCTCCTCGGGGGGCCGGATGAGGTAGGAGTCGCTCCGCGTCGTCAGGAGGTCGTGCCGCGCCTGGAATTTGCTCTTCTCGATGAAGGACATCTCGGCCGGATTCATGATCGTGGTCGCCCTCGTCCTCGTGTGCCCACCGCCGCCCGTGCTAGTTCGACGAGGGCTATCCTTTGTTCTCGTCATCATCGGAATCGATGGACCGGCGATCTTGCAGTGGGCTTGATTCTCTGAGACGCGAGACTGGACTTGCGTCATGTCCACTGGACATTCACCGATCCTGGACCTCTTGTTCTTATACTCTAATAAATGTTTCTTTAGTATTCATCAACCTGTAAAAATAGAGCAGACGAACGAAATAGGGATGAGTCCAACCGTGCCAACTTTATATGTCAAAATGCAAGTTTGCATTGATTTGCATATTCGATTGTTTAATTAGGTACATTGAAAGCCTGTATCAAAAAGACAATTCTTACTGATTTATTTTATCGTGGAGTGAAGAAAATGCACATGAATCGTTGTAAGGAATGTGATTAATCTTGGAGCACATGGACACCCATGAAAGGAGAACCCCCTCTTTAAGTAGTGCGCTTTATTTCAAAATGACATGTTATTTATAGATCCCTCTAGTATGGCAGGCATACCAAAGTAAGAATACAACCTGTTTCCTACAGAGACTATAAGGTTAAGCAACTCTTACTCATTGTTCTGTCCTATACTTCCCTCTAACTCATGTATTGTGTATACTGTCTGGCTTGGCAGTCACAGCAGCCGGTGGCCATGATTAACCTTCTAATTTACCAACGTATTCTCAAGCTGCAGCCTACTATGACAATGCGTGGAAGATATTTTACGTTTCCATTGTACTTTTTGTAATGCTTATGTCACTGTTTCGGAAACTCGTAAGATCTTACACTGTAGCTGGTATGAATTTTGACTACAGTGGAACATTTGGAACATGGGTATGGTTATAAAGAGCAGTGTAGAATAGAATAAAATTATCTGTATCTGCGCGTTTGTAATATCGCGAAGAAATAAACAGAAGAGGAATGACCTCCATTCATTTTTTTTAAACTACTTCCAGTGCGACGTGTCAGTGAGAGTTAGAACGAAGACGAGACTTAATATAAGATGATGAAAATAGATAAAAAAACACACACAAACAAACAACATTGTTTATATAGAAACAAGTTGGTGAATCAGACACGTACACAATGCTATGCGTACAAAGCCAGTGAGAAAGGAACTGATCATTAATCAAGACGTTGCCAATGATATTTGAAATTGGCCACTTGAGAATCCATAGCCCCCATATAGATGATACCGGTAGTAGTATCGTCATTGTGTATATACAACAACTATAGCAAGGTACATGACACTTGTATAAACAGATAGCAATATATAGGGATCGATAATCGTGTTATCTTACCTCAATAACAATCTGTTCCTAGTGGAGAGCCATCTTAGAGTCTTGTAATACACTTCAAATGTATCACGAAGTAATCCTTGTTTCAAGCAGAAACACGACACAGAAATCACAACGACAATCGTAACTTTGTTACAGATGCATATAGCACTACACAGACCGGTTACCGGTTGCACACAATACACACGAAACCTGTCAACGTATGTTTACCAGTGCACATGGTTCCGGCCCGTAGGAGGGTCCAAAGCTTGCACCTGTTGACCTTAGAAACGGACCGTAGCAACGCAAAGCCTACGGGACCAGTCCATTATCCGAGTAGGTGAGAAACGTACGGAGACCGAAGTGCGAAAAATTAGAGTGCGCAGCGGTGACAATACTCGTACAAAAGAATAAAGCTGTAGCGTGGGCAGCACCCTGAATGCGGCTTGCACCCGCCCGTACAGCAGATTTTGTGTAGTGGTATGGTCCAGTTGCTGAGTTTGAATGGAGGAACTGATGAATGAAATTGAACTCCCTGCTTCAGTCCTGGATCTGATTTACAGTGTATAAAGCACTTCGCCGGTTTCAATATCCGTCTTCTTTCTGAATTGTATTTACTCCATGTCAGGCAGGAAAGAACGGGGTATGATAGTTTTATTAGCCTTTTTATTTGCACAGCTACGTACCCATTATTCACCCTGTGTACATATGTCTTGTCGCTCCACTTCATACCCCTCCCCCATGAAATATGAACCGAGCTTCACGGAAATATAATTTCACAATGCCATCAATATATTGTGTGGTTGTTGTTGTTGTTATTTTGTCGGTCTCGCGATTCAGGTTGTTATTCACTCATTAACTCGTTCACTCCTGCGTTTGAAATTCTGCACGTTTGTGTCACTATGTCGTCCAAATCATTACAATTTTAGATCTCATTAACTGCTTTAGAAGTGTCATTAATTCACTCTTTGGATGTCGTATTCGTTGCGAGAAGGGGAAATAGTGAATGTGAATTTGATAGATTTCAATTTAATCAGTGATAAGGAAATTTATACGGTGAAATCATTGTGATAATATACTAGATAAGACCCTCCTTTCTTAAACGGAGTCCTATGTTCGAATTCCGTGGGGCTTGTTTTGTTTGTTTGTTTGTTCATTTCCATCTGAGAAGATGGCTGAATAGCCCATATTCAGTTACGCTGTAAGCTGGTCTTCCATGGGTCCTCTTGGATGTGAGGTGGGACCACTTCACCGGGTTAAACACCCTGCTCTTTGCGATGAATGAATGAAGTGGGATCTTTTACGTGCATGAGTTGTGACTCTCTCATACACGGGACCTCCATTTTATGTCCCATTCGAGGGACAGAGTGTTTTGCCTCTTGCTAGAGTGGACGGTATGTTTACACACAACATTGCTCAGTCCAAACTCGGGTTCGAACCCGGGTCCTTAGGATCGTGAGGCAGACGCGCTACCGGCTGAGCCAACTCACCGCCCTTGAACATGCCTTGACTGCCTTTTACGTCCCTCTAGCAAACTTAATAATTATTATGTGGTCGCCTAGCAATGTTTGAGTGTTGATAACAGCAGACTTCTCCAAAAGATTACGCTCAGTCTCAACTGGCTTCTCTCTTTCATAACACTATGACTATCGATTATTACTTTCTGCATGATATCACAACACAACATGCTTTGGTGTTATAGGAGGCGTGGGATGTGACAAGAAAGGATTTTAATGGAGTTTAAAGGAGTTTAATGATAACACACAATCTCTCAAAATTAACATACTATAGTTACATTTTATTTATATTAGTATAATTATCATTCGACATGTTAACCTTAGCCATCTACCCTGTGGACTATATACGACACTAGCTTATTAAACACGTTCAGCTTGTTTAACTAAAGAGTTTTAACTGGATGGTACAGTATTTGTGGAGATGAGAATTGGGCTTTTAACTCTTTGCGAGATACCAAGAAAACACTTATAAAATAGTATAAAGCATACCATTCTAGGAGGAATTCAGAGTTTGTTTGATGAAAATCAGTTTTGGAATGGCTGAAACATCCAAAAACAAAGTAAAGCAAAGTGATCGTAATAAAAGGTGGGTCCCGTCTTTTATTAGAATCGCTCTGTTTTGGATATCTCAGCCATTTCCGAACCAATTTTCATCAAATAAATGTTAAATTCTTCATGGAATTACATGCCCTTTCGTATTTCATAAGAGGTTTCTCATTATCTCACCAAAAAGTTAGAAACCTGAAGTTAGGCCTCAACCAAAACTATACAATCCATTCTAATAATCTTAGAATATTCGTATTCATCATGATTGCCTGCCTTCAATTCCCCGACACACTGGTACAATCAGGGAGGTGGTACCTCCCTGGTCGTGGCCTAACCTATACAAATAATGCTATATCAGTGGGGGCGCTGCGGCGTAGTGGATAAAGCTCTTGATTTTCAATTGGAGGGCCCAGGTTCGAATCCATTCCAGTGCTTATGTCCTTATTGGACAAGCTGTTCTTACTTACTCACCATATCCCTCTCGATAAATTCCCCATTACACCCTGGGTCGAGAGGAACATGGTGAATGTAAAAACATCTTGTCCAAGGACGTTGGCACTTGGTGGGATTCGAACTCGAGACCTCCGTTTGAAAGTCAAGAGTCTTGTACCCCTATTCCACAGAGATTTTCTCTCATCGGTCACTCATAGGAAGCAAAGTGTATCGCTTCCCGCCACCAACAGAAACGTATCGGATCACAGTCTGATGAATCCGACTTGTGTTGGTCGACTATCAGGTCAGTGTCAAACATGTCGGGCTGTGATCCAATGAGGCAAGATCGTCCGATGAGGATCACACGCGACATGTCTGACATTCACCTATCAAGTCGGATTCATCATACTGCGATCCGATATATAGGCTACTTCTGTGAGTGGCCGGAAGCAACAAACTGCTTCCGATGAGCGACCGATGAGTCAGAGAAAATCTCTATGGAATGGGGGTATTATTTATTACTATGTCTTCTTCTTCTTGTCCTTCGTCTTCGTCTTCTTCTTCTCCTTCTCTTCCCTCTTCTACTCCTTCTTCTTTGTTCTTCTTCCTCTTTTTTCTCTTCTTCTTTTTCTTCTTTCCCTCCTCCCCCTGCTACTTTTTGTCCTCCTTGTATTTTCAGCAATTTTCTTCTTTCTTTCTGTGCTTCTCTGTCTTTTCTTCCCTATTGTCTTGTTTGTCTTTCTATGAAATTCTGAAGTTGGCTCAGAATACACATACGCTATAAATTCTATCTAGTGAGTGTAGGCGCACGGCAATATGCAACTATCCTCGAAAATAGCTGTTAACGTGGGTTGTTGTTGTTGTTTTTTTTCTTCTTTTCTCCACAGAACACGGCAAAGTACTTGACAACAGACTAAAAACGGAACATGTTTTTTTTTTTCTCTCTCTCTCTCTCTTCTACACAGAACTCGAAAACAATAAGATTATCATGAGTATGGGCAAAGTACTCGACACAACGGAACAGATCCAAAATAAAACACGTTGTTCTTTTTTCTCTCTTCTCCACAGAACTCGAAAACAACAAGATTATAGGCAAATTATTTGACAAACACGGAACAGACCTAAAATGGAACTCGTCGAGTTGTTTATTATGCAGAGTCCCATATGGTTTTGATGAAACCATAATTTCAGCAGAAAACGACGAAGATTAAGTTATCTGTGGTTTTATTTTGATCACTAATACACACACACACACACACACATATATATATATATATATATATATATATTTATAGATATATATATATATATATATATATATATGTATAGATATATATATATATGTATGATATATATATATATATGTATATATATATTATTATTATTATAGATAGATAGATAGATAGATAGATAGATAGAGGGAGGGAGGATGGGGGAGAGAAAGATACATATGTAAGTCTCATCCCAATTATTCAAACCATCTCATTTATGTTTCTCTTCTCGAACCCTTAGCCCTTAGCATAAAAGACTAGCATTCAGTTTACTACAGGACAGCATTTGAATATGCCACCCTCCGTTTGTCTATTATTCTGCAACACACGGCACACCCAACACGCGCAGCAAAATGCGATACGGTTTAACAGAAGGAAACATAGTATAATATAGTGACGTTTACTCTCTCCTGCTTTATCAAAACGTTTCTACCACTTATGAAGTTAAGCTCCTATACGGTTCTAAATGCTGGAGTAAAGAGGTATCGATCCGATATTAGCATCGCGATACTTAAGTGTTTGACTACCTCTCGAGGTGAACAAACAGTGTCTAGATCTGCTGGTCTGGGGGATTTAAAAATTTCCACCCCCACAAAACGGACGAAGAGAAATCGCGTTTTGCCGATGTTAGAAGTGATGACAAGGTGTTATATCCGAAATTTGCTTCTCGCTTTACGAAATAGTCAGACATTTTAATCGTCATATACGAGATACCTTTTATGAATTGTCTTCGAAAATTTAGAATACTATAATAGTTCCTATTCACTACAAAACGCTCAAAGATTTCACTAGCCTGATCCTCTGTCCGCTCTCAAAATAACTATTCCTTTTTTTTTCTAAAATTCCAACCTACCTCTGTTAAGAGATATCCAGTGTGGGGTTGTCTAAAAATAATCATACCAGATTTGAGATAAAATCCCACAGACACGTTCGATGGTTTGATAATTTGATAAACATACACGGGAGCAAAGGCAAAGTGGCCCTCCCTGGAGATGTAGAGTGTAATAATGACCTCAAAACGTAATTTTTGTTCTTCAATAGCAAAAATCGATGAAGTCCAATTTTCACTGTGATGGAATTCACAAAGCTTTGCGATTTAAAATCACAGCGGCGTCAACATAAACAGATTGTTAGAACGAAGTAAGATGGTTTTGATGTTTCAAGACGAAATCTAGGGTCTAAATTGAATCTCGGCCTATAGCTGAAATGTGATGATCGGCCTGTAAATCGGGAGAGTGCTAACTAAAACAAAACATAAACAAAAGAAGAGAAAAGAAAATTACTACGGAAAAGGCAAAAAACAAAACAAACTAGGGATAAGTTTAAAAGGGAATAATAATCTTTGACAAATATCGATGAAAATCGCTAAGGGCATACAACAAGGACTCCATGCACTCTTGCCTCTCTTGTTGGACTCCTTATAAGAGGGCAGAGTGAACTATACACCGAGTGGTCAGGTAAAACCAACACACATCTCACTTAAAGGCTTAGTCTAAGATCCATTAACTTTTCGCGTGTACACGTTGCTAACCGGCCTGTTGACTCTCGCGTCCCCTGAAAGAGGGTCGGGAAACAATTGAAATGTTTTGAGGTTGACTTGAGCAAAGTCTACTTGATTTATCGATCGATCACTTCCGATGCAACTTTTGAATATCAACCGGAGGGTTCCCCCTTAAACCTCTATAAAGGTTGGTGGTAAACACAGAAAGACTGTTAGCCAAATCCCGTACGATGAATGACACCATTTGATAGCCAAACATTTATATGGAATTAACCTCAATAGAAAGTTTTTATCGACTATCGTCGCCTGTCATTAGGTTGGAGAGCGGCTATAGAGTATGTTGCCTTTTTATATTGTTGCAGTTGTCAAATTATGTATTGTCTTTCAGTGAAAAAATGATTGATAACAACACATTTCCGTTGTGAGTCTTTATCATAACTCTTGAAACAATTTTCATATTTTGCCCCCACCTTTTTTCACATGAATCAGTATACAGGTATACTGAGTAGTATTATGCTTGATGTCCATTCTCTTTGAGGGAACAATATTAAAAGAGAACCGGTCTCTAACCTTCTATTCTGCTGGCGCCGACACACTATGAACACTCTTACGTGCCAGCGAATTGCTTCTGGGTGAAGAGATGTATTTGTTTGGGTTTTTTTTTTCTTTTCGCTTCGTTTCTTTATCTACATAGTTTTCTTATGATCTTTCTAAGCTTGCCTGCGGAGAAGTTGTCTTCCAAGCACGCGACAAACGCGCGCCCCCACACCTGTCACACGTCGCCATATACCAGTATCTCCTCGCGCCGGTGAGAATAGCATCAGGGGTGTAAACAGCAGTCAGTTTTATCCATTATGGTTATCCTATATAAATGAATCGATCCTTTGATATGTTCTTCTCTTTGTGAACCCCCTATCCGGGGGAGGGTCAATATTGGCACGCTCCGCAAACATACCTCACTAAAATCATAAAAGAGAGTGGCAACATCTGGACGGGTGTGGTTACTTTTTCCTCTGAAACAATGTTGAGAAAGCCTGGCTTTCAAAAAGTAAAGTTCGGATAACTTGTCCAGATACACAGAGCGAACGGGAAGGAAAGTGCAGTGAATTTAATTTCGTGATTTTAATTACAGCAGGAGATCGGTTAATCAATTGTTGCTAGATTTAGAAACAGTCAGAGGCGATGATGTTAACGGCTCACAAGTTTCCCTGTGATCTTTATACATAAAGATCTTTACTATATATCCGCGTTTGACATAATTTCAACAAATAACATTCTTAAGATGTAACTTTCGCATCAAATTGTTGTTGTCTTGTAGTTACCAAGCGACGGTGACTGATACTGGGAAGACGGCTTGTAATAATTTCTTAAAATTTTCGACTGAGATGAAAGGGACGGTCACGGCTGTGATGACAGCGCTCTCCTTCCTAATTGGCAAGGGTAGATAAACATTATATTAGTGAAAAGTGTATTATTGTATATTTTTATGACTTGTTTTATTTGAAGTCTGGTTCGGGAGAAGCTTGTGCAATTCCGCTCTTCTGATTTTACTCTACTTTATGGAAGTCAATTCGCACGTGATGTGGAATTGGACCGGAATTAATGAAGGGGAGAGATAGATGAATTGACTTTCGCTGGGTTGGAGTTAGAAAAAGACCCGTATATAAGGAAAGGAGAGACGGACGTTCGAGCTATGATGACGATAATGATGATGATGATGATGATGATGATGATGATGATGATGATGGTAATGATGGTGATGATAATGATGATGACGATGATAATGATGAACGATGATGATGATGATTATGATGATGATGATGATGACAATGATGAGTAGGAGGGGGAGGAGGAGGAGGAGAGACCGATGGACGAAATTTAAAAGGGGGTTGGGGTTAGGAAAGGAAACTGATGGAGGAAGAGAGAAGGAGAAGGAAGGAGAAAGAGAAGAAAATAAAAGAGGGTTAAATATCCTACGCTCGAAAATCAAACAGGCGAATACTTCTACTCTCATCTGAAAAAGAGAAAAAAAAATCAAAGTCAATCTTTTGAGAGAGCACTCGAGTTGTGAATGGCGATCAACAGGTTGAGTGGACGCCTCGCGCCTCCCGCCACGCGTGGAGCGTGCTAATACGTCAACAAACCGGCTAATCAGGCAAACAAAAGGATGAAAGCATTTTCACGACCTTTGTTTGTCTTGCTCTTGTAAAACACAAAGAAAATTAGCTCCCGTTAGAGTACTCGCTCGCGACTGGGTTGCGTTCACACCACCCTGCCATGACAGGGAACGAGACACAATCCGTCATAAACTGGAGAGATAGAGGGAATATTGTAAAGCAAGCACCATCAATCGTCAAGAAAGAGGTTGTTCGTAAGATTGATTAATCATTTCATTGCCAATCAGCTAATGCCCTTGGTAGCAAACCGTGATAAACGAACGCATTCGTACTGAGAATCTACAGTGCTGCAGCTAAGCGTGCTCCTTGATGAGAATTAATTGTCCGTCTAAACGCAACTCAAATTCTCTAGCATTCTTGTATCAACGCCCTTTTTGCTCATCTAGTGGCTCTTTAGCCCCCAGGCTTCTTGACGTAAGCAGGAACTGGTGTCCAATATATAAAGGTTCGGATCCAGGCCCGAGGACAGTTGAAGACCAAAACTTCAGGGAACCTTTTTCTTCTTCTTCTCGTTTTTATCGTAGAAATCTGTAAAACCAATATTGTGTTGTGGCCATCTGATTTATATTTCTTTTTTCGAAGTAAATGAATAGGCTACAATTTACTGAGATGTGACAATCACCTAAACCAATCAGAGCAACAACCAAAGAAAGACGAAATCTTTAATTCCGTTGATGTAAAATGGAACTTCCGAACGCAGAAAACATCAGCTTTGCTGGATTCAACGTGGGCTCACCTCAGTGTGTGAATGGAAGGACCGATGAACCAGAACTGAGCGAGGAGACTTCACCTGTCTACGCCGAACTCACGGCGCCAACCTTCGATGTCAACGACATTGAAAAACTGGAGTCGAATGCGGCTCACCTTCTGCGTATTCTCGCTGAGGATGGCCTCTTCGACGAGGGAGAGGTTGCCGAAACTTCCACCCACAGTGCTGGGCGCGATGATGTTAGCTGCAGTTCTGCTCCGGATCAAACATGTTGGAATGTGGATTGGTACGCAAACAACAACGGCGATGCGACCACCAGACAAGTATCCTCGACGTCTTCGTCAGAGATACACGACGTCCAGACGTCATCGTACTGCGAGACAGTGAACGAATGTAACACGAGGCACAATTATCCTCCGAGTTTTGAAGCTTTTTCGCAAAGTTATCAGTATCACGTCCCATATTTCGACCAACAGGACCAAAGTGGTTCCGTTCAAGGTAACAGCAATCTTCCTTTTCCTCCTCATTCTCCCCTTCCATTTCCTTTGTCTTTTCTCTTCACTCACCTTCCCTCTTTATCTTCTCTTCCCCTTCCTCATTTCCGCCTTTACACTCTCCATTCTTTTCTTTTTCTTCTCCTTCTTCATCTCCTCCTCCTCCTCCTTTTCTTTTCTTCCTTTTTTTTTTTCGTCTGGCTCCTTGCATCATCATCGTTACTTCTTTATAATGCAACGCATTGAATACCTTTCTATAATTCTTTGAAACGTCGATATGTCTTTACGTTGATATGCACGATGTCTCAATTGAAAGCCATTATGGAAAACAAATCGCACACCTTCCCGATAAGAACATATGCCGTGTTCACGTGGATCACAAAAATCAACGTTTGAACATTTAAAAGGGGAAAACAATGACAAAACTTCGAGAACATATTCGTAAACCTGACTATATCCCTAACCATATCCCAACATCTGCCAATGCTTTATATTGAAGGCATAATTAGCGACACGATTATATCTTAATTTGTGTCATTGGTAAAGTTTTTATTTGTTTTACGCGTTAAGCCATTTGATATTATCGAAATTACGTTTTCACTAAATTTCCGAACTGTCAATATACTATTGCGAAATATGCATTTAGCTTCTTCTTCTTCTGGCGTATAGTATGCCTGGTTGATACCGTTTGCTGATTATTGCTAGTCACCTGGTGCATAGCTGTTGAATGTTGATGTCGTCATAAACATGATATATGATTGATGTAAGAATGTTACTCATGTGCAAAATGTTGTTCCAATCATATGAATGCGCGAATGCATGTATTTCAATATGTACATCGCTCCCCCCCCCCCCCCAGCCTGCGGAGGGATACCATTTAGCTCTACACACATAGAGATCCCCGACAAGGAGTTCAAAGAAGGCGAGAATGTGGCGATAGCTCACAAAGAGACGAATTCTAAGAGGCCATCGGCGTCAAAGCCTCGTCGTCGGGTCGTCACGGTAGCCCAGCGGAAAGCCGCGAATGTGCGTGAGAGACGCCGAATGTTCAGTCTCAACGACGCCTTTGACAAACTTCGGAAAGAGGTTCGTTCTGTGGCTATCACAATATAGGAATTAATCATTAGCGTTGCATATTGAATTGAAATGTAAAATGCTGTTCTTGTATCACTGTTAAAGAAAAGAATCGTATATCTTCTTTAAACGTAAGTGACTATGGAAACAATACACTGCTTTAATCAATTCTTTATTATTCTGTCAACATGCCTTTGAGCTTGAGGTGTTTTCGTGACTTATAAGTTGAAGGTTTAACTTGTTAGATTAAATGTTTTTACTTTCCATCATGCGAAAAATTAATGACGAACTGTCAAGGTTATTGAGCATAATTTGGTGGCCATTTCTCATGCGACGTCCATGTGAAACGTCGCACACGCACAGTCCACAAACTTTACTCGTACTCAACGCCATTAGGATCCGATTAGGGCCCTACAAGGTTGCCGATATTTCGGCTTTATGTAATACCTTGCAAGCCATTGCTGCAAAACAGAGGCCTCTCAATCTTTCGGTTTTAATTGCTTTCATGTATGTTTATTACCCCGTCCCGTATCCTCATCCCATAGGTACCAAAATTTAAGCACGAGAAGCGACTATCACGGATCGAAACGCTGCGACTGGCCATTCTGTACATCGAGTTCCTGGCTGACCTCCTTGCCGGCAAACAGGCGACGGGCGAGCTTCGGGGCAGGACTGTCAGGAGCCGCTCAACGGCCGTCGTGCAAAGCGACCGCGCTCGAGGTCACTCCACAGACAGAGCAAGAACCGGCGACAACATCGACGGCGATGTCGAGCGAGGTACCGACGTGCACTAAGCCCGAGCACGATGAAATGTTGACTTTCAAATGACTGTCTATTCATTGAGAGACTGAGTGTATAATGCTTTTTCAATTACAGTTTCGTCGACGACCATGTCTAATTACTGTCTACTTTTTGTTGTGCCAATATTAATAGTGTTATGGGCCCGGGGAAAAGATGGTGGTAATCGACAGGGACGTCGCAAGCATCATCATCATCATCATCATCATCATCATCATCATCATCATCATCATCATCATCATCAGTGGCGTCGAACAGAATACTGTATCACCACCAAATTTTATTGACAACTGCATTTCTCGCCCCCGAGCGCCATGTCTGTCTCCGAAAGCTCTCGAAATAGTTGGATAGATTTTTTTCAGACCCGAAAATGTTTTTAAGTATACACAAGGTTTTTCTTTTTTTCTTTTTTTTTTCATTCGTGTTCTTCAAGGCTATTGAAGTAAATTCAGCTTGTTTGCCACATTGGCAACCTTCGGCAACTTTTTTTAGTTAGCCTCATTAGCATAATCATTTAATTAGCATACGTACAATACAAATAAATTGCTAATTTTAATCCAGGATACCAGAAAACGTGGATAGTATAACTTTTCAAAGGTTTTCTGTGGTGATGAATCCGTTTGTAAAAACAATTTCCATTTTGACATGATGTAAGTGCCTTAAAGGGGATGGCTAGTAACTGATCAGTGGGAATCAGTGGGAATGCTGAGGGATGATTGTTCCAATCCTTGTGGGATTCATATAAGAGTACATTATATATCTATTCTTGTGTGAAAATTATTTGCTTCAGAATGGTCTCATATTCAAGTAATGTGCAGTTTAATGTTTCCAGGTAAGCGTCCCTGGTCAGTGACGGGGCATTAATCTGCACATTACTTGAATATGAGACCGTTCTGAAGCAAATAATTTTCACACAACAGTAGATATATAATGTACTCTTAAATGAATCCCACAAGGATTGGAACAATCATCCCTCAGCATTCCCACTGATTCCCACTGATCGGTTACTAGCCATCCCCTTTAAACATGCAAATTACCATAAGCTCATTTGCATGTGTAGGAAGCTAATAAATAGTACGGCATACTACGTATATGGCATTGAAAATATTCCACGTAGAAGGATTTTTGTTCAATCGTGTTGTAGACGGTATTGAAGTAAATTAAGCTTGATTGTCACCTAAGCACCCTCGCGCAGTAGTCTTTATAAGTCTAATTATCATATTCAGCCAATCATCATTATATGTCATATGTTGCTGATTCTGATCCAGGAAGCCTAAAAACACGATAATCCATGTTTTCAATGGTTTTCTATGAGGAGAAATCCATATAGCCTATTACAGCAGTTTCCATTCTGAAATGATGCAAGTGTCTTAAATATCATGATTAGCATAATGAGCTAATTTGCATACGTACAATAATCCGATAGATGGTACATTCCCTGTTTTCAGGCTTCCTACTTCAACATTAGCATCATTCTATTATTCAATGTTATGCTCATTAGCGGAATATGCTAATAAGACAAATGAAGATAATTGCACAAGTCTGCTAAGGTGATAACCATGCAAGCTTAATTCACCTCAATACTCAACACCATCTATAACACAATTCAACGAAAATCTTTCTACCCAACAACTTTTCAACACCATATAAATAGCATGAGTAACCATTTATTAGACTGTGTACATATGCAAATTCTCTTATTATGCTAATTTGCCTGCTCAGGACACTTCCATCATTTCAAAATAGAAACTGTTGCTATGAATGGAAACGAAAACCCTTTAAAATTTGCATTATCCGTGTTTCCTGGCTGCCTGGATTGAAATAAGCAATACAATGGTATTATCAATTATACATACATTTTCTAATTATATGAATATGTTTAATTAGGTGAGTTCCTTACTCGATATCTGTCGATTTCTTCTTGACGATATGCAGAACGTGAAAATTAATGCCACAATTGCATGCTCAATATTCAGATCAGAAGTCATTCATTCACGTTGGCGCAGTAGATATTTACATTCATTCCTGAGTTCCTTACTCGATATCTGTTGATATCTTCTTGACGATATGCAGAACGTGAAAATTAATGCCACAACTACATGCACAATATTCAGATCCTCTGACAAAACAGCTCTTACATTGGCCTGTCATGAGACTGAGTCCATTTCTGGTTTTATCAGAACCTTCCTGTTCTTTCCGCAAAAAAGACCCCCGGTTGAATACAAACTTTGATACGAAATATTGAAAATACTAGTGGACAAAATAAATACATTGTATACAATACACAATGAGGATTTCAGTCCACACCTTGGTTCCAGTACACGAAAGATGAAAATGTGTGTTTTTTTTTTAATTATTTATATACACGTATACATATATGCACTTTCAATTGAAATAAAGCGATAAAAATATTAAAATTGGTGGAGGCATACAACTAATGGAAATGGCGCAATTCAATTGCATAATCACAACAACGATGTCATCATCGATTCAAATCAGGAAGAAAATTATATATTGGCACCTTTTTCATAGTACTTTGCACCTATGAAACAGAATTAAAGCTTAAATTATACAAATAACTACCGGTACATATCATATATGTTAATAATTGCACCTGAAGAATAACTCAAAGTTGGAATACCGTACATATCACAACATAATAACAGGTTTCAGTTGCATTCAATAAAGACACTTAAACTCTCACGGTACATAGGCTCATGAATAGTCCCAAGGTGTGATGTCATAGTCATTCATCCCCATAGAAACTGGTTCTAAACAACCTCACCTGGCATGAGTGTTTATGTGCGTACCTGGTTCCAACCCAAGCTATAACAAATTATTCCTATACCCCCTTATGCACTTTGTGTATGCGGGGGTATAATAACTGTGATATCATTAATTCACTGTATTCTCTACACAAAGAAATTGTAATACAATTGTAGCATAAAAGTTTGAAAAAGAAAAAAAAAAAGATAGAGGAGTTCAACTTCGGAAAGTGACACATACAAGTATATCACAGATTCAATAAATAATGGCAAAGTACCAAGAATATACATTGGGGCACAGCTACATATAATCCACCATTATAGGTACTTCTGATTACATGGGAAATTTGCATGCAATTCACCTGTGGAAGGACATCCTGCATGCAAATTTTGGTGTCAGCATAGACCAGCTTTCACGCTTTTGACCGTCTCAATGCTACTTCAGGGTCTTGAAATGTAACATCTGAGCTATATTTTGCAGAAATCTCATTCAATTTGGTTACGTTGTCACAGAGAAATGTTGATTGCAGTAGAGCATGTCATGGGTCTGATTCTCCAAAGTTTAGCACTTGGATGCTCTTGGAACTGCATATCAATGTATGAACACAATGGACAGAACTTAGAGGGAAGGGATTCCCGACATGCTCTACAAAATTCCTCATTTCTCTTTGACCACTGAAGCAAATTGGATGGGGTTTTCAGTAAGATGTAGGAAATAAGTTATAGTTTCATACCCTGAAATATCATTTGGATTGATTCACTATTTCTAAAGTTACCATTGCGGAGGGTCCAATTGTAATTTTTTGGGGGGACATACGGTACAGATAGCCTTGTACGTCTTGTACAAAGCTCAAGTTCACGTTCAAGTTTCTGAACCTCAAAGTGAAAAGGTTAAAATTATGGCATGCTTGAGGCACTTGAAAGAGAAGAAATGTCTCTGTAAAGTCAATAAATAACATACTATTATTTACATGCTAGGTATATGTACAAGTAGATATATAGGAAATATTTCAGCACAGTTTGAATACTTTGAAGACTTCTGGAAAACTAGATAAGATTATGTACATTCTGTATGTACAAATTACAAGTCTGTACACAAATTATTCAGACAATCAAGCGTGGGATGCATAACATATGTATAAGCAAACACTGATTTCTCATGTACTAAATTTAGTTACACAGGCACCAAATAGTACATGTATTGAACACATGTAGTAGCAAATTGCACTGTGGGTAAAACTGTGGAAAACCCGGGGCCCGTTGCATGAAGTATTTTAATAAAATGAGAAAAACTCTGGTAAGAAGTGAAAACTCAGGCTAGTGTGATACTGCCATTGACTTTGATGCAGGAAAACTCTGCTGAAAATCAACCCGAGCTTTTCTCAGGTAGAAAGTTTTATGCAACAGTTCCCATGTGATGTTCTAATCAGACAGACCGTTTCATAGGACACTTGGAACAAGACTACAGACTTACTAAGCACAGTAATAATGATAGTTATCATCTGCACAACAATTTTTGACTTTTTTGACTTTTTTAAGTGCAGACAGCATCTTGTTTTTGTTTTGTTTTTTCCCTTTCTTTTCTATGATATCAAGTTGACAGGTTTTGTGAATTCAGGATTGAGTATGACTCTGGTTCAGTGTATGTTTTCAATATTGGTACACTTTTGGTGAACACTAGGTCACTCTGAGGAAAAAAAAAAGTCAGCACCATCTACAAATGCTTTGAAGTGTTGGCAAAGAGGAACTACAGAAACTATGCTCCTAGAGGAAGAAATATTACCACGTTTGTATGGAGAATATATTGGTGGACAACTGCAACCAACATGTAGACACCAAATCAGTATAAAGTAGGAGGAATGTACTGTTCAGGCTACCACTAATGATGGGTTTGTTGGACAATGAAAAGCAATATTCCAAAGATATTTATTCTACAAAGATTTGGTTTTCAAGGCATTCCTGTAAAGTCTGTAGTGTTGTATGTCTTCTTCAACACAGCTACAACATTACTTTAAAAAAACAACAACAGGAAAGCATCTGTATCTTTCACAGGACAAAATGTGTCTATTTACACAGCAAGAATGTTTGTCTCTACAGACACAAAACACTCCTTTATCCATCAGCACAAACTACTCCAACATCATTGTACACCTACTGCAGCAATCAAACGTGATTCACAAGCCAAAGTCTTGTTAATGCTGCTCATTGTCATCCTGTAAAAGTGGAAATTTTTGGGGTGTTGAAATTTTTGCGCATTTCACACAACCAAAAACTAATGCATGAATAAAGGCACGCAAATATTGCTGCTTGCCATATGTTCCACTAATATACTTCTTGATTCTTCAAAATTAAAAGCATGCGAAACTCATCTTACTAGGCCGAGCGTGAAAACTTACTCATGTGAAAATATCGACTTTCACAGTAGATTGTCTGTTTGTCTGTCTTTGTGTTTGTTTGTTTGTTGTTTTCAAAGCTGATGTACTGATAAATGACTAGACAATTTACTGGTGAGCTAACACCCTCCATATTTGACATGAAAGTCATGCTTGCCAGACGCATGGACTTGATGGCATAAATGACATAGTTTTATTGCAGTGCATACACTACCTCGATGCTGACATGTCTTATTAGCTCAATAAATAAAAATTTTGTTATTCATGCACCACAGAAGCACCCACATCAATATTTTGAGCATAGCGGGATTAAACCCTCATTTTCCACGCCATCAATTTTCCACGTATATCAGCTTGTAGCCAGCCCAGGTCACATCAACAGTCTCACATATGTTCCCAAAATCGAATAATGTTCACGGTAGCCTACAATAAAGTAGTCAAGGAACTCTCGCCAGATTCCTGAGTTGTGCATTGAGTTTTTTCTCCTTAGCAAGTAAATTGGCGCTGTGCTTCTTGTAGGCTCCGTACTCCTGCATGAAGAGAAAAAAAGAGACAAGTCACTTGCAAGTACAAAAAAAAAACCAAACAAACAAACACATGAATATGAAAGTAAAACATTGTGACATCAAAGCCCAACTTGACACCATGTTGACTAAATTTTCAGCTTTTGTAGTTAGATAGCTAGATTTACAATTTTTACGTTTTTCTGATAGATGATGGTGTTCAAATAAACGTAAACAGTTTTGCAAGCATGGTCGTATAACTTTCGAGACATCTTGATAGTGTGAACATAATTTTCAGAGCGTTTGTACGGTTGAGCATTCCTTTTAACCATCTTGACAATTTGAGATTATGGTTTCACATGATTGGAAGGAAATATGATGTAGAAAGTGGAATTTGTGCATTTTTACTTGATCTTTGATCCTTGGCCTTTGATACCATGCCCCACACATTTCTCCAAGTAATGACTTTCTGGTAACGTATGTACACCAATTTTCATGACAATAACTTGAGCAACTTTCAAAATACGGATAAATCAGAGAAATTTTAGAATATGTCCTTGAACTTTGACCTTGGGCATGTGTGCCTTCAGGTTGATGGGCACAACTCTGTCAACTCATACCTGCATATGCCAAATTTTATTTGGATACCTCTAACAGTTCTAAAGTTACGCCATTTACAAAATTGGTTACCGACTGACGGAAGGACCGTCCGATGGAAGAACAGACAGATGGATGGAAGGAAGGATGGACAGACGGACCGACGACCAGAAAACATAATGCCCCCTGGTAACACTTTGTGGCAGAGGCATAAATATAACAAAAACCAGAAAAACGACAACAAAAGTCATCACCATCCTGCGACTGAATGTACAGCTTCCTTCCACGAAAGGTGGGCACTGACTCACCATTTGCAAGCTTGCAAGGGCTTCCTCTGCCTCACTCTTCTCCTCCCTGAGCTTGATGACTTGGAGATTGGCCGAAACTTGTGCAGCTTCCCTCCTGAAAGAAAAAATAGTTGGGGCAAAGACTTGGTGAGCTTCACTGCGTGCCAGACGGAATGGCTTCTGGATTTAAGTGATTTATTACAACCCTGAGAAAGAAATATCTATTACATGCCATAAAGACACTGTACTTTCTTTGTATTTGGACCTCAATTTTTTTTTCTATTAATATCATACATACATACACAGTATATCCAATTTATGATACACACATACATACGTCACGTCTCGACACTAACATTATTCTCTGGATTCCTGTTTGGGTAACTTAGATTTTTAAATTTGAAATTTTGGCGGCTGGAAAAAGAAATGACATGGCCCGATATAAGAGCAAATGTAACAATCCATTTTGAATCTTTGTTACCTGATCGGGCCACATAAAAAAAAATGTTGAGCCCTGCACACATACATACATGGATCAACACATACATGTACTGTTGACTCCCATTATAATGAAGTCCTCGGGACCGGCAGTTTTCTTTTGTTATATCGAAATTTCATTATAACCGAACAAATAAACAATAACAAACAAAGAGTGGATAATCATGTACAGTAAATGTACATACATACATACACACATAAATGATTATTCATTTAGGTAGGCTTTCAACAGGCTTATGAATAATTACCACATCTACTGATCTCAAAAAGCCCTCACACTGCTGCACTCTGCTTTGTCTAACTTCATTCACAACTATCAACGCTAATTATTAGTGTGAGAGGCTTTGAGAAAGGCTGGTCCTACCCTCAATGTTTTTACTCACTCAAATTTCTCCTTCATCATACGAACAGTCTGCTCTGTTTCTCTCAGTTATTATTTATTATCTCAATTATTAGTGTGAGAGCCTTTGAGAGAGGCTAGTCCTACCCTCAACATTTTTACTCACTCAAATTTCTCCTCCATCTTGTGAATAGTCTGCTCTGTTTCTCTCAATTATTGATTATCTCAATCATTAGTGTGACAGCCTTTGAGAGAGGCTAGTCCTACCCTCGACATTTTTACTCACTCAAATTTCTCCTCCATCTTGCGAACAGTTTGCTCTTTTTCTCTCAATTATTAATTATCTCAATCATTAGTGTGACAGTCTTTGAGAGAGGCTAGTCCTACCCTCGACAAGTTTACTCACTCAAATTTCTCCTCCATCTTGCGAACAGTCTGCTCCGCTTCCTTCACTTTCTCCATCAGCTGTTTGATCTCCTTCTGCTTATCCTGACATCACCATAGCAACAATGGATGAAAACAAAACAACAAAACAAAATTAAACATGGGCAGTTTATCAAAATACTTTTCAAACAGAAGAAGGCAGGAAGCTATCCGTGTAAGCTTGGATAGGATAGAATAAATACAAGTGGCCATCCATCCAGACTGAGTCCAACCAGAAAGAATGGTACACATTTTCTTGATTCAAGACACATCAAAGGGATATTGTACTTCGTACAATGACGACTTTACTTCCACTCTTACTATCCTCACTATAATCCAATATGTTGCTACTGAAAGCTCTGCACGATGATTACATTCACTTCAGAGGGCAAGATAAGTGGACCATTTTAAATATGTCACTCACTTCGATGGATTGCTGTCTGAGAGACAACATAAATACAGTTGGAGGAAACATTTTGATTTTGATTTTTGAAATGGAGCAACATCTCAGTATCTACATACAAGAATGAAAATTAAAGGGTGTGTACAGTTCCGGTTGAGGTGAGGATTTAGCTTTGAACGTTTTTCAAGATATTCAGAAACCACTCTATGAGATGTCAAAGAGCATGCAATTCTAAGGGGTATCAAAAATTTATTTGATAAAAATTGGTTTTGAAATGGCTGAGATATCCCAAAACAAGGTGAAACAAAAAGATCCTAATAAAAGGCGTGGCCTGTCGCCTTTTATTATTATCACTTTTTTTTGGGATATCTCAGCCATTTGAAAACAAATTTTCATCAAATAAATGTTGCATCCTTCTTAAAATTACATGCTCTTTCATATTTCATAAGAGGTTTCTCATCATCTCACTTAGGAATGTTCAAAACATGAATCCCCACCTCAACCAGTACTGTACAGTCCCTTTAAGCATTTATCAGTTCCAGGATTTGAAAGAAACATACAAAGAAAAAAACATCTCTCTTGCATTTACATCTATGCTACATCAATACCTAAATGTTATTGGGATCCTATCTTTAAGTCCTGCTTCTCCTGCTGTTTCCACTGGCAAGTTCTACTCTTCTTCCTCAAACTGAACTGAACTGGAACATCTTAGGTACATACAGTACATTACCTTTTTTTCCATTTTCAACCCTCTCCATTAAAGTACAGAAGGACACTACAACAGTCATATGTGCTATATAAGCACTGTATTATTATCACTATTATTCCTTTATTCTGATTACTTTATATATAATTATGTACTTTTGTTTGTATTTTAATTGTACTTCTAAAATGACGATGAATAGCAGGTGAATAGAACTGAATTGAAATGACTTGATATGCTATCACTTCTTTGAGTATTATTGCACATAGATGTGGTTAAGTGTTTGCATATCCTGTAGCTACATGGTGTTGCCAGTCATATCTGGATGAGCCAATTGAATTGTTTTGAGTTGAATTGAATCGAATTGAATTGAATTGAACTGAATCGAATTGAACTGAATTGAATTGAACTGAATTGAAATGAACTGAACTGAATTGGATTGGATTGATTTGAATTGAACTTTACTGAGTTAAATTCGATTAGATTGAATTAAATTGAAATGAATTGAATTGAAATGAATTGAACTGAATTGAACTGATTTGAATTCAATTCAATTGAATTGAAATAAATTGATATACTATCACTTCCGTGAGTGTCGAGGCGCATAGATGCGCTAAAGCCTTTCTGGGCATCCAATCTGCATGGTGTGACCAGTCCTACCTGGATGAGTTTCCCGCGCTGCATCGAGAGGTCAAGGAACTCCTGCCGCTCCTTGCTCAACTTCTCCAGCTTGAGGCCGAGGGCGGAGTCCTGTGAGGCCTTACTCTCCTTCTCCTGCTTCAGCTGGCTCAGTGCCTCTGGAGGGGGCAAAGATGATGATGATGATGATGATGATGATGATGATGATGATGATTATGATTGAGAGCATAAAACTTTCCTTCATTTCTTTTAATGTTTAGAATATATACAATTTAAAATATAAAAGAATTACAACATAATTTACACATACCACACAATACAGGGATGACACAGGTCATCATAACAAAGATGTAACAAGTCAGACTTGAAAAAAAGAATGAGAAAAGAGAAGTGAAGTGAAGTAAAGTGAAAGAAAAAGGTGTCCCATAAAAGCCTCAAGGGTTTGCAGTGATGGGATCACCTGACTGTAAAGAGTTGAAATCACACAAGAATTAAAGAAAGTGCAACGCTTGTTGGGTAAATTATACACGTGATGGATCAAGTGTGAAGCAAGCGTGAAGATACATACATTATCAATTTACCGTTACGAAGATGTGACGTTGGGTGGTGATAGAACAGCTGCTATGGCTCAGTGGATTAATCCTTTCTGCTCATGGGACTTTGGACAGCATGTACAATGCGGGGGGGGGGGGGGGGGGGGGTTCTGTGTCAACTGGCACTCAAATGGTACAAAGGGTTAAACTGACTCTCAACTTTGATGTTTGTTCAAATCTGACGGCAGCATTTTCGGGGAAAGACAGCTAGAATTTTGACAGGACATCACTTAACTGATTATCTGACCATTAATCAAAAAAAAAAAAAATCATTTTCATCAAAAGTTGAGATACAAGGTCTTGTCACCCCAGTGACGATATAATTTATCTGCATAACAGCTTATTTCCTTGCCTTTGATTTGATGCCTCGCAGCCTTGAGCTCATTCTCCAGTTTCTCTGACATCTGCTTGTATTGTCTCTCTTTCTCTGTGTGTTCCTGCTCTTGTAAACTGTGTAAACCAAGGGCAAGGTAGAGAGAAAGTGTCACAAGAACAACTTCCAGCCACTGTAACAAACTAAACTCTACCCATCAATCACAATTTTCTCATACTCAGCTACGATTGGTCAACTTTGAGTGGCCAATGGTCACATCTGCGGAAAAAAACCCCCAAAACACACACACACACACACAAAGACACAATTCATACATTATATGAGGCCATCATAAAATCAACATCATCTAATCACATTTCAGGTTTGTTTGTTTGGTTTTTTTTTTGTTTTTTGTTTGTTTGTTTGTTTGTTTGTTTGTTTGTTTGTTTTTTAAATCTAAATACATCATCTCAAATCGCTTATCACATTCCAGTTTGGAAATTGTCAATATTCACATGCCTTCATCTTGTATCTACAGCTTGGCATACTTTTGCACATTTTGTTTGTTTGAGTGTTGTTGTTTTTTCCAACATCTCATCCAGGTGATCTGCACTCAACACTGCATCATTTGCTCAGCTCTGTATGTGCCATGTTTGCATGCTTGACTCAGTCGACACCTTGCCAAGTTCACATATTTTGCTCAAACACACAACCCTGCCAAAACCAATCCAAATCATCAAATGTCACAGCACAATAAAAAAGCTTTACTCAGGATTCCATTCACAGCAAAGCTTGGAATTTCCTCTACCTCTTTGCTCACTGCCTGTCTTGAATAAACGTTTCAATAAAAAGAAAAAAAAATACATGCCTTTGAAGAAAAAAAAAATGTTTTACATAAGCACTCATGTGTTGTGGTCTCAGAATAATGTGGCACATGGGGGGGGGGGGGGGGGGGGATACCAAAGGTGGTACACCATTGCATACATGGAGCTAGAGAGAGGAGCTTGCTATGTACAAATTCCCAGCTTTTGGTTGGGCACACAGAGGGCAAAAATGTGTGGAGTGGCAGAAGAAAATGATGTGTCAATGATGCTGTTTCTTATGACCCAAGTTGGTAACCATAGTAACAGCATCAACTCAATCTCACCTGCATCTCCTCTCCAGCTCTCTACACTGTTCCTTCAGCACCTTGATGTCATTCCTCTGGACTACTATCGTCTTCTCCTTCTCTTCCAGTGCTGCTGAGAAAAGATTGGCGTTCTCATCACGGAGTTGCTGGTTCTGTCGTCTGAGCTCCTCGTTCTGCCTTTTGTACTCATCTTTGAACCTGGAAGAACACAGAACATAATAATCAGTTGGACTATTTTCTATTTTTTTTTTTTTTTTTTTTTTTTTTTTTTTTTTTACAACTTGACATTTAAGCAATGGTTTCTGAAACCAAAAGCTGGTATTCATTTGGATTACTAACTGATGATTAGCAGGAAAAGGATACTATTGCCCCTGTCAGCATGAACAAACAGTCATTGATGACTTACTGATTTTGAAATACCACTATTGACACAAAACATGAAAGGTACAGATATATCTTGGGATTATCCAATTTAAGCAATTTCTCTCAATGGTTTCAACACACATTTTTGCGCTATGCTTGACTGCATTATTGCAATGTCAAGGCAAAAATAATGTTACATTTTCTATGCCTTACTACAAACAGATATCAACCCATTAAAGTCTGTAAACTTTGGAACATGATGACCAACCCCGGAACCCCCTCGACACTCCAAGATGTACTGTTAGATAAAAACAGACAAATACTAGTAACAAAGTATTCTTATGAACAGCCATGAGCTTTCACATGAAAAGCATCAACAGTGACAAGATTATCTATCAGTATTATCTCTTGACATCTTTTTATAAAAACTGCTTTCCTCTCTCGTGACCAGAGTTGAAAATCTCATAGATACGGAAACAAAAACATCCGTTCATCCATTCTGTGCATAAAAATGTTCAATCATTAATAATCCAGAACCATAGCCAGGGAGAATATATGTGATAGTCGCGACTCTTGGAAGTCTTGGAGAAGCTAATCAACATTACCACATTTCATGATTCTTTACCACACATGATTAGATAACCAAGGCAATGAACGTTGTCCAAATATGAACAGCAGGTATTTCCAGAGCAAATAACAGAGCAACTAAATAATCAAGAGCTAGATCCCTCCTTCAAATGAACAGTTTAATACATCTATATGAAGGTACATTTCACCTTATCATTTCCTCGTGATTTTCAGCAAGTTCGTGAAACCGTCTGTCCAGAAGGTTGAATTTGTGAATCTCCTCCTCAATCACTCCCTGCGCCTCGTCTCGGAACTTCTCCAGCTCCTTGTTGACGCGCTCCAGCGTCTGTGATCGGAGGAGAGCTTCGTCCGAGCGCTGCTTCAGGATGCAGATGAGCTGCGCCTGCTCGTCGATGCGGGCCCGGAGCATCGCCGCCTCCGTCTTATCATCGTTGGATAGCCGCTTCAACTTGTCGAGATTGGCGTGCATGGTCTCCACATCCTGACAAGCATACATTAATTCCAAAATAAGAAATGTATTGGCAGAAGCAAGATGATTGCGAAAACATATTGTCTGCATCCCGAAACTAGCATTTAGCAACTCAGGGATCAAGACGCATGGACATTATGCACCAGTGACTGACTATTTAAGTCAACAAGAGGTAGACCTACCTATAGATGCAAGTCTAGGTACCTTCTTGTACTATATCATGCAGACTGAACAACACCCAGATATTCCGGAAAAGAAAATTATGGGCATCCCGTTTCATGCAGCATGTGGAATCATGACAATGACTTTCTAGACCCAAGCACAATATTACAGTGAGTGAGACTACTGTATTAATTATGTAGTACTGAGTAAGGAAGAAGAACATGCAATATTGAACATTACAACTCACAAGTAAAACTACAAGTAGAACTCTAGACAACAATGGCACAATGCATGAGAGAGAAGTAAAATTTGCTCACTTTCTTTTACCACACGAGAAATTTTCATGAGCATCTACATTGTGAAATATCTGATCATGGACTGTGGAGACTTACAATGCGTAAGGCTGAATATCATTTATAGCTAAGTTTCTATTTGACTTAATTCTAACGTTAGACTTCGAGGCTTCGATTCCACAATCTACTTCCGGTAACAACATCAAATCGTGGACACTCTCAACAGCTTCAAGTACCCTTTGCAAGAACCCTACTCTACCAGAAATCATTCTTTCCCGACTCCATAACTACAAGGCTTTGGAACTCTCTGCCAGAAGCCCTCATCAAATGTACCTCTGCTGACAGTTTCACTCTTTTCAGGCAGGAGGTACAGACGCAGAAACTCCAGCTCCGATAGAAGGGGAATGCTGTTTTTTACTAAATTTTAGCTGCACTTAGTTATCATGGATGTAGTTATTTTATATGGCACTGTACATACACCACACCAGACCCGCCAAACAGTGCGAAAATACATCAGATGGTGGACTGCACTTACTGGGAAGAAGAAGAGAAATGCAATGTTAACACCGCGCCGCATGGCCTCACCGACAATGACAGTCCAGCGCAGAATAGCATATATGGGACTAGCTAGGTATATGCAAATACAAGAACGAATAGAATCATGTAGAACTAGTTATTTAAAAAAAATTAAAAAAGGAGCAAGATTTTGCACTGTATAATGCGTACATCACAATTATTTCCCTACTTACCTGCTTGCTGGCCGAAATCATCTCTTTTAATTCTTTTGGATTTCGTGTTCCTGAAGCAGCCATTATTGTTTACATTCAACCATGACAATCGAAGAATTTCCGCAGCTTGCGTTCGGGCCGGATTGTCACTGCTTACGATCACCAGCGGGCGCTAGACATGTTTTGTTTGTGACAGTGGTTGATCTTATTCCTTCAAGGATTCTACGCCTTTCCAGTTTCGTTACACTGTACTTCAGTCGTCTTTCAGTTAGATTGATTAATTTGTGAAAATGATATATAATCGCATTCTTGATTGTTAGTCCAGCAGCCCTATGTATGTATGGATTTAATTTTGATGTAAGGCTTATGTGTGGATTCTTATTCTTACATGGCCTGTCGGCATAATCTCGAATAGACGTATTGATAATGATGAGCTGCGTTTGTTTAAAGTGTGTCTGTGTGTGTGTGTGTGGGGGGGGGGGGGGCAGTTTATATTTCTGGTGCCACTTCCGGGTTTCATTAGCTGACAAGCAAAGATAAACAAAACAAATTAAAACAAAACAAAAAATAAAAGCAAAGAAAAAAAAAAGCTTAACCACATTTTCTGGTGCCATTTCAGGGTTGTTTTTTGTTTGTTTGTTTTTTGTTTGTTTGTTTTTTCTAAAGTATTGCGGAGGCAAATGGTTTTAACCCATGTATTCCCACGTATTGAACCTTAGGAATAACCAATTGTAAACGCTCAATAACCAACTGATAAGGTAACAATAAAAAAGAAAAAGAAAAAAATGAATTCACTAAACTTTGGTTGCTGACTATGTCAGATGATAATTATTTCAATTTCGGTAAAGGCCCAGTCACACCTTTACGGGCAAGTTAAGCGGGCTTTTTGTGTGTCGGGATTTTCCAGCAGGGATGATAGGCCTATAACATTATCTATTGCGGGCGGTCAAGGATTTGGGGGAGTATCAAGTGCGTCTAGGTTATTTCTGCTGGGCACATGCTACTTACGTTCTACTTTACGTTTTAATCACAGGTGAACTATATATAACTGAAATACGGACGCTGCGAAGTACACTGGTCAGCGTTACAACTTCGTGTTACCTGCGTGGGAGTTGCTTGCGAGGTGCGGCCGCTACGAGCCTCCTCCTGGTGTTCTGCGTGAACCTCTGCGGGAAATCCCAGCGACTCACCCGGAATAGGTTGTGATCATGCTGAAGGGCCTGTCATACCTTTCTGGGCAAGCCGACATTACATCACTTCATGTACGCAGTGTCGATCTCGTGGACCTTTTTTTTTTTTTTGCCTAGTGTCGGACTCATGGGCTTAGGCCTATTTCCTAGTGTCGAATTCATGGGCCTTAGGCCTATTTCCTAGTGTCGAATTCATGGGCCTTAGGCCTATTTCCTAGTGTCGAATTCATGGGCCTTAGGCCTATTTCCTAGTGTCGAATTCATGGGCCTTAGGCCTATTTCCTAGTGTCGAATTCATGGGCCTTAGGCCTATTTCCTAGTGTCGAATTCATGGGCCTTAGGCCTATTTCCTAGTGTCGAATTCATGGGCCTTAGGCCTATTTCCTAGTGTCGAATTCATGGGCCTTAGGCCTATTTCCTAGTGTCGAATTCATGGGCCTTAGGCCTATTTCCTAGTGTCGAATTCATGGGCCTTAGGCCTATTTCCTAGTGTCGAACTCATGGGCCTTAGGCCTATTTCCTAGTGTCGAATTCATGGGCCTTAGGCCTATTTCCTAGTGTCGAATTCATGGGCCTTAGGCCTATTTCCTAGTGTCGAATTCATGGGCCTTAGGCCTATTTCCTAGTGTCGAACTCATGGGCCTTAGGCCTATTTCCTAGTGTCGAATTCATGGGCCTTAGGCCTATTTCCTAGTGTCGAATTCATGAGCCTTATTTGCCCAGTGTCTAGCTCCAGAGTAGGTCTTATTTGCCTTGTGTCTAAGCTCGCGGGCCCTGTTTGCGCAGTGTCGAGACCATGGGCTGTGTGAATTGTGGGCTGTATGACTCATGGACCTTTTTTTTAATGTCTCGTGGGTGTCGGGCTCATGGGATGACCCCTACCTAACGACCACGTAGTTTGGAATACTTCTTGTACGTACCAACCTCTGAAATTGGCAAATATCTATTCATAGATTATTTCTGTTTAATCAAAGATACATGAAAACCAAATAAATTCTGTACATCCTTTCCAATCGATAACAGGTGTTCTCGCTAATGTGTATATTTTGAGCAATGATTACTCTTCAAGCCATCTGTACCGAGTATACACAGACATTCATCGATTTACCATTAACCATTTATATGATTAGTGATGTTATTCTGAGGAGAAAAGTGGAATGTAAACTGAGTCATGTGCATGATAGCGATCGATAAGATGGATGGGTCGTCGGCACATTAATTTGTTTACACGTTAATCGATGAAGGAGTGTTATTGTAAACGAGTATCGTGCACGAGCCATTAAATTGCGCATTAATTACATCCTCGGGCGGATCTGATCATGATCAGGGGCCACGGAACCGGTGGGAGTGACTGGGGCTGCAGTCCCCCCCCCCCCCCCCCCCACACACACACACACACACGCATACGCACACAAACACACAAACACACTTTTGGGAGGGTCACCTGTAAGAAAAAAAAATCGGAGAAAAAAGTCAAGGCATCAAATTGCCCAAAGACCGTCTTCATTCCTACGTGTTGTTTTTGTTTGTTTTTGTTGTTGTTGGGTTGTTGTTGTGTTTTTTTGTTTTTTTTTTTGGGGGGGGGGGGGTTGTCTAAGGAGGGGTTGCCAGGGTGCCATGAACTAATGACCCGCAGCCCCCTTTTTATGTTTTGCCCTGTTTTGATACTATGACGCAACTTAACCTTAAAAAGAAAGAAAAAAAAAGTGTCAATTTATAGATTAATCTTACCATCTACACGTACAAGGCGAATGTTTAAAAGGCAAGACAATATCAACAGCAGGCTGTCGACGCGATCTTTATTATTTGGGAAGGTGGTGAAGAGAGAGAGAGAGAGAGAGAGAGGTGGTGGTGGGGGGGGGGGGGGGGTAACGTCAGAATGAAGAATAAATGGCGCACTCTCTCGGCAAGATATGAATTATTTATCTCGGTTGACTGAGACGGTCCAAAGAGACTGGACATAAAGATCGCGATGCGTTTCCTTCAATACAATCATAGCATTACAACGCCAATTAACAATGAATGATGATAAACATAAATGCGACAAGATTTGTAGCTCGCAATGTTTTCTGATGCATGCTGGTATTTGTGATGTAGTCAATCATGTCAATTATACTTAAATTACAATATTGGCAGCATATTCTCATATTTTTTTTTTAATCTACTTAAGATGGTTACAGAGTAAACGCTTGCAGTGAAATAGGCACACATCACGGACACACACACACACACACACACACATACACATTCTCGTAAGATGCTTCGAATATGAAAATTTGATCAAAGTGACCGTGCAAATTCAAGTCTCTAAAAAAAATCCTCATAAATTGACCAATTGAAATCGAAATTGAAAAGCTTCAGTTTGGTAAGTGATATAAAAGGCTTCGTGTCGTGCGCAAGTGCATGAACAACAATCGACGATACGTGTTTACAAAAAAAAAATAATAAGCTAAAATTATCCTCATTTGAACGGTGTGAAAACTATTCACCTCTAGTACATAATAGGTCATAAATAATAATGCAGAACGGGCAGGTGCTTTTACCCCTAAGGTACCCCTATTAAGGCCTTAAGAGGACGCTTTTTATTTACTTTCAATACTTCGATTTGGGCATTATTATGCCCGATGTGAAATATTATATGGAGCGAAACTACATCCCCGACTGAAGCCGTTTATGAGAGCTAACAACGTAAAAAGCACAACACACATGTATACATTATACAAACACATTATGGGCATCATTATGCATGCATGCACTCGCATGCACTCACACCATACAACATACAACATAGTACACACGAAGGAATACACAACACTTATATCAAAGACAGGAAAAAATGTACACGGTCCTTGCGGTCAGACATTGTTGACCAGACATTTCGATTGAACTTAAAGGCATCATTTACCATTTGCGGATGAATAATGGCAGCTTTAGTGCTTCAAAATACTTCTAAAATGTGAGTTAGGGAAAGAAACAACCAATGCAAAAATGTTAATCAGTATAATAAATATTGTTAAATCTATAAAATGTAAATAACAGTTATAATAAAATATTGCTTCTGGAATAAACCGTCTATAAGTTATGTATTATTGAGGGGGAAAGAGGGATATATCCTTATATTTCAGGCTTGAATGCGATTTTTTATTATATGGTGGGATGTTTTGCGACACAACTGACTTCAAACATGCATCAAAATATGTGCTATCTCGAACATTTATTTTTGTTTTTAGATCACTGCTTCCAATGGCAAACAGTACCTTCAATGATCAATGGCAACATCTGAAATTGTAATATCAGTGGTGATAGTGGTAGTCTTGAGATATACTAATAGTCCTTGACAACCATGGAGCGCCAGGTCCATAATATTTCTATCCAATATCAAGAGGAGACGGGGGGGGGGGGGGAGGGGGAGCAGTCGTATGTAATTGATATATTTTCCAAGAGAAATATCATCAGTGATATTTACTTTTTACACGTGGGTTGACTCACTGGAACTGGATGACATTTTCCCCGTCACCTCAGTCGTTATTGATGTGCTAGCCAACAAAAACCATGTTTACCGAGCACTTCTCCGTGTAGCTGGCAACCTGTTGGAACCGCTCGTACATAATCTAATGTTTATATAAGTTATGTATGCACACGCCGCAATTGAAATTACATGTATTTCCATGTGGACGTGCGCTATACATTGAGCATTGAGTGGGATGCCTATTATAGGGGTGGGACGTAATCCCCCCTTTTTATCGTTATCATCTACTTTTATCGATTACTATATCCAATTATCTCTGTATGTGACCTTGCACTGCATGGGACTGTGCATCACAAAATCAACAAAAAGTAACACGCACTGATTTTGTGCGAGGATTCAAAATAGGTGAAACGGGTCAGGTAACTAATAGTCAATCTTGAGTTTTTCGTATTGCTGAAAAAGCAATTCTTCTTCTAAATTTTATATATATATCATCCTAAAGTTTGGAATCATAAAAGGAATGGACAAAAAATGTGTGTTATAACAGTTTTTCTAGAATATTTGTGTGTGTGTGTGTGTGTGTGTGTGTGTGTGTGTGTGTGTAATCGTGAGCTTAGATGTGTCTTGGGGTCCCCTTTTCATTCCTTCCAAAACCCGTTATATGTACTCTTCACTTTCAACCCTATAACTTTTGCAATGATGGTGCTACTGCTTTGAAAGTTGGTATCATAGTCCGCATGAACAGAATGTGTTGATAGAGCATGCTCAATTTCAGCTTAATCTGATAAGCCCTTAATTCTTGTTGCTATGAAGTTTTTCATCCTGTTTTTATCCCATTCATCGCCGAGACCAGAGCACGGCTCGGTGAAATTAAGCACTTGAATATACCCTTTTCATCGGAGGCTCTTTTTTAGTACGCTTTTCCAGAGTGTGTACTTTCTTTCCAATATCTAGATAGGTTAGGAGAGTCCATTTGAATTGAGTTATACACCATTTTATTTTTAAAGCTGAAAGTCTGCCCTTTCATAATCTGTCCTAAACTAAAACTCCATGTCTGGCGACTTTTTGTTGGTTTTGTGATGTAGGGTCACTATAATGATAGATTTCACATAATGCGCGACCTTCTTTTTTTTAAGGTGACCTCGCTTGTGTTTGTGTGTGTGTGTGTGTGTGTGTGTGTGTGTGTGTGTATTACTTGAATGGATAACTTCGGGAACAAAATAAATAGTTGAAATCGTAAATTTCTTAAAATGCCGATAGAATACAATGTAATAAATCTCATGTTATGAACATATCAAAGGCAGAATGCCTCAGTCATGTATCTTTTTTTAATCAATCCTTAAATTCATGGAAGAAAAGATTGGAAAGCGCATAACTTTTACATCAATATTACCTGTCATGTTAGGTATAGATTAAAAATGTTGACGCTTGAAGTGTTGAAAAAATAAGCTGATAATTTTCACACATCTCTTTGCTAATCTCATAATCGAGGCATTCCCCCCCCCCCCCCCACAAAAAGACCAAATAACTATAAACATATTCAAAATAGATGCAGACCTGCAGTGAAACAAAAAGTTTGCCTGATGACCAGCAAGCTATAGGCTAAGACTTGCGCAATATAGCATCCAACTAAAGCATGTGCATTGGATTCCTACTACTGACATTGTATTTGTAGTATGACAAGGTTAATGGCATATAACTTGTCACTTATATGGTTCTGGGGGAAAATATCGAGATACATAAAATATCAATTTTGAAACGTGCCTCGCAACGTTGACGATTCGCGTATATCCACAAAGGAATAACGAGGGGGGGGGGGGGGGTGAGTTTTGTGTTGGTCTGTTCTGACTTGCTTTAAAGGGGTGTTACAGTTTTGGTTGAGATGGGGAATTCAGGTATTAACTCTGAGAGATAGTCAGAAACCACTTACATAATATATCAGAGAACATACAATTCTAAGAGGAATTAAAAGTTTATTATATAAAAAACGGTTTCAAAATGGCCAAGATACCTCAAAGTAAAACAAAGTGATCCTATAATGAGATGTGGATCTCGCCTTTTAAGGATCTCTTACACTCTTTGTTTTTATATCTCAGCCATTTCAAAACCGATTTTCTAAAGAATCTTTTAATTCATGTTAGAATTGTATGCTCTAATATTTCATATAAGTGATTTCTATTATCTCACAAAGAGTTAAAATGTGAATTCTCATCTCAACCAAACTATATCACCCCTTTAATATCATTGTCTGTTTTCTCATTCACCCGTTTGCTGAGTGGAAGTGTAATGGTACATGTACATGTATGTTCCTGAAAGGAAGCTGCTTCCATAGATTATCATTATGCACAAGTCCCCCCCCCCCCCCCCCCCCCCCTTTGTGCTGGGGGAGGGTGGTAGTGCTTTACATCAGTGGATCCCACAAAGTTGAGGTTGGTATTTTGTCCCAAGCCAGAAGTTAATTCCCAATTTCACTTTATAATGCGATGGGCCTGGGTCCAGGTGCCACATAATTGATGTGTAATAATATTGACGATAGAACTGGCCAAGATATAGGTAATACATAGGTGTAAGAGAACAAACACTTCGCTCAGAGACTGTAAGTCCTACTTGAGGTTTTAGCAAGCATGTTAGTTGGAGTAGGCCTATGTATGCATGCCAAATGTGGCGCCTTTGGCAGGTTGGTAAAGGGACTCAGCTCGTCTCCAGACTAGATTCAATTATTGCAGCCAGATGGAAGACTTGATTCTGTTTTTAGTTCCCCCTATTATAGCTCGGCCTTTAGAAAAGAAAGAACACCAAGGAGGAAAAAAAAATATAGGAGAATAACAGAGGAGGGAAAATGGAGGAAGCATGGTATTACTATATTTCCTTTCTCCAAAGAACAGAGGAACTCAATGTAGCTGTACAAGAACAGGACCAACACTAGCTCTTCCCTTCTGAGTATTCTTTTTTTCTTCTTCTTACTAGGTTTAATGGCTCATTTGTGCACAAGTCACCTGCTGATGTGATTATAAAGCCTTGAAAATATTTCTGCTCAAAGTCTGAGTACCCAATCATTACCATCACCAAAGAATTCTCATTGGTAACCGATATCTTTGTAATTCCATAGGCATTTTGAGATGGCAATTTCTTTTCATACGAGAATTTTCAGAATTTGATCATGATCATTTCAATTTACCAATTACAGGACTGCCAACAATCACTCACTACAACCACAACCTTATTCCTGGCAGCTCTGCAAATATCGTTTCAATCAAAGAGTCTGCTCTATATATCATTCCCTACAACAGAATAACGACAAGTGAAATATGTAATAATGCATAAATGCTATTTAAGTAACAATGCATTCTTCGACAACTGACTTTGATATCACCAATTTATCAAATTTCGGATAAATGACCAACTGTAATTTGATTTTTCATTTCTACACACATATCTGCAGTTGAAGCTGATGATCAGACGTTAATTTGTCTACTGATTTTCACTATCTCCAGTAAACATTAGAACTTCAGTGTATGGTTTATGTAGGCCTATCTTTCAACTCACTAAAATTCAAATATTGTTTTGGTACCTTCATAAGATGAGGGAAATAACAATTCTTCCACAGAAGCATCTTCTGTATCCGTTTTTGAAGTCAATGTAGATTCAAGAATCATAGGACAATGATCACAACTTTGTCTCATTGAAGGTTTCCTTGACTGTATCTGTCGACATAGATGCAATTACCTAATGGAATTACACAATGATTACGGCTAAAGTGACTCTTGAAAAGTTAGAGCCATACAGCCTTAATTACCATTACTGGGCCCCACACACAGGTGTTGGTTCTATCAGTCTTAAATCATGTAGAAGAGAGCTACAATAGCAACAATCTCACATATTGACTATCGTAGGGCAGTGTAAAACAAGGTTGCAGTACACTGTAAACATACTTTGGCAAACACTCAGTGTTTATACTGCAGCAAGCACTGGCGGCTGTTACTACATTACTGATTACTTTAAAGTCTGTAAAGTATCATATGACCTTTTAGGTATCTGTGTGTGTGTGTGTGTGTGTGTTTGTTTGATACAGACAGCTTTATCTGAGATTTATGCAGAATTTTATATCAAGTTTGTATACATGGTAAGAATTGTGTATATATGCATAGTATATAGGCCTACATTGTAATGTATGTTTAAAACAAAAGAATGATTCAGCAGCACCAGTAAGAATACAGCTGCTTATCTTTGTTCAGATTAATTTCACTGTGAAAATGAGCCTGATATAGAGTGAAATTCAAATAAAGAATATTACAAAGAAGTGTGTGTGTGTGTGTAGTTGGGTACATGTGTGAGAATGTGTTCACATGTTTGCTTGTGCCAGGCTGCATGTGCTTATTTCTGTATGCTTGGGCCAAGAAAAGTGAAGTTGCAACCTTTGTGCTGCCAAGTGACTAAACTTGGCATGATTACTCAAACATGAAACTTCATGGGGAATGCAGAATACAGGGCGGTGAGTTAGCTCAGTCGGTAGCGCGTCTGCCTCACGATCCTAAGGTCCCCGGTGCGATAGCCTGGTCTCACTGACCAATACTGTGTAATCATACCGTCCCCTCTAGTAAGAGGCAAAACACTCTGTCCCTCGGATAGGACATAAAATGGAGGTTCTGTGTGTGAGAGAGTCACAACTCACGCACGGAAAAGATCCCACTTCATTTACTCATCTCAAATGACCCGTTGAAGTTGTCTGGCCTCACATCCAACTGGACCCCACGGAAGACCAGCTATTGCACCTGAATATGGGCTATCCAACCATCTTCTCAGATGAAAAATGAAACAAACAAACAAACAAACAAACAAACAGTTGTACTTCATGCCCATGAAGCCCCTATGACAGAAAATGGTATAAAGGTATAAAAATTGGTATAAAGGTAAGGATAAGTACAGTGTATAACTCATCGACAGGTATATCACAGACAAAACCAAAACAAATCATATTCTTTACAATGTGAGTAATTCTTTCCTCACTTATTCCAGCCTGCCTTTAATTATACAGTAGATGATCGGAAAGGGCGAAAAGACAAAACATTTGCGTACATGTACAATTCATATCACGATAAATAGAAAAATATTTACTCTCACAGTGACAAAAGGCACGAGTTGTATTCACGGGCTGCATTTGTGGCTTATTCAAGCTATCAACACTTGTGACACACTGTAATAATATCATTAAGAATGTACATTTGTACGAGCAACAAAACTTGTTAACCAATGGCAGATCCAGGGGGGAGCACACCAGGTGCACCCCCTTTATTTCTTATATTTTTTTGTTAAAACAAAAGAAATAAAAATAAACAAATTGGGGAGGGGTGCATGCCCCCCCCCTTGAATTTTGTAAAACCGCCCCCTCTTTAGGGAATTCCTGGATCCGCCCCTTTTAACAGCTTCTGACCAGCATACATGGAAAAAATCAGCACACCTGGGTTATTTCTGTTTCACTAAGAACTACTGGAATAACCTTATATCATTTATAGATGGCTGATGTATACACATGCTTGCTACTCCTCTCACACAAGGAAAGAAATATAAATACACTTGTATGTAAAACAGCATAATGTTTATATCTTTACACATTATAAAACAAAGCATATGAAGACATCTATAACAGACATGCATACTAATATTGTATTCTCTTAACATGCAGGTAACCAATTCGGCTACTTTGCATTCACTATTCTTGGCAATACCATCAAGGAAAGAAAGAAAGAAAAGAGAACAGCTTCATAATTGCTTACTGCAAGGTTCATTGATGCACAAATTACATTTCCCCACAGATTCATATATGCAAACCTTGCAAAAAGCACATGTCTTGTATACAAAAGGTGAATGGTCATGTGTGCAAAAATCTTGTTCCATTGCACAATTCCAGACTACACAATATTTGTTTACATACACCTCAGATGTTAACGAATGTGGTCCACACTGATTCACAATATTATAGTAAAGGGATAACAACCATATTTCATGGAAGGAAAATGGCCCTGGCAAATGGTTGTTCATTGTACTATGGCACAGTTATACGAGTAAACCAGTCATTTGAAGTTGTCAGCATATCAAGTGTGAGTGCATGCTTGTTACTGATTGACAGCACAAATCAAAAGAACCAGTACATATCTTGTGCTAGGCGATGTGTGGAACAAATTATGTAAATGGGTCACATAAGCATAATAAATCAAAAAAATTGATCAACAGAAATTACATGCTTGTATGTCAAGTGATGAGGAATCAACCAATCGCATACAGTAGCCAGACTCTTTTTAGGCCTTGTATAATACAAAACAATGATATGTATACATGACTAACTGCCATTCAAACTTTTGAGAGGAAATACCAACGAACTACCCGATTCTACACAGCCCCTGATATCTTCAGAATAGGTGCATATAACAGCACAAAATGCCACACTAAAAATGTTATTAAAAAATTCACAGAGATACAAAACTACAGTAATGAGAAACATGCATACGTACACACTTGTCCATTTTCCTCCACTGCCAGCTCAAGAAGACCAATGATATCTCCTAAAGATTTTTTTTCTTTACTCTGTGTTTGACCCCACCCCCCCCCCCCCCCACCCATCATCCATTTCTAGAGTTCAAGGGTCACCTTTATTGGGGGAGGTGGGTGTACAGATTAAATGTTCATGTATACATGTTACACTCTTGTTAGCAGTAATATAAGTGTAGTGTCGTGGCAACTCTATGCCTATAAAAGCCTGGATAGTTCAGCCATGCAGATAATAATTTCAACATGCATAGACAAGGGTCAGTGAATTTCTCAAAATAATATAATTAACAAAACTTGAATGAATCTTTGCTGCAAAATGGCAAAACAATGATACACAATGATTAAATGTGTGTTTGACCTCATGGAAAAGATGATGAAACACAGTGTAAACACTTATTTTAACAGTGTACTAATACCCTGGAAATCAGTAGGCCTACAGATACAAACTGGAACTCAATGTTTTCTTCTAATTATTAAAAAATACAATTGCTGGGTCAAAACAATACACCAACTTTACATGGCATTAAAGATGAAGACTTGGCACAAGTTACTCAGTACGCAAACATTGATTAAACTTTCACAGAGATTAAAAATAAATACAAGAAGTTGCACTCTTATAAAGAAGAGATCTTCTTTCTTTCTTTCATTGTCTTTTACATCTCTATCAGTGACCATACATGTATATCAACCATTGTTGACAAAACCACTTTTTAGTCTCTGACTTTTTTTATTTTTAGTTTTGATTTTTTTTTTAACAGGGTAAATAGTGCCAGACAAATGATGTGAATTGTCATTGCCATGCATTAAAGCAAGATATCACAACAGCCTCTCTTTCTATAGACCACATCAATTTACAGTCGTACACATGCCACGTTGTCTGCGAAAAATGATACATGCGGGCATTTTTTAGGCTTGCACGGCAAGTACAGTCAGTAGCTTGAACTTGGGATTTCTGGCACTTATGTGTCTGGCACTCAAACAACCATTATTCACAATGCCAGCACAGACTAATTTTCAATGCAACAACCAGTAACTATGAGCTCTAATACAATTTCCTCACCGGGCTATACCCCCACCCCACCCCACCCCTTCTCTGGTTGCCTGCCAGGATTGGGTGGGGGGAGGGTGAGAGGGGAGGGGGGTTGTGTGAAATAGAAAAAAAAAAATCTTGACTTCTGATGCTATACAGCTCTGTTAGCTATGTATGGATCAATTTCTGACACAGAACTCCTCGTTGAAAGGGAGAAGTTAAACTTCCTGTCATTTGGGAAGTGTTCTTATGGGGCGTAAATTGGATGTGCTGGCTGGATACAAAAGCTAATTTGATGGCATACTGTTACATACAAGGTAGAGTTCTGACTACACTCATACAAGCAACCTCCAGATTATGTATGCTGGCATATTCAACACAATCACTGATCTTTTTTTTTTTTTTTTTTTTGCTCTGAGATGAAACAAATTTGTAAAATATGGATTGTAAACTTCACTAAAGTCAAATGCATCATAATAATTTGTGATGGCAAACATCACACCCTTTACCAATTAACAGCGTAACACAAGCATAATATTATCAAAATTGCAATGAAGAACATTTTGTTTTTAAAAATCTGCACTTCCATGGAATAACTCACATTTGAAGGAAGAAAGAAGACAACATTTTTCACACAATGTTTGCTGCAAATTGCCTTGAAATATCATGAATTGGGGTATATGAATGCATATATCTATAAACTTTGCACACCATTAACCCCTATACATCAATATGGCATACTATAACATTTAGTATGCAGACTGTGCAGTACAACATACAATGTACATGTACCATAAAGATTGATAATCTTATTGTAGTCAGTGTCGCTCAATATGTGAAACTGTAATAGCAATATCATACAATACTGCACTGCAAGCATCAAATTGGCAGGGCTTGCCATTAGCAGGGCCACCAAAACTTTATGTTGGACCACCAAAGAGGTTATCTTTTGGTGGCACGATTGGGCAGCTACTACCGTATTCAAGATGATGTCTTTAATATCCTTTCACTTCAGGCCACCACATTTCTTTTTGGGGCCACCAAATTTCATAATTCAAAGATTTTAGAGGCCCAAATGGGCCACCAAAGAAAAGAGTTAATGTCAAGCCCTGACTGGTAATTTGCATTTTTATTGAATGATACAGTGGAAACTCAGTATAACGAAATCCTTGGGACCAAGACAATTTGTACTTTATATCATATATTTTGTTACATCGGTAGTCAATAAACAATGCAAAACAAAGTCATAAAGTCACTAGGACCTGAGAAATTAGTTTGTTATAATTATATCAGGTACATGTATTTTGTTAAATCAGATCTTTATCAAGTTTCCACAGTACAATATGTACTGCTAGTGAGATTCATGAAGCATACACCAGTGCTGGAGATGACTGTGACGTCTACAAAAGTGTGTATACCAACATTTGCTGGTCATGTGTACATCACTGGCAACAGGTGGCTTTGCTCATCACATCCAAGTCCCACAGACCAGCACTAGATTCATAAATAATCAAATGCAACGTCTAAATTGGTATTGACTCTGCACAGATGTTCGCTGCACATGCGGCATGCACACAACAGAGGTCATTTCAATGTAGGAATCGAGTAGCTGTTACTCCAACACACATGTAGTATGTAATCAATTTTATTGGAGGATGCAAATTTAATACGTAAGCCCACTGCGCACTAACACAGAGCAGATTTTTGCACTGAATCCCATGTTGCTACAAGACCCATTGATAAAAGGAGACTAAACCAGGGAAAATTATTTTACTAAAAATATTTTTTTTCACACTTCTTATCAAGAGTATAGAGCATTACAGAGTTTATTGTACAGCTATATTTCTTCGATGCATTTTGACCAGAATTATCCAACCTTACCAGAATGAAAAACTTTGTGAAATAAAAAAATCTTTACGCACTATTTAAAAAAAAAAAACGGCACACATTAACATGACAAAATGAAACAAGCAAACAAACAGTTACTGTTTCTTGCACGGCAGTTAATTTGGCATTTCACTGGATACTTCTGTATTTAACACTGGCAATAACAGCTGTAAATCTGCAGCAGTTGAACCCGACAATTTTGAACACATGATGACAAAGTCTGGGGTTTTTACAATATTGCATTTGTGACACTGCCTGTTAATTAAGAATAGCCACTTCCCACACCTTACAAGACTTTCTGGAATACATCATAAACTAAGCTTTGACATAGCTCTTCTTTACTACTTGATTCTATCAAAAGGAATAGAAATGTATGCAGTCCAGGTACGCTGTATCTACCACATTGTGGCAGACATCTATCCAATCACCTGCTCTCTTCCTCAGGCATAACATCTACACTGCGTCTGATCCTATTGCTCTTATCAGCAGCATTCCTCCCCTCTCTCGTATCACCATCTCCATTTCCACCGCCCTCCTTCGCCTGCCCTCCGTCCCCCTCCTGCTGCCTTTCTTGCTGCAGTTCATGGTGGAGGGTGCCTTCGGCATGTCCCCTGTGCACTTCTAGTTGCAATTGCTGCGCCTGCTGCTGCTGAGCCTCACGGAGTATGTCCTGGGGGAGATCAGTGGGACATGGGAACGTTCCGATGCCAAAGGGCTGCAGATGGTAGACCAGGTACTCCAGGTTGTAAAGCGCAGCGGGCGGCACGTAATGAAACGTCACAGAGTAGTCTGAGCAGCAACCTTCATAACCCTGCAGGAAAGACGGAAGACACAGAAAGCAGACACTTCACGGTATGCAGGATTGCACCTAGCTATAAAAGTGATTTTACCCTTGCAAGAGCAAACATGTTTCTATCTCATCTAGCATGCCACACTATCACGATCCTCCTAGACTTTCCTAAACTTCAGAATGGCCAGGAAATGTGGTTGGGCACTGAGGAACTTGAGAAAGTATCTCAGCAATTCCAGTCTCATTCACAACTGTTTAATTTTATTGTGACATACGTTTGGTCTCTAAACAAGGCTTCCTGAGAGTGACATACAAAAATGCCTAAATACAGTGTCCCAAATTTAGTCTGGGGGAATTTGGGGAAAGAAAGTTTTTTGTTTAAGCAGGATTCCATATCAATTCTGAATTTTGAAAATCACAGCACAAGAAGTCCAGTATGATACGATGGGAACCATACTACAGGCTAATAACATCAGACCAAGATGATAAAAAGAAACAAAAAAGCAACAATTTCAGGAGCACACCAGTGTATTCTGCCTTTTTTTTTTTTTAGGGTATAAAACCCACATACTGCATGTGGCTGGAGTGAATGCTGCAATGTCAGTCGAACACATCAGCCAAGTTTGAGGAAAATAGCCTAGAGCTCTACATGTACATGTGTGTTAAAGGGATGGTACCGAAAACATGTACATCTTGTACACCATACATGTATGTATAGTCTGTACGTACACTGTAGTCTGGGTCAAGTTGGGGATTTATATTTTAGCTTTATGCATAATAATTGGAAGCTACTTACTGACAATTAATGAGAATAATAGCAGGTTTTTTACATAACATATTTCACACTTGTTAAGTACATGTATATCAATCATCTTGATGCGTTTGACAGACTATTATTACCCCGGTCACTGGATACATTATTTCCAACTAGCACTGACAGTGCTCACTCTCCACTCCCTGGGGAGCATTCCAGCAAAGTCACAGCCATTTTACAGGCGCGCACATGCTTATCAACCAACATAAGCTCTCTCATTCTACCATGTACCCATTTATACTCCTCTGGTGGAGAGCAGCAATGTGAACAAAGTGCCTTGCTGAAGGGCAAACATGTCGGGCTTTGCATGGGCTCAAACCCACAAACCACTTTATATACCATACTCATGTTGTTCACAGATGAGCGTTCTTATCCACTCAGCCGCGACACCTCCTTTTGTGAATTTTGTGAGTGGGGTGCTATTCATGAATTTAACAACACATGAAAATATCAACTCTGATCCCATGAATGCGTCGTACACGCATATTCATATTATTCTCCGTTCAGTACTGTACTCCACATACATGTAATTTGCAAATTTTAACCACTCACGAATTGTCATGAAAAACCAATTTTCATAAAATTGGTTTAGAAGTTCTAAACAAAGTGGTCCTAATAACTGTGGGTCCAAATTTTTATTGACCACTTTGTTTTACATTTTTGGATTGCTATCTCAGCTATTTCATTTCGGTTTTACTCCCATCTAACTTGGAGACTGGCAAAATCTGGGGTCATGGTCAAAATTATGCTGTGAAAAGAAACCAGATTCCCTGCGTGGAGTTTCATTGAACTTACAATAACCTTGATTCTCACCAATTGAAATGCAACGGTTGAGCACTGTCCAGAGCAATTGAACAATTCACATGTATACACATGCACATGTACAACTGGTACACTGTACCTTCTGCATTCAGGCTATAAACTTTTACATGTAGTCAGGCCTTATTCCAGCATTCTTCATGAGTATATTGATTGACAGAAGGCACTCAGCTGAATGGGTATTGATCAACATGCCAGCTACACCTTCATTTTCTGGAGGCAATTTCTCATCAATGTTTGTATAGCAGAACTGCAAGCAGAAACCTGCAATACACCAGGTGCAAGGGAGTCCATATAGCGTCCCATTTATGAGACAAAAGAGAAAATGAAAAACAAAAAGGAATAGTATGGTCCCATCTGGCACGAAACAAAAAAAGAAAAGAAAAGAAAAGAAAAAAAGGTCTCCTTTGCTTTGAAATAATACAAACTTTGTTGTAAGCTAATATTATTCTAATGATTTTTATACTGACTTTAGCCTTACAGCTGCTGTATGTGTTGTGTGTACAGGTACAATTCAGGACCTGCATGGTCACAATGTGCACTACAGGTACAGTACATGGTACAGCATTAAAATTGAGCAACTATTTTGATACTGTAAGTATACATTATGTGCATAATGCATGATATTTACAAGTACATGAAGGTGATATTCACCTGATTTGTATCACAGCACGTTAACATTATTCGGGAAAGAAGGTTTGTTGATGTAAGGTAAGCTCATCAAAGACTTGTGAGATCATTACATCATCTAATTTACATACTGAATGATTTCTATGATTGCAACCACTATCACTGTTTGATAGTGATAGTGGTTGCAATCATAGAAATCATACAAGATACATTGTATGTGCACAAAACATTCAAAATTCCTGAACTTCATGACTTCTTGCCCCCCCCCCCCCCCATAAAAAATACACCTGTACAGTACAGATTGCCATAAATTTCACTACAAAGGAAAGGAATGTGGACTTTCAAAGTTCACAACCCTGTTTATTTTATGATATCATAAAATTTACCGAATGATCCGTACACTTGTACTGTATGTGTGTATACAGGTACTTATGTACATGTATGAAATATTTGTTCTGTTTTTACTTTTAGAAGCCAACTTGCCTCATTAGTTTGTACACACACACACACACACACACACACACAGAAACAAACAAAAATCCTGACAATCACATGTGTTGTCTTATCAATTTGGCAGTTGTTAACAACCCCCTTCTGAAGAAAAATGGAACAAAACAAGACAGAAAAAGTAATCACTGCACTTCTAGAATGCTAATTGCAATTAAATAAGTCCTGTAAAAATTATAAATATGCTGCAAAAGATTTTTCTATGAGTTGCACTTTTAATTTGGCAGTGATCAAAGAGATTTGCAAGGGGCTATGACATCATTTTAGATGCGATGACATTACTTTCTATAGGCTATGACATCATGGCCTTTGATAGCATGTCGTTGCAACAAATATCACTTAATTGCAACTTTTAACAATAATTCATAAATTTGTTTTTCCATGAGCGAGTTTAGATGTGAGTTCAGCCACTTCTTGAACAAGTTTGATTTAACTTTTAAATAGTTCATTACAGCCGACTTAAAGGTGCATAGTCCCGGTAGTGTAGAGGGCACTGTTGATGATACTGCCGATCACCGTCAGCATTGATACGAAGATTACGGTAGTTGAGCTGTCATCAAGAGTAAAGTGCGTAGATGTTGCTATAAAGTAACGTTGCCTTCGTTGTCTTCTCTGCGCAACGTGCAGTCTGTAGTAACGCCAGGGTACGTGCATATTTGTGCTTCTTATTATGACATCACAAAAGAAGTTTGCTAAAGCTGTCATCCCCCTCAACCGAATCATGAGCCGAACTGTGATTGGACCACTGACTACAGTGTCACGAGTGAATCGGACTTCTTCGGACTCGGGGAAGTGGGCCAAAGCGTAAGCACTAAAGAGGAGTTGATAGTGTAGGTCTCTATAGGAAACTTGCGCCGTGCGCCCGCGTACGCATTTGACTTAAACACCGGGACCATGCACCTTTAAAGTTTAGAGTAACGCTTTTAATACAATGTAAGTGTCTGCCTCTCTCAGCCTAAGTACGGTTGCAGATTCTTCTTCTGATTCAATGCTCTCAGATATATCCCAAGGATTTTCTTGTGTTTTTATGCCATACAACAAGCAGTAACCTTGAAGATTAAGTTTTGACTTTTTATGAGATCTCATAAAACACTATCAGCAGTGACTGATTGGAGGTACTCTGCAAATTACATGGAATGTCTAGACAAGTTGTGATAGTGAAATGAGAGCTATCATAAATCTTTATCTAGTATCTCTTCGGCAAGTCCTATGCAGTAAGCTGTAACTACAATTTATATCTCTGGAGAGACTTTTTTGTGTGTTCAAAATGGGATCTCAGAACTAAAAAAACAAATAAAAATGAAAATCTCATGAGATTTAAATGCTGTTAATGGGAAGGAATTTGATCAAAGGATTTGATAGTCATTCTATGACTTTCAAGATTTAAATATTTCAAATTGAATCTCCTTTTTAACTTTCTCAGGAGTCAAAGGAGAAGGAGAGTTAAAAGAATATTGGAATATTCAAGGAAATCTCTGCATGAAAACTCAACTACACCCTATTTTTTTTAATGATTCACAGGTCGGATTTCATAACGTGAATAGTTACCCTTTTTTACCTGCAATCTTATCGAACATGCATGCTGTCTTTCCAACACAGACATGGGGTGCTGGGATAACCATTTTTAGACAGACAGATGAATATTTATTGTTATTCAATCTAAAGACGTTAAATGCCTCCACCATCTTTTAGGGTGAATGTGTGATACTTGTAAAACAAATGAAGGTTCTTTTACCTCATGTGGTGGGTAGAATAAGTACTGCCAGTACCAAAATTTCTTAGGGAGGCCGTCTGGGTTGAGATGAGCCTCAGGTTGGAATGGATGGAAACGGTTCCTCTCCAGCGCATCTCTTGAATCTCCGGCAGGCACCTGGGCATTCTCAAAGCACTTCCCAATCTCCACATCCTCTGCCCCACCCACGTAGTCGATGGACTTGCACTTCCTTGGATCCTTAAAGGCAACCTCAACAAGCTTCTTCACGGCGGCTCTGCTGGCAACGTAGCCGCCCCCTCCGCTCATGTAGCCCTGCTTGACGTAGGGCTTGAACTTGTGCCCGAAATAGACGGGCGTGTCTATGCTGTACGCCGACAAGAAGTACCGCAGATTCTCCACTATGACGAAGGTGTCATCGTCGGCCTTCAAGAACCAGTCGTACTCATCCAGTATGTGGTCGTAGATGTACTGGAATGCCGAACGAGTTTTCTGCCATAAGTAGTTCCTTCCCTCTTGGGTATTCACCTTTACTACAGGGACCAGGTCAGATGACTCTGAAGATATGAAGATGATTTTATTGCATCTCTTGCCCCAGGTGGCGTGGATGTGGACAGCCTTCTTTTCAATGTTTGCAGGGCCAGTCATTACCCAGCACAGCACACGCACCTTGTTGTACAGAATTTTGGAGATGGCATCTTGACCTAATACGGGGAAAAAGGGGGAAGAAAGTTATCAGGGCACCTGGTTCAAGAAATTTTAGCTGACTGATCAGGGGTCGCACTTAACTTTTCTTTTAACTAGCCAGGCGGACTACTTAGAATCAATTTTGACACTGAAGCAATATTTTGGCTAGCCAGACGGACTAGTTACTTCAGAATTTTATGATTTTCAGCTAGTCCGACACGATTTTGGGTGGCCAATGGCCAGCGGACCATCGCCAATTTCGAACCCTGCTGTTTGATGGTCACATCAATTGTTACTTTTTATTTCTACATGTCTGAAGTTTAATAGAAAATTCAATGGCACAGGACAGAGATTTATTTTAAACATACATTTTAATATACATGTAGGCATAGGCAATACCCCTGAACTGTCGGTAAACACATTTACACTATCTTCAGATTAGCAGTTTGACGTTACAATTCAGAATGTGTCTTCGAAGATGAAAAATTGCCAGATTATGATGCAGTTCTCCTTCTTCTTCTTTTACGGAATTTGAACCTCATTCGCCGTTTTTTTCTTTGTCGTCCGCTTGGTAGGAATGTGTTCGGGGAAATGTGGGTATGAATTGTGATTGTGGTGCTAGGACAAGATTTGACCGAAAGATCGGTCAGTATCTGTTCGTCGGGGAATGTTCCGCGGAGGCTGCGTCTGGCTTCAGGACAGCGTTAATGGCAAAAATATAAAAGAGTCCTCCGGACAGACGGATCTTTCTGTCTAGGACAAGATGTGAAAGACGTCCATTACAAAAACCGTGTCCGGAATTATGATGCGATTTTTCACCGCGAAAAAGGACAACTTTTTGGAGAGGGGTAATTTTAGACCATATTTGAAGCCTATTTTTCCGAAAATCGGAGTGAATAATTTCGTAATTTTACTGAATTCGTAATTTTCAGGACTTTGTGAATAACAGGTGATACTTTTGGCCGAAATTTCATCTTCCAAGTACAAAATTCAGAGCCACGGAAAAAAAAAAAAGAGTTCGGTGATACGATCAAGGACTCTCCTTCGCCATTCGCTTCGACGTTTTCGAGGCCTCCGTAGCTGTACAATACTGTAGGTTCAAAACCACTAAATATGTACAATTTAGTGAAATACTTGTCGCAATAGTTTTACCAAAGAAAAAATAAAGCAACGACCGATTGTCATAAGTTTCGGGTAATAGTTACCGTTAGTACATTATTAACTAGAACTGCCGAGAATTTGAACATCCAGTTATGATTCTTTCGGAAGTTATGCATTCATTAAGATGGTAAACCCACCAAAAAAAGCATGTCGCAAATTAATAGTTTTGCCGATATGTTACTATTATGCAAATGAAAGCATGATCTTTTTTCATTAAAACTTGTTCTAAGGCAAATTAAGCCATTTGCCTACACGTTAGAATAAAAAGAAATATAATTGAAAACTGTTCAGTTGAATTATTTTACAAGTCAAATTTGTCGCAAAGGCCTGTGAAACATACGTTACCATGATTTCAAGTGTTCCTTTAAAACATTCCCTGGGGTTGAAATTGTGAATTATCCGTCCTAAAAACTTAGAAAATGTCTCGTCCAATGCTGTAAACAATAGTTGTGCCACCTGGTTATCTGCTGCAGAGAAAAAGCTTCAAGCACTAATATGTGTCAGACCGTATGGTTAAGAAATGAAACATACGTTACCACCGCTATGGAAAATTAAAAATGAAAATGTTACAAGGAAGATGCCAAACATAGGCATACGGTACCCCAATCTCTCCACTGAGATTTCAATTTTGAGCCATTACTAATCGCTTGAAAAAGTCACATCGAAGGTCTGATGTAACTTACGTTACCGAAACATACGTTACCCCCGAAAAAATAATCTTAATTATATTCACTAACATTGCAACCATTCATCAATAACAAGCGCTATCTAGAGCCATCTTACTCCATAGTTGCATAGAAACAGTCCTTGCGACAAAATGGCGCATCACGTTGACGACTCACAGGGAATGGACTGCACGAGATCTTTCTCAGTATCTGAGCGAACGGTATATATATTTTCAAAGTCATGTTTAGCGTAATCACATTCAAATATTGGTACTTTTTTACTATAAGCAAGTACTTTGGTGTTTGTTTTGTCGAGGAGAATAATAAGTTTACATCACACTCAGATATTTATACAACGTTAAGGTACACCCTGTACTTAAACATAGGGTCAATATTGTAACGTAGGTTTCACTTAAGGTAACGTAGGTTTCAATTTTACATCTGCATGTACACTGTCGTACTTTTCACCAAAGCTTTATCCTAAAAAAGACTAATATCCATAAATAAACAGATGAAAAACATATTTCAATTTTACGCTTGCACTAACCATTCTTTTTGGCGATAATCATTGTCAATGAGGCCCTGAATACCCTGGTAACGTAGGTTTCAATCACTCTATCAAAATCAATCCAATATGTATGTTAATGATATATGAATGATGAAAATAATGGTTTTCATTTTAATTATCATATCATTTACTTCAAAGTTATAGTGACTGTAGTCTACCAAATTCATTATGTGACACTTCATTCCTTGTAATTAGAGGTAACGTAGGTTACGTAATTATGTAAGAATATCTTATTACTGATTTGCACTATGGATTTTCTTATTTCTCTGTTAAGGGAATCTTATCATTACTCCTTCGGTTCCTAGAGGTCAAAATGGGAAAATAAAGAGCCAAGATTCAGGCCGATTACTGAAGAAGGAAAAAGGAAAAGATTGGAGAAGAAGCCTTCCGTACTCTCTTAAAAAATTGAGTGAAAATATTCACTCTTCATCGAGTGAATACAAAAAAAGAGTGAATTTAGAGTAAAATTGGAATTAATTTTGAGTAAAAAAAAGTTCATTTTCACTCATTTTGGGATGACCTCAGGGATCACTCGAAGATTTAGGAGTGGTCCCTGAGCTCACTCTAAAAATAGTGAAAATGAACATTTTCACTCTAAATTCACTCTTTTTTTTATTCACCCCATTAAGAGTGAATACTTTCACTCGATTTTTTTAGAGAGTAAATCCGAGAAACAACGTGTAAAAAAGTATTACGTTCCTGTGGAAAATCTTAAGAGTTGGGAAAAACAAGAGCACAGAAAAAAATTAAAGAGTTAAAAAGCACAGAGCGTTCGGCAAGAAAATAAAAGAAGACTTAAACCGATCTCAGCAAAGGGTGAATGAAGGTGATAATGTCGACTTGATTGACAAGGATTGACAAGGAAATTGATTCACAAATTTAAAAATTTGCTAATGATGTATACTTATGTAGTATGCTTTACAATGAAAGGTACTGTATAAAAGTGTTGGATTGTAGATATCAAATTGAAAGGATGAAATATATGTAAATTTCCTTGTTTATGCACCGAAAATCATCCATGAAAATTTCTACCCAATCTAACTATTCCGAGATATTAATGAAAATATGAAGTTTAACCAAGAAAATAGAAGAAAGCGTCATACTAACGCTCTTATACCAACTTTTATATAATTTCACTAAAATACAACTCGCCACATTTGCATTATTCTCTCCTACACTGGCTCTTACCCAGTATGCCTTTTATTGAAAGTTGCCTTTTGCAGAAAAGTACTAGATTGTGAGTTTACAGTTGTCTTTTATAATGATGTCCACTGAAAACATTTTATAGGTCACCGAACTTTTATTCTATGTAATGGAGATAGAAGAACTGCAATTTGTTCTTCTGACATTTCTATGCCTTTTCCATTGCCTCCCCCCCCCCCAAAAAAAAGGGGGGTATCCAAATTATGAAAGGTGCGCCTTTTTGTGTTTATCATTGTTGTCTTTATAGACTAGTGTGTCATAGGTCAGTTATACTCTCAATCTAAAACCGTGAGAAAGCTGTCTATTTACGTGACCACTCTTAAATTGTTCATAATTCTGTATTTTTGTGACTATTACCCAAACCATGCATTATTGTTGCTTAAAACTTACAGATTTCTTAGCACATTATTGAATAATGTGCCAAGAAATCTGTACGTTTTAAGCAACAATAATGCATGGTTTGTTCATTAATGAAACTCGTGATAATCATGCATTATTAATCATAAAGCAGTGCTGGTGTTTGCATTTTAAACTTCATAGGCTCGATGTGATTTATTTCACATTTTTCACTCTTATGCCTGATATACCTTATTGATGTAAACTTTAATATGCTAAACAGTTAAGTGCTGACCAGTTTGTGCACTCACACTGTGCAATGTTGTTTAGCGATGCATCATTCCTTTTTAATGCACTTTCCAATGCATCTCCACTTTCGAGTGATTAATATTTCAATCTGGAAATATTTGAAACATACGTTACAATTGTTTATAGTACACACTGATACATTTTAGGGGTTCTTGACAATGTCTTATGTGACTCTTATATAAATGCATTCCTTTGGTTTTAAACAGGGCGCTTCAACAGGTAATTTTGCAGTGAAACTCATGACATTCAGACAAAATAAACTCTTGAAATCTAAATATTGTATTCCAATTTTTCATTTTTGGCCAAATGTATATACTATAAGGACGATAAAATCAGACGACAATTAAATAAATCTGCTTCCAGAAGTACTGAAGGTCTTGCAACGCTGGTACTTTTGATATTTATTAGAACTCTTAAAATTTATCTTCTTTTTTAGTGTTTAATATATTCATGTAACATACGTGACTCATATGCGTAACAAACGTTACCAAGGTTTAAACAGTCACATTTTCATTTGTCATATGGTGACTGAGATTGTTTGAGAATATGTGCAGGACAAATCCATCTAAAATCATTTGGCAGTTTTCTGAAAGTTCTATGTGTACGAATAAAAAAAAATATAGGAAACAATCTAACTTTACATAGTTAACAACCTCCATCATATCTATCAATATCTTAATTCACGGTTACAGCAACTCATCAAATGAATGGAAAATATAGCAGGCACATTGAAATAAGAATGGTCATATCTTCGAAACTATCCACCAATAGAAGGATAGTTAAATTGTCCATCCCTAAACAGAATGAATATGGTCAAAGAAAAATAAGCGCAGTAACGTAAGTTACAGTGGTGAAATTTTCATGTTCAACTTTTGTCAAATTTCAGAACATAAAAAGTTTGCAATATTTGTTGCTCATTTTTGTTTAAGTTGAAATTCAGTGTATCCTCTAGCAATTTTTCGTTGTCGGAATGTTTTTGAGAAAACTTTATATTTTCAAAATTTCAAAACCTGAATTGTACATTTTTAATGGTTTTGGCCCTGTAATAGTCATGCTACTAATAAGTACTATTGCTAATACTTAGTAATAGTAATACACCACACAAAATCACACGCATGGGACATTACCGGTATGTCGACTTCTTTAACATCAGCCAGCCCGTCCGTCGCGTTGTATATTGATTTAACAACAACCCTGGCAAAATCTGATGAATTAGAACAATCAACCGTATACCTATGAACAGAAGATTATATAAAATGCTACCAAAAGCATCATACATACCAAGAAAATTGTGTTCGTGGTGCTGCTCAAATTGTTTTCGCTCGCTCTCGAGCACACGGTTCGTATCATCCACAACAATATGTTCGCCTTGCTGGAACTGAAATCCATCAGACGATGAAAATCTCTCCTTTTGGAGATTTATTGACGGAATGTAGCTATCCACACTAGAAAACTTCACGAGAACGTATGTTATACACCCTCCGAAGAATAAACCGAAGCAAAAATTCCAAATGAAGGCTCGAGGTTTCGCAGGACTACTCGCCATGATTTTTCTCACTGTGTATCCATGTCTGATCTACACCGTTTTTCTCTTGTAACATACAGTAATTGAACAGCAGTGTCGGCAGCAGTTGCGATGTTCAGTCTACACACACTCCATATTACTAGTATCACGCACGTATCCGGCACTGCCTCCTGTACTGTCTGCTGCTGTATCATGCACACTCGATTACTACAGTGTACATTCTTGTATGTGCGGGTGAAGGGGTGGGTGGGGTGTTTTGAAGGGGAGGGCAGAGCTGTTCCGGCTCGCTCACTGCATGGAGGAGGGGGTAGAGACCACGAGCATTTCGAGTACTAGTACTAAAAGCGACCCCGATTCATTCATCAGAGGCGCAGTGCACATTTAATATGTTGAGAAACGATGTGGTAACAGGGTCGGCGGAACGTTTTCTCGTTTTGTCTATGTGTCTGTCTGTTTGTAATTTTTTTTTTTATTTTTACTGTTTTATGGTGGAACCAGATTACCAGTGTGTACTGTAGGCCTATGCATCTGTGGGAGGGGGAAGGGGGTGTAGCACCGGTACCCTCCCTGCAATTTGCCCTGTATTTTTCCGCGCCACTATGTGTGGTGTGAATGCGTGCTGCCGGTTGTTTCAGAAATATTATCACCAAGTGTCGGCTTTTTATCAGCAGATCAGTGTGTCAACGGTAACCCTTTTTTTTTTAATTCCTCCTTGGGGAGGTGCAGTTTCATTTAGGGCCTATACTTCTGACACAAAGCGCCTATCATAGTTATGTTGGCCGATCCACTTCCCGGATCCACTTAAAGAAAAAAATGAAGTAAGATGAACAAAAACAAGACAAAAAACAAAATAAATTAAAAAAAACAAAAACAAAAAAAAGAAACAAAACAAATCTTAAATCTCTCTATAGCATGCATAACAATGCACTTTAATTACATGAGGAGGGAAGCAAATAGATAATAATATATCTTAATTTTTTAGTCTTTTTTTGGGGGGGTGCTCTAAAGTGTTGTGCTTCATTCCAGAAAAGAAGTATTTGTATAGCTATAGCCTTCTAATAAAAATAAACAAAACAGAGTATAAATGATAAACGAACATTAGGTGATTGAAGAGGAAACGCTCTAGGGCAGAAAAAAAAAACAAGATGAGGAAAAGGGGAAGAAATAAGAAAAAATGCGTTATTCATATATATACTGTGCCATCATCCTTTAACTCAATCATACTGTTCCAAATGAATTGCAGCAGCTTGATGCGTGAACAAGAATGTACCTCCTCGATTTGATCACTAGTCTTTCCATCGAGCTTCGGCAGAAGTCACTTTATAGACCTGCTCTGATATTGATCTAGTGGGTTCATTACCATTGAAGGCGAGGAGGAATAATAGGGGCAGATGGCAGGAATTCCGTAAAGAGGGGGTGCATGCCTTTACAAAATTAGAGGGGGATGCACGAGCCCCCCCCCCCCCTCCATTTTTTTCTTTTTGTTTCTTTTGTTTTAACAAAAAATAAAAAATAAAGAGGGGACGCGCCCCCGGTGCACCCCGAGCCTCCCACCCCCCCCCCCCCCCCCCCCCCGCCGGAGTCGCCACTGAGTAATGCAATGTTGTCTGGTGGAAGTCAAGAACCCCGTTCATGATGCGTACACAATGATCTGTAGGCAAACATTTTCTCCTAGGTTTGAACTTATTGAAGAACAAAACCAAACAAAACTAACTTCTAAAGGAACAACTTGACTTTCGTTTCCTTCTTTCTTTTCCCAGCTGGTCGAAATCTGCCACATATCTTGACTATGCTTGTACATGCTTACAAGGGGCAAGCTTTGTTTGTGTAGTGTGTATCTAACGTTTCCTATTGGTCTATACACAGTACATGCTGCCTATACTGTTTCGGGTAACAATAAATATGTACCGCAATCTGCAATAGCGTTGAGAAATTGAGAAACCCATACGCTCCTAAACTGCTTGGTTATTAACCTCTTCCCTTCGCTCAATGTAAATAAAGAAAGTCAGCAGAACCGGGGTGCTGCATTGGTGTTTTTTATCCCCCTACTTTGGGGAGTCTGCAAAGAAAAAAAAAGGCGAGAAAAAAAATTGGGAAGAAAATCTCAACACACTTTTCCCAATGTTCCGTCCAGATACATTTCTCATCTGAACGTGAGGGAGGGGACCACAACCCCCCCCCCCCACGCCACCCCCCCCCCCCCCAAAAAAAAAAGAAGCTACTCTGCCCTTTGATACAGTAATTTGGAGGGGGGGAAGGTGCGCGGCCCGTGGGGAGAGGCGGGCGGGGGGGGGGGGGGGTGTCGGGAAGAGCTGGTTAGCGAGGAGGAGTGGGCGGGTTCTTCACCACAGTTGGTTCCCCGTGGCTGTTTTATATCAGGGAGGTGAGACGTGACGAAACCTCCTCCCCGCATGCATGCTGTTGATCAAGGATCGTACCGTTTGTACACTCACTTGGTTGTATTGTAAATCGTCATTTCAGCCACTTTGTGTACGCATACGTGGATGGCCTGTTTTAATACGGCCGGTTGTCTCCTTCAGGAATGCAGTGCTATTGCATGGGACTGGTCAGAAATGTGGTAAAACTGTAAGTAACATGTGATGATGACTTCCACAGAGCCCAATGAGTTGTTTACATAGTTTTCATTTACAGTGATGAATAGTAGTCCTGGCCCTGTTGTCTATGTTTACCTACTGTTTTATCAGTCCCACTCGTGCGTCTAGATGTCGGAGTCCGTGCACCCATTTTATATATAACTGTCTCGTCTTTTAGATTTCTAGTCTAGTATTGGCATTTTTACTTGGTTGTTTGCATTGCAATTGCATTTGAAATTAGGTTTGGCAGAGATTGATATGAATTTTGAACTAGGATGCACTTCTTTTAGGGTTTCTTCTTGTGCACATGCACAACTGTGTGATTTGACATTCGTCATGTTTGTAAATTGTAGGATCTAGATCTACCGTGTAGATCTAACATTAGACCACATCTTTAATTTTATAGAGGACCCTATGTAACTTTACTGCACTTTAAATTGTAGTGGTGTTTTTACCTATTCTATGGACACCTATGGATGATTTTGAATGCAGGCTGAGCCTCTATATTCATATCCAGGTTTGATCCTTCTTGAAATGAGCTGGGTCATGGCCAGGTGAAGTGGCGTCAAACTTTAGATTTGCACAAGATGCCATGTGTTCAAGGAAATTGAGCCTTTATCAACTGGAGACATTGCTGTGATTTTTTTTAAAATCAATTTAAATATCATGCACTCATTTCATGACTTATTAACTTACATTCTATATCACTTGTGATGGATGAATGAGCACAATATTGGGTACAAATAAGTGATAGTGTATGAAAATTTTTACAGTTTCTGAGTAAACATTTATGTGTCATAATTTCTCTCTGTGTCCAAGTTTGTATTAGACTTTAGTGTGACTAAATCTCTGCCAGTTTTTTCAATAGTAAATGTTTTATTGAATTGAATTTAAGAGGTTTTAAAGGGAACATAAACCCCAAGAGCAGTGTGGATTGAGTGAAAGCAGCAACATTACCTAGTAGAACATATCGAATCAGTGAAAGTTTTGAGGAAAATCGGACAATCGATGCAAAAGTTATGAATTTTTTAAGTTTTGGTGTTGGAACCGCTGGATGAGGAGACTACTATAGGTGATGACATATGAGTGGACAACAATATAAAGAAAATATAGAGAAAATTCCACAAAAATTAATTTTTCATGAAAATTACAAATTCCATCAACTTGATACTGACTTATGTTAAGGGTAGCAATTATCCCCATTGCTTTCTGAAAGTGGTTAGTCAAGTGCTCTTTCATAATGCTAGAAAAGTGAATTTTTGTTGAATTTTCTTTATATTTTCTTTGTATTGTTGTCCTCTCATACGTCATAACCTCTCGTAGCCTCCTCATCCAGCCGTTCCAACACAAAAATGTTAAAAATTCATAACTTTTGTACATATATACATGTTTTCAATTTGGCAGCTTACACTTTATACGTAGTGTATGTAGCTACTGATAACGACAAAATCTAGCAAGCCAAATGTTCACATTTATTTAACTCCTTTCACCATTATCACAGTTTGCTGTATGTGCATAAAAATTTCCACATTTATAATGAAAAATGCCATGTTTACTGTGCAACTACAATATAAAGTGACAAATTTGTTACCTATCAACTGATTTTTTTTTTCTCCTCACAAAATGCAGGATGACTCAGTGGAGAGGAGGAGGAACTCTGGCTTGACATACAGAGCAGACAATCAACCATCACCATGGAGATTAGAAACATCATGTCACTGGCCCTAGGACTTGTTGCCGGGGTGATGTTTGGCATTGTCTACAGCAAGTACGAGGACTATTCCACCTTCCATGATGTACGAATTCAATCAGTCGCTCAGCAGCACGTGGAAGGAAATAGAAGGGACAACATAAGAGGACTGTTGCGTTTCCATGGCAACAATGCCACAGTCGGTAAGAAGGAGAGTCTTGCAGCCAGCAAGCCACTGGAGTATGCAGTGGGCGGCAAAAGTTTTTACCTGAAATTCGATAGTCTGGACAGCATGCCATCCAAATCAGAAGCGGACTTGCAGAAAGATTTGCAGTTAGCAACCATCGCTGAGTGGCAGACGTTTGACCCTCTGCATGATGCAGATATGTTAAAGTCTTTATTGTCTGTCTTTTGCGTTGTGCCAATTGGAACATCCAGTGTACCCCAACATGGTAAAGCAGCAGCCCAGTCATGGACAAAGCACTGTAACGACTACATCATGCTCAGTAGTGTAGACAACGAGCTGTATAAAGTAAAAAACATTGGGGTGGCAGATAAACATGTGAGTCCGTGGGAACGTACGAAGAGGGTCCTTGCATATGCCCTTGAACACCATCCGAACCATGACTGGTACGTGAAAGTGGAGCACGATACGTTTTTGGTCCTCGAGAACTTCCGCTACATGATCCTGGCGCACCGCACTGGAGTGCCGGGTTTCGCCGGACACGTCATTCAGACGAACGACGCGCATGGGTCGGTGATTGCACTGAGCAAATTTGGGCTTTCAAAGGCAGTGACAGTGTTCCCAAATTGCAATGGTCTTTTTGGGGGCCAAGAGGATTATAAAGAACTTGAGGCATGTCTGAAGCAGGCCGGAATCAAAGCCAGCACAGATGCCCGCGATGGACAAGGGGTGAACCAATTCCAGATGGTTCAAGCCAAACCAAATTTACCCCTTAATGCTCACAAAACAGTAGATTGGTCCTGGCGTTCCATAGTTAACCCTGAAAATGTGGTAAGATTTCCATTTCCAGTTACTTTTTTTTCAAAGGCTCTGTTTGTTAAAGAAGCAACTTTTTCTGGAGTTTCTGTTCAACATTTTTCATTAAATGTCAATTAACAATGTAATGTAATATTTGAATATCTGACTAATTGTATGGTACATTTGTTACAATCAGTTATGTGCTCATGTTTTAGAATGTAAGAATACTCAGACATGTTTGTCTTCACCAGCAACACTGATTTGAATGCAAGTGTGCTTGCATTCGATCATGGAGCTGTATGCACTTTATGGTTTGATGTTCTGTCTCATGTTTTGTGCACAAATTTTGAAAGTACCAATGACAGTTTGATGTTTCTTTGGTTTTGCACAGTATGTTTTTCACTTGTTTGATTAAATTGTTATTTTGAGCATGTTTTAAATTCTTGAGGATGTTACATGACATGTTGCTGGCTTCTGAGTACATGTATGTTGCACAAGAATTTGAGCATGTTGCAGCAACATGCTCAAACCGCTTGTGGACCACCCTGCACCATTGTGTTATCCAATGTCTGACCTGTATCACGATAGTATGTGTACAGTATCTGCACCAAACTATGGAGATTGTACTGTACTTTGGGGGGGGGGGGGCATAAGAGCTACACTTGTACCTCAATACCTTCACATGCCTATGGTTAAAGGTACAGTTTGTTTACCTGTGGGAGCAGTGATTTAAAAATGTTTTAGATGTCACATTTTATGCATATGTGTTGGTCAGTTGTATCACAAAACATCCTACCATGTAAACATTTTGCAATAAAGCCTAAAATATAAGGAGATATCACTGTTTTCTCAATAAACCGTAACTACATACGGTTTAGTCTAGAAACATTTTTATTATAACTATTGTTCACATTTTGTAAAGTTAACAGTACTTAACATTAATTATACTGATTCAAATTTTAACATCGGTTGTTTCTATCCCTAACTCACATTTCAAAACTATTCTGAAGCACTAAAGTTGGGTTTTTGTTTCATCTGCAAATGGTAAATTATACCTTTAAAACATGAGAAAAAAAGAAGAAGCTTAGCTCCAAGGAATTATTAAACACCATAGAGTGGTTAGACTCTCACTGTAAAGTGACTGGAGATATTAAAAGTGACTATAAGCAACTTCACTACAGTGTTACAGGGTTCCACCTGTGATACTAAACTTGCAGCCTGGCACAGAAGTAGTTCCAATCAATGAGTGACTTGTACATTCAGAGCCAGTTATTCAAACATTGCATATTTATAATCCAATGAGCTCGCAAACACAGGAGCTCTGGATTCTCGTGATATGCACGATTGAACGCATGCAATGCAGAGAAAAGCAAACATGTTGATATTGATCTCAAGTGTACAGAGAAACTAATCTGATTTTTCTGGGTGTGAGGATATGACAAACATTGTGAAGCACTGGAAAAATGGTGTGTGTTGCTTGTGTGGTGTCCTGGTCAGTGACTACAAATATTTCTGACTCTTACATAGTAAGAAAATTAATACTCTTGAAGGGGAATTCTAAACCAGTTAAAAGTTTTTCTGATGAGAAAGAGTAAAATTCTTTCAGCACAACAGTGAAAACTGGATCAATATTGGATGAAATTTAGGGCAGTTATGAAATTGTAAAGTTTTGATAATTTCTGCAAAACAGTTCTCATACAGTTAATGTGAATATTGCAAATGAATAAGCTGATAATGCTATCACCTCCCAATTTTCCATGAATTCTGTAGGGGAAAAAAACTGAGGAAAATGCACTCTTTCTGCCACAAAAGTGTGAAACAAACAATAAAACTGAATAACTTCAAAATTATGATCAGAGAGATATTTGTATTTCAGTTTGAGAATGGATGTATTCAACAAAAATCAGAAATTTCAAGATTTTGTTTACAAACTATATAAGGCAAGTTGTGAGGTGATGACATTATCAACTCACTCGTTTGATATTCCTATTGACATTTCAAGAAGTGTTTTTTATGCCTCCGCCACGAAGTGGTGCCGGAGGCATTATGTTTTCGGGTTGTCCGTCCGTCCGTCCGTCCGTCCGTCCGTCCGTCCGTCCGTCCGTCCTTCCGTCCGTCCGTCCTTCTGTCCATCCGTAATGAATTTTGTGGACAAGGTAACTATCAAAACCTGTTGAGGTATCCTAATGAAACTTGGCATGTATGTGTATTAGGGGGTGAAGTTGTGCCTATCAACTTTTGGGTGCACATGCTCAAGGTCAAAGGTCAAAAGGTCAAGGTCAAATACATAAAATTTCACTATTTCCACCATATCTATTGAATGCCTGAAGATATTTTCTTGAAACTTAGTGTATACATGTATTACCCAATTAAGATTCTCTGGTGAAAGTTTGGGTCATGAGGTCAAAGGTCAAAGGTCAAAAGGTCAGGGTCAAATACATACAATTTCACTATTGCCACCATATCTATTGAATGCCTGAAGATATTTTCTTGAAATTTAGTGTATACATGTATTACCCAATTAAGATTCTCTGGTGAAAGTTTGGGTCATGGGGTCAAAGGTCAAAAGGTCAGGGTCAAATACATAAAATTTCACTATTTCCACCATATCTATTGAATGCCTAAAGATATGTTCTTGAAACTTAGTGTATACATGTATTACCCAATTAAGATTCTCTGGTGAAAGTTTGGGTCATGAGGTCAAAGGTCAAAGGTCAAAAGGTCAGGGTCAAATACATAAAATTTCACTATTTCCACCATATCTATTGAATGCCTGAAGATATTTTCTTGAAATTTAGTGTATACATGTATTACCCAATTAAGATTCTCTGGTGAAAGTTTGGGTCATGAGGTCAAAGGTCAAAAGGTCAAGTAAAAGTATTAAAACTTCTTTTTTTTATCCGTACCTTGGAAAATTGTTCAAGGTATCTTCATGGAACATAGTATATACATGTACTGACTGGAAGTGATTATCTAAAGAATGTAGGGTTCATGGGGTCAAAGGTCAGGGTCAAAGGTCAAGTGCAACACTTCAAAATTTTACTATTTCCCTCATATTTATGCAATGCCAGCAGGGTTATTTTTTTTTTTACACTTGGTGTATGCATGTGTAACCTAATAGAAATTCTCTGGAAAGTTTTTTTTTCTTCTTTTTTTGCCTCAAAGGTCAAAAGGTCAAAGATCAAGTGAAAGTGCTGAACTAACTTTTTCCTCCATATCTCGGAAGTGGCTCAAGTTATCTTGAAACTTAGTACATATTATGCATGTTCTACCTGAAAGTGATTATCTTATGAATTTTAGGGTCAAGGGCCAGATGAAAATGGTAACAATTTACTATTCAATTCAGAAATTGCACTTTTTTTCCACACCTGTACCTTGAAAATTACTCAATGCCTAAATGTATGAATGGGTCAGAGTCAAGTTAAAGTCCTTAAATCCCTAGATACATGCTCTCCTATTCATCGAATTAAACCTAGGTCAAGGAAGGTGAACATTCAACACATTTGTGACAAACTTGTCATTTCAATATTTTGCCAATTTTGTGAAAATGTAATCACACATTGTCCACATGTACCATCTAGACCTATTGGGAAAATCATGCATTACGGCGGAGGCATGCCAGTCGCCAAAGCGACATTTCTAGTTGTTTTTGTTTTTGGATAAGGAAAGCTTCCTGATTTCATGAGTGCCGTAATCTCTATCTGATTTTAGAGCAAATTTTCTTTGTTGTGCATAAAACATTTTCCTCTTTCTTAGGAGATTTAATTGTAACTGCTCCAGAATTCCCCTCAAAAGAGTCACAGTAGATTGTTTCAACAGCCAATTATCATTTTTGTCTCGCCCACCGGAGGTGAAGGCGAGACTAAGGGATCCAAATGGCGTCCGTCCGTCGTCCGTCGTCCGTCCGTCGTCCGTCCGTCGTCCGTCCGTCGTCCGTCCGTCGTCCGTCCGTCGTCCGTCCGTCGTCCGTCACAAATGTTAAAGTTTACCTGCAAGACTCTCTTATGATGCATAACTTGGCATCTGTTACAGCAATGGCAGCCACACTTGGGTGATAGAAGCACTAGGGGTATCTTCATGTTATGGTGTTGTCAGAGGTCATATGATGATGTCAAAGGTCATTTGAGGTCATAAATTAAAGAGTATGTGCAAGACTCTCTTTTCTATGTTAAAGTTTACCTGCAAGACTCTCTTTTGACAAATAACTTCACATAAGTTGCTTGGATTACAACCTAACTTGGGTCATAGATGCACTGGGGGTACCTTCATGTTATGGTGCCGTTGGAGGTCACAGGATAAGGTCAAAGGTCATTTGAGGTCAAACGTTAAAGTTTACTTGCAAGACTCTCTTATCACATGTAACTCGACACATGTTGCTACAATGGCAATCAAACTTGGGTGATGGATGCACTAGGGGTACCTTCATGTTATGGTGCCGTAAGAGGTCACATGATAAGGTCAAAGGTCATTTGAGGTCATACGTTTAAGTTTACTTGCAAGACTCTCTTATCACACGTAACTCAGCACATGTTGCTACAATGGCAATCAAACTTGGGTGATGGTAGATGTCTCTTGGGAAGTTGAAGGTAACCACAAGGTCAAAGGTTACAGACAGGGGTCAACGAACTTTTAGGGCCCAATGTTAAGTTTTTAGGGCACATTTCGTTTATGGCTCATAACTTTTGATCCCTTTGTCCGTTTGTGACCAAACTTCGATGGAAGATGTCCCTTGGGGAGGTGAAGGTCGTCACAAGGTCAAAGGTCACAGACGGGTCAACAAACTTTTAGGGCCCAATGTTATTTTTTAGGGCACGTTTTGATTGTGGCTCTTAACTTTTGATCCCTATGTCCGTATGTGACCAAACTTGGACGGTAGATGTCCCTTGGGGAGTTAAAGGTCATCACAAGGTCAAAGGTCACAGAAAGGGGTCAACAAATTTTTAGGGCCCAATGTTAAGTTTTTATGGCGCGTTTCGATTATGGCTCATTACTTTTGATCCCTTTGTCCGTTTGTGACCAAACTTGGATGGTGAATGTCCCTTAGGGTGTTGAAGGTCACCACAAGGTCAAAGGTCATAAGCAGGTCAATTAACTTGTGGGAGTTATAAAAAATATTAATTCCTTGTACGCGAATGGGCGAGACACAATTCGGCGATTGCCTTGTTAATTTACTTGTATTGTAATGTTTATCCTTGATAAGAAGGGAAGTTATGCTTACATAGTAGTGAAGAACTTTACTAATCTGTTTTTAAACACAGATGGGACAATATACCATTTTTTTTAACTGCAATGTTTAACTCTGGCTTGTCTGCAGACTGTTCTGAAGGTACCTTGTGTGGGTAGTTCTTATTAAATGCCCTCACTGATGTGCATTGTATGTTTACTGTATTTTCTGTAGAGTTTGATATTCTGCTTCACCCCAAAGTTGTCTCCTCTTTTTGTCACGCCATCATCCTACAGGGACAGGAGGACTGTTGCCGTGACTACCCCGTCTCATTCCACAAGGTGAGCCCCAACGGTCTCTACATGATGGAGTATGCGGTGTACCACATGCGCCCCTTTGGCATCGGCACGTACATGTGCCCCGCCCTGCAAGATGGCGGGGTAGGGGACCAGGTCGCCGCCCCCATCCCTCCAAAGGAGCAGCAGGCGGAAGGAGAGAAAGTGAGCGTGGAAGGTGGGGATAATACCCAAGACGAGCAGGCGGACACTGCGTTAAGAGTAGAGGTGAACAGTGGGCAGAAGGTATAGGAGACCTGGCAAGCCACGCCTCCGCCAATCAAGGGAATTACAGTGTGGCACACTTGTTTGATGTAGAGGGGAACCAAATTACGACGAGGACCTAAAAACGATGATGATTACCAAGGTTGTTACATCGAGTTGCTTCACAATCTCACGGCTCAAAAAAAAATGAAATAAAATAGATAAATATATAAAAGATAAAGAGTTGGGACCTCCAAATTCACCTTGTTACAAGAAGGTTTTGTTATATCTGATGTCATTAGAACTAGGTTCCACTGTATTAAAGTCTTGACCTGATGTTGGATTCTGTAAAGTTCTTGAAGGTTCTATGGTTGTGTTTTATCTAATCATGTTTCATTTAATCCCCATTTTCTCAATCATCATGCCTGAACATTCATTTTCCAAATCGTTTTTTATAGCCATGATGACAATCCTCATCCTTCAAGGGATTTCACTGTAGCGTTACACAAAATAAGAAATAAACATTGTTACTTTAGTGTAGAGAAGCAACAGATTACTACAATCAATGTGTACATTCCTTTTGCTTCTAAACTGTTCAGAATTAGAAAAATGCTTGCCTTAGAAATGATATAACTTAATAAGATCAAAAGAGTAGAGCAAAAGGGGATGTGAGCTATGAAGTGCCATGTAAAAAAGAAAGCATTCTCAACTTTATTTCCCCAACCTTAAGTTAAGTTTGCCTCCCTGCATACTGCATGCACATATTATTTTTATATTCGTGGTAAAGATTTCTTATTTCAGTCTGTGTGTGTGTGTGTGTGTGTGTGTGTGTGTGTGTGTGTGTGTGTGTGTAAGCGCACAGTCACTGTCAAGCTACTAACACTCAAAAGTAATACACGGAGTATTTGAATTGTCTCATCATTTTCTTCTCCTCTTCAAATGTTGAAGAATCAACATTCCATGCATGCCATTTCCACTAAACTTTTCAAAATGCTGGAAGTGCAGCTATGATCTCTGAGGTTCATTGAGGTTTCTTGTTCTTGCTCTGTTAATGCCACTATACGAGGACAATCATTGCAAAGAAACTCGCCATTACAGAGTCCATGGGACCAAAACATACAATGTACATGTGTTGCCATCTCTAATATCGAATCATCATCTTTAAGTTTCCCTTTGAGGAGGTGTGTCTGCTCGGAATAATTCCAATCAGGGAAATTATATTTTTTCCTTCTCCTAGAACATTTTTTTCTGAAGAGAGAGAGAATGAAAGAGAGAATGAGCAAGGAAGAGAGTGAGAATGTTTGTGTGTGTTGCTTTCTGTCTGTCTCTGTGTCTGTGGGTATGTGTGTGTTCATAATAGAGACAGAGTGGGGGGGGGGTGGGGAACACTCTCTTTCTCATTTGAATTATCCTGTGTGCAATGCTGATTCTACATACAGTACGCCAGATATTTTGCAGTGTTATAATTTTTGTGAAGCTTGTATGCCTACTCACATTTTCCAAAATTAATGACGCTCAAAAATGTTGCAGAATTGCAATGCATGCTATTAACACTATGATGAGAGAAACTTTCTTTTCTCTTGAAAGCAATAAGATTTATTTCTTAGTACATCACTGACGATTCTTCATCATGAATCAAAGCTACTCATGAAAAACGACTTGCAATTTCAAATTTCAAAATCACTTTCTCGGGAAATATATGTATGGTATATACAGTATACAGTATGACTCTTTATGCCAAGTTGCTACAAGTCCACTGTAGAAAATATGGTTACAGTTCGATATTCCGAAGGTTTGTTATTCCGAAGGTTCGTTATTCCTAAAGTTCGTTATTCCGAAGATTCGTTATTCCGAAGGTTCGTTAATCCGAAAATGAAATAAGGTTCGTTATTCCAAAGGCTCGTTAATCCGAAAATGAAACAAAGCTCATTATTCGGAAGGTTAGTTACGGACCCAATTTCTTTGTCGGATCAACGAACCTTCGGAATAACGAACCCTATTTCATTTTCAGATTAACGAACCTTCGGAATAACGAACAGCACCCAGAAAATATATGGACTTCATTCAGTTATACTGATAATTTGTTGATTTCTTGAAGTGTACATATGTATAATGTATAGTTTTATACTCAGTACATCTATTACAGATGGATAGTGAGGTAGTGAATGCATGTGGGTTGAAAGAAAAAGAAAAAACTTTATATGTATTGTATGTTCAAGGGTTAATTTCTTTCTTTTTTATCAAGTGCAGATGGTGTCTAGACAGTGTGTATACCACTTTCAATTGAATGCATCTAAATTTTTGTTGTTGATGATACAGTTTTCAAATTGTGTAAGTCTCTAAATGTACATGTAAACCATATTTGTTGTGATACCATGCCTTTGAAGTGCCAATAACATAATAAGGAAAAAAATAGAAATGGCTGTAAGGTATTTATTTTCCTTGTTGGAATTTGTGTACCCACAGACATGGCCCCTGGTGTGTGCTGTTTTAGTTATTATGCTGTAACTGTCAAGGAATAGAACATAATGATTTTAATTCAACCAATCTTGTCACATAACTGGTCATCTTGTAACAATTTTTTATGCCTCCGCCACGAAGTGGTGCCGGAGGCATTATGTTTTCGGGTTGTCCGTCCGTCCGTACGTACGTCCGTACGTCCGTCCGCTTTCGTTTACGCGATAACTTGAGTAATATTGACTGGAATTTTACCAAACTTGTTCCAAGTATGAAGTATGATGGGGCAATTATTTGATTAGATTTTGGGTGAAATCGGCTGAAGGTCAAAGGTCAAAGGTCAAGGTCAAATCATGAAATTGTATCTGTTTACGCGATAACTCAAGACTGGATCGAGCAAATTTCACCAAACTTTGTTGGAGGATAATGTATGATAGGACAATTACTTGATTAGTTTTTCAGTGAAATCGGACAGAGGTCAAAGGTCAAAGATCAAGGTCAAATCCTAAAATTCATCTGCTTATGTGATAACTCGAAACTGGATGAAGCAGCTTTCACCAAACTTGGTCCAAGGATGATGTATGATGTGACAATAAGTTGAGTAGACTTTAGTTACATTGGCAAGAGGTCAAAGGTCAAAAGGTCAAGGTCAAATGCTATAAATGTTACAATTTCCCCCATATCTATGCAATTCCCAAAGGTATTTTCTTGAAACTTGGTGTGGACATGTACTACTGCGTAGAGATTCTCCAGAGAGGGTTTCACGTCATAAGGTCAAAGGTCAAAAGGTCAAAGGTCTAAGGTTAGGTGAAAATGTTGCATTATCACTTTTCTCGCAAATGGTTCAATGTATCTTTGTGGAACTTGGTACATACGCATGTACTGACGGGCAGGGATTATCTAGGGAATTTAGGGGTCATGAGTCAATAGTCAAGGGGTCAAAGGTCAAGGTCAACTCCTCAAAATTTTACTATTTCCCTCATATACTACATGTAGTATATGCAATGTTTGCATTATTACTTTCAAAACTTAATACATGCATTACCTGATGGAGATTCTCTGGGAAATTTCCAGCCAGAAGGTCAAAGGTCAAAGGTTAAGGGTCAAAGGCTAGGTTTCAATGCCTCCCCCCCGCCCCCCCCCCCCCCCCCAAAGGAAAAAAAAATGTTTTGTACCGTTATTACACTCTTTCTTCATACCTTGGAAATTACTCATTGCATAAACTTACAAAAAGGTCCGTCAGAATGCAAGTAAAAATTCTCAATTCCCCAAATATGTGTACCTACACTCCTAGAAAAATATAGCAAACCCAGTTCAAGACATTTCTGACAAACCTGCCATTTCAATATTTTGCCAGTTATGTGAAACTGTCATGGATCACACATTGTGAAGACATTGTACTATACGCTTATTGGGAGAATCATGCATTATGGCGGAGGCATCAGTCGCCATAGCGACATTTCTAGTTTTTTTTTTTAATCTGAAAGTATGGTAATGAATTGTAAAGGAATTTGTTGCTACAAGGTCAGTAATTGTGATCAAGTGAGTCCTTGTAAAGGAAAGGAGAGTAGTGTGTTGAAAAAAAAAGCTGGTATTATATGAATGAGGAAGGATTAATTTTGTGCAGATTTTTCAATTTCTGATATTTTCTCTCACCAAAAGCCACAGCAACAGCAAATGAATAAATCAATTTAAAATGATGGCATGCCATACCAGTTTATCCAAAAAAAATATTTTGCCATACAGAATCCTTGACTCCTTTAACCCACTGAAGACAAGTCCCGAGTGTACTCGGGCTCGTGTCTATGGGCAATTCCACGGTAACTGACGTTACGCGTAAGGATTTTCATGAAATTGTTTACGTTGTAGTTTTGTGAATGAAAGCACCTGGGGCTTGCAATTAGCATTGATGAATGAGTTCATGAGAATGAAGAAATTGGTGGAAAGTTTTTCTCTCAAACTGCATTTCTTCTCAGATAGCAAGTGAAAATGTGTCGGTAACTGACGTTACAGAGAAAGGACATGGAAAATTATGGTGTAGATTTAAATGGAAATATCTCATGTCCCTGACTTCTAGCCTTTATGTGGTTAATATGGCAATACACCTAAGTTCTTAGGAACAGGTGTGCAAAATAATGTGCACCCTAGATATTTCCTTTTAGCACCATGCCAGTTTCAGTGAAGGCATGATGGTAACTGATGTTACGCTTACATTTGCCATAGGGTTTACACAGGCAAAATCATGGTTGGGAGTAGTTTTGTGATATTTCATAATTCTGACCTTTCAGAATGATTTGCTTGATATGGAATCATACCTTGGTTCATCAATTATAAATACACAAATGAAGTGAAACATTAGTCCATTTTCTTTGTGTTCTGTGAAAACTTAAAGGTAAACATGTCAGTAACTGACGTTATACATACTTTTGCTATGGGGTTTACAGAGAACTAATTTATTTAACAGGTTATTACAGTGTATACTGCTGCAGTATACCAGTAACAATCCCAGGCAATTACTTAGCAACAAATTAAAACAAAATCTAAAGACACAAATGGGGTGGGGCCCTTAGGGGGCAACCCCCCCCCCCCCCATGCCATAGCACAGTTGGGCAAATATAATGTAAATGCACCAGAGGATATTTCTTGACATTTGTCTTAAGATTGAATGCTTATTCAACAGTAATGATTACACAGAGCCATTTAGATTCAGCAGTTCCAAGTATAAATATATATTGACATAACTAAGGGTTTTTTTTTAATGAATAGGAAAGTTTCTATCTAGAGTGCCCCACCCCTAATACCCTACAGTACTACATGTACACAAAACACGGATATTTTTGTGTGTGAAAAAAAAAAATATCTTTAAGGTAATGGGGAAAAAACAAATATCAACTCATAAATATGCATAAATATGTATGAAATCTACTATAATATATTTCTTTTTCTCTTCTGTATTTTACTTCTCCTTCAAGGCATTATTAGGGCCATAAATAACAAAAAAAAAATGATCTCCATCATCAATTGATTTAAATGAAAAGTGTTGCACTACGTGTTAATATTTCTCTGTGAAGAAGAAACATTATTGGTTTATTCCTTGCTTGAAGGAATATAACTGTTTTTCTTTTCCTTTTCAATGATATATATATCAAGACTTGCAAATACATCCCAGATACCAAGAAATAGGACTTTGCAACAAAAGAATTCTAAGATCAATATAAACAAATCTTCCTGTTCATAATTATCATGAATTACAAAATGTCCCTGCATGAATGAAATAAAGTAATAAACAAATATGAAAAAAAAAGACTTTAACCCCAGAATCACCTCTCACTTTGAGCAACATCAGTGTTAAGTTTCAAACAGTAACGAGTACATGCCTTATGTACCATAATACAAGATGTGCCACATTAACTAAACCACACATTTAAGTGCAAGCGAAGAAATGTCTGTTTGTGCATTTGCTTTGAGGTACAATGTAGAAACTTCACTAAGCTTCCTGAAAAAAAGAAAAATGCTAGCAATAGCAATCATTAGTAAAGATTATAAAACTGTTGGTATACAGCTGTACACAAGCTTTGTATAGAAAAGGTGGTTACCATGCGACCGCGTCATTGATTACGTAGGCCTACAAACTTTGGTAGCTTAATCATCCCGTAGGACTGGGAATGTACTGTATAGTAATTTGAGTGCATATATTGCATGTGGTAAGCCTAAACTTCCAGATGATTTAACCTTAAACTTGTGCTGAATCAAAAATCAAAAGCTCAAGTCCCCCCCCCCCCAAAAAAAAAGCTAATTATGATAAATAAATAAATAAATTAATTAAAAAAAATAAAATAAAATGAAAAAAACAAAATGTATCCATGGACATACCATGGTGATGACATCATTCCCTATCAAAGGGATTGCTGCTCTTTGTTGATAACCTTTGACTTCCCAGATGTATTGAAATGGCCTAAAGTCAAAAAATTTACCTCAGTTATAATTACTGTCATGGTAACTGACGTTACATACTCGTGTATGACGTTTCGGTAACTGACGTTACACATTTTGAAGTGTTCATTTTGACTCTCCAGTATGCCAAGTATCCTTATTTATGGTATTAAAAGGAAGGCATATGGGCATACATTAGAAATCCCAAGTTACATCATACAGCTCACTTTCTTTGATGAATAAAGTTAAAAATTCCTTGTTTTTGGTAACTGACGTTACACCCATCATTGTCAAACTAATTAAAAGTTTTTATCAAATTTTTTAAAGCAACCAGCTTTTTTTTCTATCGTGTGGTAAAAGACTTCTCTGGTAACTGCATACATATAAAAGATTGTTGTTTAGAGTACCAGTAAAGTGGATATACAGAGAGTAAGTTATGTGACAATACACTCTTTTTACCATTGAGTTATAGGTATATTATGGCAGCCATTTTGAAAATCAAAATGGCCGCTTTTATTGAAAAATATAATGATTCTTAAAACTTCAACTCAAGTATTGTCTGAAAATGTATGGTGTTTGAAACAAATATCAGTTTGAATTTTTGGCACCTGTGTCCTATATACCATGGAATTGCCCCTATGGGAAATGCATGTTGTAGCAAAATCAGCCCGTCCTCGACGGGTTAACACTGAACCATGGCTGCACCACTTACTCCACCTCCAGTAGTTGAGAAGTGTCACAGTCATGTACATTAGTAGCGCACAATGGGGTTCCATGGTCATCTATTTTTGCAATGAATATGCATGCGGTAATCATTGTTACCTATTGATCGCACAATCGATTCCAATCCATAATATAACACCGCTTTAACTTTGCTTGGCTGTTACACAAGAATTGTTTGTCTTGTTTTAACTTTAGAGTCAGTTACTGCCCTCTCGTCTTTAGTCTTCAGAAAAATCTGACACCATTAAAGAGATAGTACAGTTTTGGTTGAGATGAGAAATAGGCTTTCAAATTTTTGCAAGATACCAAGAAAACACTTATGATATAGCACAGAGCATACCATTTTAAGAGGAATTCAAAGTTTATTTGATGAAAATCAGGTTTGGAATAACTGAAACATCCAAAAACAAAGTAAAACAAAGCAATCATTACAAAGTGTGGGTCCCACACTTTGTAACGATCGTTCTTTTTTGGATATCTCAGCCATTTCAAAACCAATTTTTATCAAATAAACGTTGAATTCCTCATAAAATTGCATGCTCTTTCAAATTTCATACGAGATTTCTCATTATCTCACCTAAAAATGTTAGAAACCTGAAATTAGGTCTCAACCAGAACTGTACGATCCCTTTAATATAGCACCTTGCAAAGCCTGCAAACTGAATGCTTTGATTAAATGGATTATATTTTTTTTAATCATTTACAGTTCTAAATGCAGCTTGGGTATTTGAATATTTGCACATACACTGTATATAGATAGTGGCATGCTTTTATCGAACATCATTCATAAAATTTCACACGTCGTACCGTCACTGTGCAGTGCAGGTTCAATTGTTTGCAGAACACAGGTGGTATTGATTTGAAGGGTAGGAAATGAGAGGCTACAACTGTACACGTTGCTGTAGACTACAAGCTCTTTTACAGTGAGATTTATGCCTGCTGTGTCTAGCGAAGCACCAACTAAGGCCTGAGGATACAGCAGGCAAAAGGCAATAAGTACCAAATGATCATTATTGATTTCATGGACCGTGGAGACATCCATGCTGCCCTAATTCAAATCGGTGAACTTTTATCCCAGAAACAGGTGAAAAATTGCAAGGATGGAGGGGAGGGAGGAGTGGGGGAGGGGAATGGAATTTGAGGGGGTGGGAAAGGGGACCAGTTGACTAATAACAAGAAAATCATGTCCTCATAAAAGGGGTGACATGGACAGGTGGCAATTTTATAACAAAATTCACATAATAGGCATTCTCACATCAGCCCGATGTCTCGAAATAACGTGCTATTTTCTGACTTGGGAAATTATCCCGATCACAACATAGCGCGCTATTTGATAATGTGAACACAAATTAGCACGCTAATTGTATCGCTCTGTTTGAGAAAATTTCTCGAGTCCAACTCGGGAAATTTCTGAAATAGTGAGATAGTAGCGCGCTATTTGATAATGTGAAAACGACTCGAGAAATTCGCGCGATGCATCCCATCATGCCTAGCGTGTGTGACCCGATCGATCAAGGCAAACTGCACACAAATCATGAGGAATTTTTGAGATGGCACACACATTACTGATGCTGTTTGCACATACTCAGCTGTCGAATTAGCTCGAAAAAAATTTGGGCTAATTCTCTTCGGGCTGATGTGAATTAGAAATGAAATAGCGCGCTAATTCGCAATCGCGAAAAATATCTTGAGCTTGGATTCTTATCGGGCTGATGTGAAAACGCCTGTTGACTGTAATTACTGTATATTCATTCCAATGATATGATGTTTCCAAAAGCTTGATACATGAATAAAGGCCAGTTGTACATGATATTTCTCCCCGTAATTGATAAAGGATATTAAAAAAAAGAAGAAGCTTTGATTCCATCTTAATGGATTGTGTCCTTTGAAAACTTTTAAAAGGGAGAGAGACGGTTTCTGCTTGTATTGTGTTCAGGTACTCAAGATTACATTAGTCATAATCATCAGTTTAGCGATACATGCATTCTGTAAATACCATCACATTTCCTGACTTGATGCGTTAGGTCATCTCTAACGTCAATGTTGTGTGTACAACTACTTTGGAATTTCCTTTTTTTTTTCTTCTGCTTTTATCAGGTTGTGTCATTTTCACTTCAAATAAGGTAAAAAACAAACTGCTGCCATGTGTGTTCGATTTCAGTTCATGTGACTCATGCAGTACCATTAAGACTGCCTTTTGCGATGGGAAGAATCATTGAGGGCAGGGCATTATTAGAATACTATTTATTCTTGTACATTGTATGATCAAACAACTCAGCAATTTTGCAGAGATCTATGGAGTTTGACTCATCCTTAGCCATCCGTATCTGCCTTTTCGGCTTGCTTTTGAGGGCACACCAAGTTTACTTTTTCTCTTTCTCTGCATTGATGGAAAATGAGGGACAATGGAACATGCAGCTATAGATGATAAGCTGTTGATGGCAGAGAGTCGGTCTCATGTGGGGGAATGTTTTGAACTCAGTCCTTAACTCTTTATGTGCCATGTTGTAAACTCCCTGTGTGCCACCTTATTTTGAGATTGCAACGTAGTCATGCTTTGGGAAGACATTTACTGGCAAATCCAGTAGGAAACATCCCTTTTATGGTCATTTACCACATTAAACGCACACTACATGTGACAAGAATGGAATTGTGAGAAACGCTTTCATTGTACTGCGGCATTTGGCAATTTATCGATCGGTTTGGGCGGGTTTGTGCATTTGAGCAGAATATGCAAAGTTGACATGCCGTCCACTGAGTCGGATGTGCAAACGTGGCACATAAAGATGTTAATCAGAGCCATGAGGATTTCTATCACAATACGCATATAATTATGAAGAATGCTAGGGAAAATCCCAGGCAAAAGTGTATGATTTCATCCTTGCATGGATTGCCTGACATGTTGTATGGGGGGGGGGGGGGGGGGCATAGGAAGGGCGATATGGAGAGATGCTATGCAGATGTGCTATGGGTACTCGCTTGGTTGCCCATGCGACTGGCCTCGATGTACGTACACTAGATCTGGAGCACCATGAGCGGAGAACGGGTACATTTCCCCAATGCATGAACATTAAATTTGATGTAACAAGAGAAGTCAAAATTGAGACACAAAGGCATAACTCCGGTAGTAGACCGAGTGTGTCGCAATAAGTGTGTTGGTATTCTTTATATCTCAAGGAATGACTATTTGTACATTGCATGTAATGCGAGAACATTAAATTTGATCTCTCAAGAGAAGTCAAAATTGAGACACAAAGGCATAACTCTGGTAGTAGAACGAGTATGCCGCAATAAGTGTGTTGGTATTCTCCCAAGGAATGACTACTTTGTACATTGCAAGCAATGATATCGTGACCAAAGCGTGTGTTTTTAGCTCTCTTTTTTTGTTGTTGTTGCATGAAACAGTTGCAGATGTATCAAGGCTTTCTTGTATGTTATTGATGGAGATTGTAATTACGAAACAAAATCCAAATAAGAGTGGAGGTAACAGCTGGTGCTATCTGTTCCAGGGACTAAACAGCCAAGTGACCCAGCATACATATACCTAGATTTCCTCTGTTGGCCATAAAGATCAATGATATGTTTATTCTATGGTCAACAGACCAACATGGTAAAATTTGAAGGATGCCTAATTATGAAAACTCTAGCATGTAGCAAAAAAAAAAAAAAAAAAAAAAAAAAAAGTTGCTGAAAACTGCTTATCCAGTAGTGGCAAGCCAATGGAGTCAAAAGGGGCCTGAGCTTTCAAGCCAATGGAGTAAAATGGAGTCAAAATGGGCCTGAGCTTTCGATCCTAGCAGAATCTTCGTCAGAGGCAAAATGATGAAGATTCTGCTAGGATCTAAAACTCGAGCATGTGAAAAAATTTGTGGATTTTGTTTTACCTGCTATTGTAAAATGCAATTTCCAGCCATCTCTGTGTAGAGAAGCAATAGCAGTGCTAAAGATTCCACAGCCTATTATAGGCTTCAAGATATTGCCTGTATACAAAGTAGGAGTTGCAGTTCACACTGATGTTACTGATCTTCTATGCTTTGTGTGCGTATTGTCACAGATGTATTGAAACTAATTGTCGTTGAATATGCAGATTACCTACACAGCTGTATTCTCTGAACTCCTGAACATCAATTCAGTGGAAAAAACAGTTTGGATAATAAATTATGTTATTCCTGTTTAATAATGGCAAAAGATATGGCCATGTGGATGTTAAAGATGCAAGTACATTAAAAAAAAACTTACTAATATAGACGACTCAGCCTAGCGTCAACACAACAGTGTGAGGGTGTTGCCCTGATTAATAGTTATAATAATAATAATGATGATGATGATGATGATAATAATAATAATAATAATAATAATAATAATAATAATAATAATAATAATAGTAATATTAGTAACTCACATTCATATTGCACATAATAATCTGAGAGATTCTGTATGCACTTTATGTAACATCCATCTTATACATCAGGAAAAAGACAAGTTTTCAAAGATTTTACAAATTGCTTCGTGTCTGTGTGAGCCCTAAGTCTGTCTGACGACCTATCCCACAAAATAGGCACTGGAACAACAAAGGAAATATCTCCATATGAAGAGGTGGATGAAACTGGTATAGTATTACAACTTTGTAGTAAGTTAAAGCTTATCAGTAAAGCAGAGTTTTCTTAATGGTGTGTATGGAGCAATCATAGAATAAAGAAATAAGAAGATTTATTGATTACAACTCTATGACATAAAAGACGATTGATTGATACACAGTAACTTTTGCTACAGATAAGCCAATGCAGGCGATTCAACATGGGCGTAATTGAAATATATGAATTCCATTCAATGTTTTGACAGTAAATACATACACTTTGTATGTTCTGATTTGCTGATCTCAGCTTGTCGATGAAGGGTGCCATTTAGATACACATTTCTTGTCATCTGTTTCAGATATATGGTGGTATTAACACATGTTTTCTTCTCCATGTGCCAATTATTCTGTCTTGCCTCATTTTCTTGCTTAAGTTTTCTATCGCTGTAAGGAGGGTATTAAAGGTGATGCTGAAATTTCTGATGTTGCTCATGTCAACTTCCCCAAAGTGTCTTTGATATGTGTGTCGACTTTGTGTACAAAAATGTATTTGTAAGGTGAACAAATTGTCTGATTCTTATTCCATACTTCCATTCTGGTCAAAATCTATGATGTTTATGCTCTTGGTTATGAAGAATGAAATGGAAATAAAGTATCAAACAGTGTCTATAAAAGTATGTAAAATCATCAATCTGGCATCTTTTTGTTCTCAGTTGTACTGTGTACCATCTAACTACAGAGTCGGGTGCTTGGAATCATGATAATTGTGATGATGATTACCATGGCAATGATTTTGATGATGATGATGATGATAAAAAATTTTTTTTTCAATTTTAAAATCAGTTTATTTCATGATTATGATTGATGATTTTTACGATGGTGATGACTTTGATGATAATGATGATGATGATGATAATGATGTTGATTTTTTTATTTCAATTTCAATATCAGTTTATTTCATGATTATAATTGATGATTTTGATGATGATGGTGATGATGATAATCTAAATAGAAGTAGTAGTAGTAGTAGTAGTGGTAGTAGTAATACTAATAATAATGATAAAGATGATGATGATAATAATAATAATAATAATAATAATAATAATAATAATAATAATGATAATAATAGACACCCTCATCATCATCATCATCTTTCTGAATTACATATTTTCTCTGGTTCTTTTGAATTCGACTAAGGTGAGATTGACTCTCTGTGTAACGATATGCACTACACTAGACCACCCAAAATGCACTTGAAGAGTTTGTTCGCAAAAACCGATAAGTCCATATTTGCCAAATGGAGATATTTGCGATTAAAGGTCAGGATAAATAAAGAGAATGATAAGAAATTTTTTGCTTCTTTGGACCATAACTTCAAAAATGTACCTTTATATGTAGTGACCAATATATCATTTAAAAGGTATTATTTTGTACTTTTTGACAGAGACCGTACTTCAAAATCTTCAAAAATGGACTTGCGGTTTTTGCGAACAAATCTTCACTTTGATATCATCTCATGCACCTTGTTTGTCTGTCCAATAACTTTTTTGATACAGTGGGCAGGGGGGGGGGGGAGCTGGAACTGAGATTTGAGTGCAAGTCTTGCGAGCCATTCCTTCCTCCAATTCTGGTGGGAGATTGATTCAGCGTCACCATGTAAGCTGGAGTTGCTCCTGGGAGTCTATACTTTCCGTGTTTTATCCACTTTTAATGGCTTGAGGCGTTTGAGATTGAAGCTGCTGAAAAACAAAGAAATAATCCAAATTCAACGTGATCTTTGTAATAATTTCTTTTAAAACTTTTTCTTGTTATGCAACAAGTGCAGTATCATTGAAGAGATACATTTTTTTGGGGGGGGGCGGGGATATAATGACTAATAAAAAAAAAAACAACTTTAAAAATGGTGTTTGTTAGTTTTTGCATTCAAACTCTTCATATGCATCAAAATTGCACCAAAAAAAAAAAACCCAATGCACACATGCAAAAGACACTAACCAGGGAGGTGAGACTCACCTCCCTGCAGTAACTAGCTCGCAATTATAAAACAAAACAAAAATCAAATGCTCAATTTTACTGTTTTGAGGGCTTTGTTTTGTGTTCTGTTATGTTTTGTTTTGTTAGTTTGCTTTTTGTTTGTTTGTTCGGTTGGTTGGTTGGCTGGTTGGTTGTTGTTGTTTTTTTTTTTTCCTTTACTAGCCTCATTACTTGAATTTCTTTCATTGTCAGTACTTATTCTTACTGCAGTCACAGTTACAGATGTTTAAGTACTATAAGTGGTCCTTGGTGCATTTCCTGAAAATCCATCTTTTTATGTGTCTTTATTTAATTAGTATTACAATCGTTTGTTGTTGTTTTTCCCACTAAATAAAATTTTGCACGATGAAGATTTGAGAGCGTCAGATTATGGTAGCAGCTGCTCATGTGCTGCAGCTGTATAAGTTCTCTGGCGCTGATGCAGGTTTGATGATGATATAAACGACTCCCTCTTTTGTTTAGAGTGAGTATAATAATCTTGATCGGAGGGCGCCCAGTTCTAACTTGTGTCATCAGAGGAAAGACTGCCGTGAGTTTAAATAATTGCTGAAGCATTCCACACAGTTGGTGGTTAACATGGCGTGTTGTAGCTACCATCTGGGTCAAACTTTCTGCTTCTAGAGCACTGGAATGCCCATTCAAGTTGTGCAGGTTCTGTGATCATTTGTGTAATTACGCAAGTAACTTTTTTGGACAACATTTTGTCAGACTATGGTTTTAAGTGGTAACTATTGTATTGGCTATATACACTCCTCGCATTTAGTGGTCTTCTGAAGTTGATATCTGGGACAAAATTAGAAATTTATTTCGCTATTGTATGCCAATTCCATTTGTATCTTCAAAAGCCCTTTAATGTCATTGAAATAAAGTGAAAAAAAAACCCGCAAGTAAAAATGGTCACGGATTTGTTATAGTTAACGAGGTGTAGATTGCGGAAAGTGTAATAACGGGATATTTTTATGTCTCCGCGTCCCAGACCCTAGCGTGCTGAGCACCCAATTGCCTCAGTAGGCGTTTTCACATCAGCCCGATAAAAATCCAAGCTCGAGATATTTTTCGCGATCGCACATTAGCGCGCTATTTCATTTCCTATTCACATCAGCCCGAAGAAAATTCGCCCGAAATCTTTTTTCGAGCTATTGTAATTCGACAGCTGAGCATGCGCAAACAGTGTAGGGTATACCAGCAGAGCGCACGCTTTCGGGTCACACACGCTAGGCATGATGGGATGCATCGCGCTAATATCTTGAGGCGATCAATAGCGCGCTAGTTCGCTATGTTATCCCGCTATTTTTCAGAAATTGCCCGAGTTGGACTCGAGAAATGTTCTCTATAGGCGTTTTCACATTAGCCCGATGTTTCGAAATAGCGCGCTATTCTTCTGACTTAGGACATTAAAAGATATCTCGAGCTTGGATTTTTATCGGGCTGATGTGAAAACGCCTAATCAGAGCGATACAATTAGGGCGCCAATTTGTGTTCACATTATCAAATAGCGCGCTATTTCGTGATCGGGTTAATTTCCCAAGTCAGAAAATAGCGCGCTATTTCGAAACATCGGGCTGATGTGAAAACGTCTAGTGGGACATGTAACCAGCCGAGACTGACCTCAAAAATCTGTAACCATTTGTAAAATATGTATTTTGCAAGTAACTACTGTGTAAACTGGAAAACATTTAGCAGACTATGGTTTTGAGCGGCAACTAATGGCTGGCCGCTTGTTGCCTTTGGGTTTTTAAACTTGATATTTGGGACAAATGTAGGTATTTACTATTGCATGCCATGTGCCAAAATTTCGTCTGTATCCCCGACATCAATTTTCTTTATTTTTTTCATTTGGAAAATGGAACAAAAATGGGGGAAAAAAAAACACAAGTAAAAAGGTAACTGATTCTGATAAGATGTAGATTGCGGGAAAGTTTGTTTGATAAATTCATTTTATGTCTCTTGCAGATCTATAGCTTAATCATCCAGTCTATGACCAAGCATGCGGGGAACCCAATTGTCTTGTGTGGCATGTAACCAACGAGACTAATCCACCCGCAGACACCCACAGAACTGACCATGGAGCCATATGAATTCGACGGTTATAGGGGGCTCCCCTGCCGCACTTCACATTGGTCAACACAATGCAGACGACTTAATCCTTGGTAATGCTTCTAGATTTTTGAGGAGTGACGTCTTAAAAGCTCTTCATAGATTTGAATTGGTTGCCTCTCTTCTCCATGCAATATAACTTTATGCATGTCTTATGATCTAAAAAAAAGGCAAATGACTGCGAACCAGTTTTGCTTTTTAATACTTTCAGGTAGAGCTGCTGTTGGAATCGTTTGTTCTATTTCCATGTAGGTAATCCTATTCATACTGAGATTTCCATGCACTATCGATTTTTGGCATTTCTGACGGACTATTATATCTTAGTCTTGAAGCATAAGAAAATAAAAGAATCAAATCTTAAGTGGCTACACTAATTGCTTCATGGACTTCTTGTTGATGTCTGGTACATTGAGTTCATTGCAATAAAGGAAGAAAAATAATGTTACAAAATGAGAATAAAGTTTATTTTTAAAACTTCGGTTTAGTCTTGTAATTTCAGAGTATGCAAAATGAGAAACACCCGTTTTACTTTGTATAAAAATACAAAATGAAATTGTGGTCTAAGAGTGTAAGAATGCAGACCCAGAGGTGCGGTGTCACAGTGCTAAGTGTGCACTGTGACACCAGCACCCTCTGGATTCTGCACTCTTGCACTAGACCCCAATTCATTTTGTATACAGAGTATACAAAATAAAATGGAAACATGAATCAATTTTAAGTCTTGTAATTTCAAGGGTGCCATGTGTGACGGTGCAGTGTATGAAATGTCCCGTTCCAAACTGTAAAAGGAGGCTTCTTTCATTTTTCGCAAACTGGGCAAAATCGAAAACAATCAACATCTGTGGTGTGACGGGAGTGTGCCAGACCCCGGGGGTGTGGCGTGATGGGAGTGTGCCACGACCCCGGGGGTGTGGCGTGACGGGAGTGTGCCAGACCCCCTATTTTTCCCGGGGGGGGGGGGGAGTTTGCAAGATCCAGGGGGTGTGGTGCGATCCCCTCTTTTTCCATTGGGGGGAGGTTTGCAAGATCCAGGGGTGTGGTGCGATCCCCTCTTTTTCCCTGGGGGGGGGGGGGTGGTGCAAGACCCAGGGGTGTGTGGTTTGACCCCCCCCCCCTCATTTTACTGTGTGGGGGGAGGGGGTAGTGCAAGACCCAGGGGGTGTGGTTTTACCCCCTCTTTATCCCTTCGGGAATGCAAGACTCAGGTGGTGTGGTGTGACCCCCTCTTTATCCCTCGGAGGGGGGGGGGGGTGCAAGACTCAGGTGGTGTGGTGTGACCCCCTCTTTTTCCCGTGGGGGCTGCAAGACTCAGGTGGTGTGGTGTGACCCCCTCTTTTTCCTGCGGGGGCTGCAAGACCCAGGTGGTGTGGTGTGACCCCCTCTTTTTCCCGCGGGGGGTGCAAGACCCAGGCGGTGTCGCGTGACTCACTCTTTTTCCCGTGGGGGGGGGGGGGGGCGGCGCAATGCCCAGGGGGTGTGGCGTGACAAGAGTGTGCCAGATCCAGGGGGTGTGGTGTGACCCCCTCTTTTTCCCGTGGGGGGGGGGGGGCGACGCAAGACCCAGTGGGTTTGACAATACAATACCATACAATACAATACAATACAATACAATACAATACAATTGGATCATTTATATAGCGCTCTTACACAGACAATGACTGCTTTCACAGCACTTTACAACAAAATTCAGTCACAGATTAGCATCAAAAAGGAAAGACTTAAGATTCTTCTTGAAGACATCAAGGGATGGGGAAATGCGGACGAACCGAGGTAGATCGTTCCCATGGGGGGTGCGAGTCCCAGGGGTGTTGTGTCACCCCTTTTTTCGGGGGTTGCAAGACCTATAGGGGATAGGTGTGAACCCCTTTTTGCCGGGTGGGAGGGGGTCGCAAGTCCCAGGGGGCTTGTTGTTACCGCCTTTTTTTTTTCTCTCGTGGTGGGGGGTTATACAAGACCAAGGGGGTGTGGTGTTACCTTATTTTACAGGGGGAACCATGGGATGTGGTGTTACCCACGCGGGGCAAAAACCGCAGGGTATATTGTGACCCTTGGTTTTTTTCTTGGGGGCGGGGGGGGGGGGGGGGGGAGTAACCTTTGTAAATGATGTGGCACTTTCCTTTCGGGGGGGGGGGATGGACGAGAACATAAGGAACATACGGAATTGTAATTTTTTGTCGTCAATTTCTTTGTTTTGTCATTCTATTTATTTGAAAGCACTCATTTTCATCAAATACGCTCATCGATTTTAGGAATATAGCCGTTCTAAATCAGTTTTGTTGTTGTTGTTGTTGTTGTTGGGTTTTTTTTGGGGGGGGGGATTGTTCGAATTTAACTAATATGACAACCGATTTCGTATTTGCGCAATCTAATTCTTATGGAATGTACAAACATTGTCGGCAATTGTTATTAAATTTTCGTGTTAACCTGTCTCCAGATCGTCCACGTATTCAAGTCCGCATAATAGAGGTGAACACGTTCTTATTTATAGGAGCATTTAAATCAAATTTGTAAAAGGCGTTCATTTCAGAAGTGAACTTATTTATTATAGTAGACGACAATGATCATGTAAAATGAAGATCACAAACACAGTTAGACGATCAGAGTGAAAATAAAGATGTCAACGGAAAATTATCAACCCAATATGATGATCATGATGAAAAGAAGGAATCATATTGAAGTTCACATAAAATGTCGTGCAAAAGAAGGATGTTCAGGAAAAGATAATGCTGGTCATGATGATGGAATTAAAGATAAAAAGTAAAAATCACTTTCAATAATTAAGTAGACAAATTCACACTCGCTTATAATGTGTATTTTAAAATTGAATGCTCAGTATTAAAGTCGATGGCTCCAAAGCGAAATTAAAATGTTTACATCAAAATAAGAACTTTATTACGGTTGATGTAGAACGAATTTATTACGTGCAATCGTCTGACCAAAGTTCCCAGAACAGTCCTTACGTCCTGAAAATAAGCAAAAAAAGATTTTTTTTACAGCAGCAACAAATACATTCGATGTAGCGTAATGAAGTAGAAGGCAATTATCGTGATGACACCGAAAGGAGAATTACAACAAGAAATAAAAATGGAAAGGTGAGAAATCAATCCCAACCTTCTTTGTGATCAACAAGATAATAACTTCACAAGTCCAGCACACAACGTCATTTAATTCTTTGGTTGCCCGTCAATAGATGGCGCGATTCTAAGAATGTGCTTCTGGCCAGCAGTTACTGTAAGTGGGATACACCAAGATACGTCGCATGCTATGACGAGTGTATGATGACTACTTCACTAGCAGTGCAACAGTAGATGGAACTCAAAAAGTACATAACTGTCAGTGCATACTGTACTGGAAACAAAACAATAAAGGTTATCAGAGCCATGGGTTGAATGCTTGTAAAAGTGATACGATTGTATCTCCCTATAGGCAAAATTTAAAGGAACTATAGGCCTATAGGCCTATGCAATGCAAATGCATGTCGACTTGTGTTGATTCATGATTTGTGGTCATTTAAATTTATCATACAAAAAGAAAACATTCCAGGACGTCCAGGGTGTCAGTTACACGCACCGCAGAAGAACGCTGATAAATCAACTCATACAAGGTCGACCACTTACAGCAACACTAGGCGTCAAACAATGACTAGTCCATTTGTGCTCAGTAATTGCACAGTGACCATTAGTTTTACAACTCTCCAACTTCAAACAGAGAAGTAAAAATAAAGTGTAAGAGCGTTCAGATGTTTGAAGTTTGCCTGTTACATCTACATATGTATCTTTGAAGTTGGAGTTGAATGATGTACATTGATGAACAATTTTGCAATTATTAAACATGTTGATGGTCTACAGGTAGTCAAATGTGGCTTGATCTGTATCATAGTGTATAGCCGTATTCACACAATTTCTTAATTTACCTAAGGGATAGGTAATAATTATGATATTGACTGGCCTTTCTTTCGGGAGGTACCAGATGAATATTGCCCGCACTGAAAACATATTGCCCTCGTCTTCGACTCGGGCAATATGCTTTCAGTTTGGGCAATATTTTCTGGTACCTCCCTCAGGGCCAGTCAATATCATATAAATAGTCATTTTAATATTTTTTCAAAGATTACCTCCCAAACCAGGATTCTGAATGTGACTTAATCTGTCAATCACTGCTAAGGTACTAATATGATCATCAGCAAAAGACATTGGAATGCAAGTTCCTTTAGACGGAACTCGCATGTTTCCCTACAATGTCTGTACGGTTCTTAATCACATCTCTGCTAAACATGGAAAATGCCAGTTTTGAAAACGTGCATGCATGTTTCTCTTTGCAACGTCTTTTGTTAATCATTAAACTTAGTAACATGGAAACATAAAAGTTAAGCTACTAAAAAGTTTATTACATGGGAAGGTGCATTCTATATGCATTAGGTCACAAGCAGTATCTTGATTTGGAAGGATTTTGTGGACGTATCCAAGTACTCTGAAGAAAAATAGTAGAAAACTACATGAAATATAAATAGAACGTATTTACATATTCATTTTGCCACATAATTAGTGATGTTGAGCCCGGTATCACGAACCAACACAAGTCAACATGCAATTGCATTGTATAGTTCCTCTAATGTATATAGCTTAAACACATTTAAACAAGCAAAATGCAACAACCAAGGCAGAATAATAAAGAAGAAAAGCAACATGTCTAAAGAGAAAGATACGAAATCATTTCAGCCTTGCTAATCACCAACAAAAATTCGACTATACAGGGATGCAAATTGAAAAAAAAAATACTTGTACTGGAAACAAAAAAATAAGATTCAATGAAAAGTATCATTTCCTTAACAGCATCCCTTCACGGAAGGTAATCAGAGCCTTAATCATCAGCTGTAAAAGGCAGCTATTGCAAAATCATAAGAGGAATTACAATACCATGAAATGTAAATGAAAATAGAAGCGAAATCAATTCCAGCCTTGTTAGACATAAATATATTATAAACAATCAACAATTTCACCAGCGGTACAGCAGTGGATGAGAAAAAAGAAAGCACAGTATACTGGAAACAACAACAACAACAACAACAAAATCTATGAAAAGTATCATTTCCGACCTTAATAGCGTCACATCATGGAAGGTTATCGGAGCCTATAATAATTTCACTATTAGTTTGAATGCATGTTAAAGGGATATTGTATTTCTCAAAACAAAACTGTACTCCATGCATATCATTATCTGCAGTTATGATATCAAACACATTTTTTTTTTTGGCAAGAAAAAAACAAAAGAAATTCAGAATAACTGTGAGAAGTAAAAGGCAACATTGTCAGGGACCGCGGTTCACCAAGGCAGGATAATAAAAATGAAAAGCAACATGTTTATAAATGACAAGATACGAAATCACTTCCAGCCTTGCTAATCACCAACAGAAATTCGACTATACAGGGATGCAAATTTAAAAAAAATAGAAGTAAAAGGCAACATTGTCAGAGACCGCGGAACCGGGCTGATTTCCTACAACTCCCCCCCCCCCCCCCCCAATTGTGGCTCTTAAAAAAGATTGGGCGAAGAAAATTTGATTTAAAAACATAAAACAATATAACCCATCATGACTCTCCGTTATAGTTTCCCCTGGAGGCAGGGGATGGGGGATGGCTCTGTACATTGTGGTGAGACGACATTTTTGCTTCAGACCTGCGACAAAAGTTGATCCGGTCTTATTTGCTCCAATTAAGGACTTAAGGTTATGGGGTTAGGGTTGGGATGGTTTTAGGCTTAGTTTGATGTAAGGATTAAGGTTATGGTTATGTTTGTGGATAGAATGTATGTTTGGCTTAGTGTGCAGATATTTCATTAAAGGACAAGTCCACCTTCATATATATGTGGATTGAGTGAAGGCAACAATATTAGAAGAACACGTCAGTGAAAGTTTGGGGAAAATCGGACAATCCGTTCAAAAGTTATGAATTTTTAAAGTATCTGTGCAGTCCCTGCTGGATGAGAAGACTACTACAGTGTGTGATGTCACATGCGTACAACAATATAAGGAAAATAAAAAGAGAATTTCACAAAACTTTACTTTTTGAATAAAGTGCACATTTCTTCGACTTGTTACTGACGTATGTTTAGGGCAATATTATTCCCCCTGTCTTCTGAAAGAGAGAAGTCGAGTGTCCTTTTGTTATGCGAGAAAAATGGAAATATGTTGAATTTTCTTTATTCTTTCTTTATATCGTTGTACTCATTTGACATCACAATCTGTAGTAGTCTTCTCATCCAGCTGTGACTGAGTAGAGACTTTAAAAATTCATTACTTTTGAACGGATTGTCCGATTTTCCTCAAACTCTCACTGATGTGTTCTACTAATATTGCTGCATTCACTTAACCCACATGTCTATGAAGGTGAACTTGTCCTTTAAGAGCAATTATCGCTGGAACAAATGTCATGAAACCGTATATACGTTGAACATTGGCCTCTGACCCCAAAAGTTCCGCGGCCTGTGATGACTGTTAAAGGGGAAATCCCCATCCAAATATAAGTTAGTCTGATAAGAAAGAGTAAAATTTTATGAGTTCAACGGTGAAATTTTGATCAAAATCGGGTGAAAAATAAGGAAGTTATGACATTTCAAAGTTTCGCTAATTTTTCAGGAAGCATGTAGTACTTGAATAGTCAATATGAATATGAAATGGCAAAGTGATCATGTCATCCCCTAACAACTTGTTATATAGTTTGTACATAAAACTGTGAAATTTCCAGTTTTCATTCAAACGCAATTATGCCCGAGGCTCAAATTCTGGCATATCTAAATTGATCACTACCCTGAAGTTATATTCAACCAGGAATAATGTTTCAGACTTCAGACTTTGTACACGATCATTGAACAATTGTGAGGGTATGACATGGTTAGCTCATTCATTTGCGTATTTCTATAAATTGTACAAGAACTGTTTTGCAGAAATTAGCAAAACTTCGATATTTTTCATCCGATTTCAGTCAAATTGTTTACCGTTGAGCTCGTAAGATTTTACGCCTTTTATCAGACTTACTTATGTTTGGACTGGATTTCCCCTTTAAAGTAAAGGAAATGGCGACATTAATATCGATGAAAAGATGCACAATTAATTCCAGTCTTGAACCACGAGACTTGTTACCATTCTGAAAAGTAATTTTGCACATATCAAACAGAAGTGATATGATGTAATAAGATGACATACATGTTCAAATGTGATAGGCTTGTCTGAAGCATCATTTAAATCATTCAAAATTGAGAAAAAAAAATCTACAATCCATAATTCAGCCCATAGTCAGTGAAGCAATCTGAGTAGTCCCAGTTAGGGAGCCTTTTTATTCTTTCTATCTGTGATACTGTATACTTAAATTGAAAACACACACACACACAGACACACACATCATGTATAATCTATCATGTCGAAACCTGTGTGTACTCGTAGACATGGTAGAGTTACGTACAGTTAGGGCCTAAATAGAGTTAACAAGAAGTATATTATTTGATCTCGAGACTTTAAGTACTTTAAAATGAAAAAAAAATCGAACAAACATCAAAATTCAATGAGGGTAAAGTCTGCCTAATTCTATGGGGCAGGGGCATGCAGGAGGGAGGGCTTGCTCATTTTACGCAACTGTTGTCATGGAAACAATACAAATTTGACATGGTATTATCATATTAATGTCAAATTTGTATCGTTTCGTTAAACAGTCAAAATACTTCAGATGTTGAGTATTTTCTCTTCACTGTCCACATTGACTGTCATGTACCTCCAAAACTTAACACTGAAAATGTTCCGGATATCTATCTACGAAAGAATCGGCACTTTTCTCTATACAAACTGTGTGTGTGTGTATGTGTGTGTGTGTGTGTGTGTGTGTGTGTGCGTGTGTGTGCGTGTGTGTACGTGTGTGTGTGTGTGTTTAATACACGGTTATCACTATGTTGCATAACAATAACCGTATAGACATCATCGTCATTGCATCGTAATTGCAATGTCGCCGCAACGACTCCTATTATAGTCTCCTTGGTCTCCAGCAGGTCTCGGAGACGACGCAGTACGACGCAGTACGACGCAGTGAGACGTCTCCGAGACCTGCAGGATACTGGGAAAAGTCAAATCAAGACTCGACTCGGAGATCGCAAATGTCGTCGCAACCAGTGGAGACTCGATCGAGTCGCCACCGGGTAACTCTAGAGTCTCCAGGTTTGTAACATCCCAGCTTAAAATATTCCCAACCTAAAATGTATGTTTTGTTTTGTTTTGTCTTTGATTATGTACATAAAGGAATTTGAGCTGGAACTCCATAAAGCTTTATCGATAGAATTGTATATAATTTTTGGTCTGCATATGTTTTCCTCTTATCAATATTATATTACTTTGTACTAGTACTTCTGGATTGTACGGTAGTCATAAATCTATCATTTTATGCCCATACATCTTCCATAGGATGTATGTCACAATACCGAATCACAGTGTAGTTTATGTAAAAGTATAACTTGTTACAGTTTGATCTCACTCGGATACTACTGTTGTAGTAGTTTAAGAGATCTACCACTTTTTCAAGTTCCCATCTTGGTTCTCCAAGTACAAACACAGGGCCGGCGCACTGTTTTCAAAAGTGTGGGGGCCCACTTCCGGGTTTCATGAGCTAACAAGAAAAAAAAAAAAAAAAAAAAAAAAGGTCCTCAGCTCATCTCTCCCCGTCCCCGCGTCCACGGCCCCCACGGCTGCGCCGCCCCTGAAACATCCAATATATCTACTGTCTAAGCCCAACCTTTGGAACACACAATGACTCTGGTTCATGGCAACAACAACAAAAAAAAAAGAAAACAACAAAAAAGAAGAAGAAGAGACAAATATATTATTTTACCATAATACACAACAGGATACGTAATATACCAACGTTTACCAGTGTCACAAATGTACACACTAGTAGTTATGTACACGTACATGTATGATGTACTGTATGCCGGGCTGTTTTAATGTGTATGTACACAGGTGGACCAGATTAATGGAGAACATTCTATGTGGTATAGATATAGTACATACAGGCTGACCAGATCAGTGGAGAATTTTCTAGGTGGTATACAATGTAACTACACAGTACATGCATGTAAGAGGAAATACATTATAACTCACTCAATTTAGAATGAGTTCACCCTTTCCAGAATTTTCTGGGAAGTGCTTACATATTTGGCTGAGTGAGGCACTGTCCCTGTAGCCCAATGTGATTGGTAGTTATTCTTGGTAATGATGTTTTGTACATAGTTAGGCAGTGAGTCATCCAGGTTTCCTGGAACTTGGACTGGCTAGTAGGTTGGAGAGAGTTATAGAATGTGCTAGAAGGGGTGAATAGATAGTATATAAGCCAGAGAAATTCTGCAGTAGGCAGAGTACCCAACACCTCTGCTCTGAGAGTTACGTCACTTCTGGCTCTGAAGCGACTTGTTATAGTCAGTCCTGTGTTACCTGCTGACCTGTTATGTTTGTGGAGATACTTGGCCTGGGAGACATTTTTGCCTGCAGAGAATTAATGTGCCTTCATTGGAGATAGACTCCATGTTTTTATGTCAATGGACATTGCTACGGCAAAGCTGTGACGGGCTGGATTCCTAGCTGGACAATATTAAGTGAATCATTATTCAACGCATCAACTGGACGTGGTCGTCACAACGTTTGGACTCTGCACGTTTCGCCGTGGACATATTTCGTGGATTTTACCCCGGATCTATACCGTGGACTATCGTAACCTGCGCCTCTGGAGTTACGTCGGAGGAATCATTCATCGGTGCGTCAAGGATCATTCGTCTGTGCATCGAACATCGTATTTGGACACTTTCAAAGGATTATTTAATACGTGTAAGTGATTCTACTACCGATCTATAACTGTTTCTATTGATCATTGTTGTATTGATGTGACGCCGATTACCAGTCTGTACCCACAATATCACTGTTAATAAACCGCCTGAACATCAGTTGATTGTTTCTTTTGTGCGATCATTCTCGGAGTGATTTTGGTCGTAACAAAATTGGGGGCTTGTGTCCGGGAAGTGAATTTAAAGCCAAAAGTTAGAATTTGGAACGTTCCGGAATCCAGAATATTGGTACAGACAAAATACCAGTTGAGTTGATTGTTCAATTGTATACATGTATTGTGTGTAATACATTGTGACAATGTCAATCAGTACAATGGATGTTCAGGCATTTGTTCAGAGGACAGATTTGTCCCTCAAAGATTTGCAAAGGTTACGCAAATGTGATTTGACTGCTATTGCACAGCATTTGAATGTTGATGTTCCACAAGGTGCAAGAAAGGCAGAGATTCTTGACTTAGTAGCTGGTCACATGGAGCTCAAAGAAGAAATTGACACTCCAGATCAAGCTCAAATTTCTGATCAGACACGGCTTGAGCTTGCTAAATTGGAAATAAAGGAGAGAGAAAGAGCAAGGGAATTAGAACTGGAGAAAGAGAAGATGAGACTAGAACTGGAAATGAAGGAAAGGGAAAAACAAAGAGAAATGGAAATGAGGAAATTCGAAATGGAGCAGCAAATGAAATTGCGTGAGATGGAATTGACTCATGCACAGACTGTTGGAAATCGTGAAAGGGCTCCCTCTGAATTTGATTTGGCCAAGAACATTCGATTGGTGCCAAAGTTTGAAGAAAACAGAGTTGATGCATATTTTGTGTCATTTGAGAAGGTGGCTAACAGTTTGAACTGGCCACAGGAATTTTGGCCCTTGCTCCTTCAAAGTGTGTTTGTCGGCAAAGCAGCTGATGTGTACTCATCTCTCTCTGAAGAGCAATCACGTGACTATGCTACAGTCAAGAAAGCAGTGTTGAATGCTTATGAGTTGGTGCCAGAGGCGTACAGACACAAGTTCAGAAATTCGTACCGCAAACCAGGCCAGACACATGTCGAGTTCGCTCGTGAAAAAGAAATGATGTTCGATAGGTGGTACAGATCCCTGAAAGTGGATCAGGATTTTGATAACCTACGTGAGGTTGTTCTCTTGGAAGAATTCAAAAAGAGTGTTGCTTTCAGTGTGAGGTCACATTTGGATGATCACAAAGTGACAAGTTTGCATAAAGCAGCCTTGATGGCTGATGAGTATGAGCTGACCCACAGAAATGACAACAGACCACCTTTCAGGAATTTCTCTGGAAATAAGAGAGACAAAAATCAGTCGAGCAGTCCAAAGAATGCTGGTTCTGAAAAAGGCACGAGTTCTGAAACTTCATCGACACCAAAGCCTCAATCTGACAAAGGGTCCGGTACAAGTGCAAATGTCATTAAATGTTTTCACTGTAACAAGACAGGGCATGTAAAGTCACAGTGTTGGAAGTTGCAAAACAAAACAAAGAAGGACTTGGGATTTGTCATGTCAAAAAGTGTCCTACCCGAAAACAGTGTCCCGTTCAGTGAAACACAGGCCATTGAAAGTCAATCTCCCAAATTCAAAGATAGGATGAAGCAGGTGGATGAGAGCTATCGTAGCTTCTTGTTTGATGGTGAGGTGACCCCATGTACTTCTGGTGAGGCAGGTAAGCCAGTAGTCATCCTGCGGGATACGGGGGCCTCTCAGTCATTGATGGTGGATGGTGGTATGACTTTTCCACCAGATAGTGCAGTGAATGCAAAAGTCTTGATTCAGACTGTTGATGGCAGTTATATGTCAGTGCCACTGTATAGAGTGGATTTGAAGTGTGACCTAGTTTCTGGTCCTGTGACTGTTGGAGTTGTTCCTGAGTTGCCTATGGCAGGCATTGACTTCTTGTTGGGGAATGACTTGGCTGGGGACAAGGTGGTTGCGTCTCCAGTTGTTTCGGAGAAACCAGTGGTGGTTGCTGAAACTGAGCAGTTGCAGGAGGAGTTTCCTGGGATTTTCCCAGATTGTGTTGTGACTAGGTCTCAGGCTCGTAGAGCTGTTCAAGATGATGCGGATTTTGTTGATGTGGAGGAGAATTCCGGGGTTTGGTTGGCAGAAACCTTTTTCAAGGATTTGAATGATGGGGTTGCTGTATTAGGGTCCAAGGCTAACAGTGATGGGCTGTTTAGCAAGTCTTCCTTGGTTGAAGCACAGCAGGCAGACTCTGAGTTGAAAGGCTTGTCTCAGACCGCGTGTTCTGAGGCTGAGGCTGAAAAGGTCCCTGAGTGCTATTATGTCAAAGATGGCATTTTGATGAGGAAGTGGAGACCTCCCCATAGGCCAGCTGATGAGGATTGGACGGTGGTCCATCAAGTTGTTGTCCCTCCTAGTTACCGCGGTGAGATCTTGAGGATTGCTCACGAGTTACCAGTTGGCGGCCATTTAGGCGTCAGAAAGACAAAGGATCGGATCATGAGGCATTTCTATTGGCCAGGGTTGAATGTGGATGTGGCTGAGTTTTGCAAGACTTGTCACACATGTCAGGTGGCTGGTAAACCACAGCATTCAGTGAAGCCGGCGCCATTGATTCCGATACCTGCGTTTGAAGAACCATTCAGTCGGGTTCTAGTTGACTGTGTTGGACCTTTGCCTAGGACTAGGTCGGGTCACAAGTACCTCTTGACAATCATGGATATGTCTACACGGTTTCCAGAGGCTATCCCATTGCGAAACATTACTGCTAAGACTGTGGTAGATGCTCTAGTGCAGTTTTTCACTAGGTATGGGTTGCCCAAGGAAGTGCAGTCTGACCAAGGGTCAAATTTCATGTCAGGCATATTTCAAGAGGTGATGTATCGTTTGGGTGTGAAGCAGCTGAAGTCGTCAGCTTATCATCCCCAGTCCCAAGGTGCGTTGGAGCGCTACCACCAGACCCTAAAGACAATGATTAGGGCGTTCTGTGAGGAGTATCCCGAGGATTGGGATAAGGGCATCCCTTTCCTACTGTTCGCAACGAGTGACTCCCCAAATGAGTCGACGGGTTTCAGCCCATTTGAGTTGGTGTACGGTCATGAAGTTAGGGGCCCACTGAAGCTCATCAAAGAGAAATTCATGACTGAGGATGATGAGGTCCACCTACTTGACTACGTGTCAAAGTTTCGTGAAAGGCTTTCAAAGGCTTGTGAGGTAGCTAGGGAACACTTGAAAGTGTCACAAGACTCTATGAAGAGAAAGGCAGACAAAAATGCCAAAGCCCGAACTTTCAACCCAGGTGACAAAGTTCTTGTACTGCTGCCCATACAAGGTGAACCACTGAAAGCCAAGTTCAGTGGCCCATACTGTGTCAAAAAGAAACTCAATGATGTGAACTATGTGATCAGTACGCCAGACAGACGAAAAGATCAGAGGGTGTGTCATGTAAACATGCTGAAAGAGTACTATGAGAGAAAGGCTAGTCAGCCGGTAGGCGTAGCTCAGGTGGTAGTAGAAGAAGTAGATGAAGAGGGAGAAGCTCGAGATGAGAATGGAAGTGAGCCCTCTAGTGCCAGGTTGTCTAACTCAGAGATGTTAGGGAAAGTAGATGAGGCACTGAACTACCTACCTGAAAATCAGAGGAAAGATGTGACTAGTCTGTTACATGAGTACAAAGAACTGTGTAAAGACAAACCAGGCTGCACCCCTCTGGCTGTACATGATGTTGATGTAGGAGATGCTGACCCTATCAAGCAAAACCCTTACAGACTAAACCCGAGCAAACTGCAAAAAGTAAGGGAAGAGGTTCAATACATGCTAGACAATGACATAATAGAACCTAGTAAAAGCAGTTGGAGCTCCCCAATCGTCATGGTGCCCAAACCGGATGGGTCTCAAAGATTCTGTATAGATTACCGAAAGGTGAATGCCGTGACGAAAACAGATTCTTTCCCCATTCCCAGACTTGAAGACTGCATTGACAGGGTCGGCAATTCTGCATATGTCAGTAAAATAGACCTTCTAAAGGGATACTGGCAAGTGCCTTGACCGACAAAGCCAGAGAGATTTCTGCCTTTGCTACACCAGATGGCTTGTTCCAATGCAAAGTAATGCCATTCGGCATGAAAAATGCTCCGGCCACCTTCCAACGGCTGACAAACCAAATCATTGCCGGACTTGACAACTGTGTAGTATACATTGATGACATCCTTGTGTATAGTGACACGTGGGAGGAGCACATTACACACTTGCGGCAACTTTTTGATCGACTCAGGGAGGCCGGATTGGTGATTAATCTGGCAAAGAGTGAATTTGCAAAGGCCAAAGTGGTGTATCTCGGGCATGTAGTCGGTCAGGGACAAGTATTGCCAAGAGAAGCCAAGGTAGAGGCTATACTAGGCTTTCCCATCCCCCAATCCAAGAAGGAGTTGCTCAGATTTCTGGGCATGGCTGGTTTCTACAGGAAATTTGTACCAAATTTCAGCACTGTAGTCACCCCCCTAACAAACCCGCTGAAGGGCAAGGCAAAGTACACCTGGACTGATGAGTGTCAAAGAGCCTTCGAGAAACTAAAGGCAGTCCTTGCTAATGAGCCTGTTTTGGCAGCTCCTGACTTCGCAAAGCCATTCAAGGTGGCAATAGATGCTAGCGATGTGGGAGTGGGAGCGGTTTTGCTCCAAGAAGATGAAGAAGGCACTGAACGGCCAGTTAGCTACTTCTCAAAAAAACTGAATGCATACCAGAAGAAGTACTCCACAATTGAGAAGGAGGCTCTGAGTCTCATCCTTGCCCTCCAGCAATACGAAGTGTACTTGACAAATAGCAAAGGGGAGATCACGGTCTATACTGACTACAACCCCTTGGTCTTTTTAGACCGGTTCAAAATTAAGAACAACAGGTTGTTCAGATGGAGCATGATGACGCAGCCATATGCACTCAAAATCAAACATGTGGCAGGCAAAAACAATGTAATTGCCGACGCTCTGTCAAGAGTGTAACTTGAAGAGAGTATCAAAGGTGAAAAGTTTTCACCGCGTATCATTTCCAGTGTATGTGTTTAGCATATATTGTGCAAAACAGTTTGATATGATTGTATAAGCTCCGAGAATCTAAGCAATATCATTGTAAATAGTATCCATGAAAAGAGAACATGGAATTAATACAGCTATCCAAAAGGCATGTGATAGTATGTGATTATTGTTGCTTGACTTGGACTTTACCTCACATTCGTTGCAAATAACAATGAGAAATTGTGAAGGTAAAAGAAACCCTTGCTACAGCAAGGCTTTCTTTTTCCCATGGGGGATGGTGTCACAAATGTACACACTAGTAGTTATGTACACGTACATGTATGATGTACTGTATGCCGGGCTGTTTTAATGTGTATGTACACAGGTGGACCAGATTAATGGAGAACATTCTATGTGGTATAGATATAGTACATACAGGCTGACCAGATCAGTGGAGAATTTTCTAGGTGGTATACAATGTAACTACACAGTACATGCATGTAAGAGGAAATACATTATAACTCACTCAATTTAGAATGAGTTCACCCTTTCCAGAATTTTCTGGGAAGTGCTTACATATTTGGCTGAGTGAGGCACTGTCCCTGTAGCCCAATGTGATTGGTAGTTATTCTTGGTAATGATGTTTTGTACATAGTTAGGCAGTGAGTCATCCAGGTTTCCTGGAACTTGGACTGGCTAGTAGGTTGGAGAGAGTTATAGAATGTGCTAGAAGGGGTGAATAGATAGTATATAAGCCAGAGAAATTCTGCAGTAGGCAGAGTACCCAACACCTCTGCTCTGAGAGTTACGTCACTTCTGGCTCTGAAGCGACTTGTTATAGTCAGTCCTGTGTTACCTGCTGACCTGTTATGTTTGTGGAGATACTTGGCCTGGGAGACATTTTTGCCTGCAGAGAATTAATGTGCCTTCATTGGAGATAGACTCCATGTTTTTATGTCAATGGACATTGCTACGGCAAAGCTGTGACGGGCTGGATTCCTAGCTGGACAATATTAAGTGAATCATTATTCAACGCATCAACTGGACGTGGTCGTCACAACGTTTGGACTCTGCACGTTTCGCCGTGGACATATTTCGTGGATTTTACCCCGGATCTATACCGTGGACTATCGTAACCTGCGCCTCTGGAGTTACGTCGGAGGAATCATTCATCGGTGCGTCAAGGATCATTCGTCTGTGCATCGAACATCGTATTTGGACACTTTCAAAGGATTATTTAATACGTGTAAGTGATTCTACTACCGATCTATAACTGTTTCTATTGATCATTGTTGTATTGATGTGACGCCGATTACCAGTCTGTACCCACAATATCACTGTTAATAAACCGCCTGAACATCAGTTGATTGTTTCTTTTGTGCGATCATTCTCGGAGTGATTTTGGTCGTAACACCAGTATATCACAGTCATTACACAATTACTCCTCACAACACACACACACCAGGGAGGTGGGTATAGACACTCGCGTGTGTGCAGTACGGGCGCACGCACTTTCACTGATAGTACTACGACGTTCGTGCTCTTCAAGACCGTGCTGGCATTTTTTGTGGGAAAATGTTTCCACCCCCGGCGGCGCCGAATACCAGCAGTACGCTGTGTGTATACTAGTACTCTGCATAATATGCGCCCATGCAATGCTAGACAAATCGGCCCCAAAATGTTTGATCGGACAACTCGACCCAATTTACTTGTGGCATTTACCGATTTCTATCGAAGAACACTTTTTTTTTTCTTTTTGCATGAATATTTCTTAAATCTGATGGTTGAGTAAAGCATGAAAACCATTCATTAAAACTTTCAAGACAATCAATACTTATTTTCTGTAATTCGAAAGAGGTAAATAAATGACAATATCATATCATAATAATCATTATCATCAATCATTGCAGAGTTTCCAGTAAGACAGCTGGTAGTAGGTGCAGTTTTCAAATCAATTCAACTTTTGTCATTTCCGCAAACATCATTTCGACATCATTAGTTGGTAGAAAACCTACAGCTGCATGACTAATTAGTGTAATGAAAAGAATGGTAATTTGTACAGAATTGTCTCAAATTAAAGGGATCGTACAGTTTTGGTTGAGACCTAATTTCAGGTTTCCAACTTTTTTTTTGTGAGATAATGAGAAACCTCTTATGAAATATGAAAGAGCATGCAATTCCATGAGGAATTCAACGTTTATTTGATGAAAATTGGTTTTGAAATGGCTGAGATATCCAAAACAGAGCGATTCTAACAAAGTGTGGGACCCACATTATTATACGATCGCTTTGTTTTACCTTGTTTTTAGATGTTTCAGTCATTCTAAACCCAATTTTTATAAAATAAACTTTGAATTCCTCTTAAAATAGTATATGCTCTGTACTTTTTCATAAGCGTTTTCTTGGTTCGCAAAAACATAAAAGCCCAATTCTCATCTCCACCAATACTGTACTATCCCTTTAAAGGACAAGTTCACCTTCATTGACATGTATATAGGTTGAGTGCTGCAGCAATATTAGTAGAGCATATCATTGAGAGTTTGAGGAAAATCGGACAATCCGTTCAAAAGTTATTTTTTTGAAGTTTCTGCTCACTCAAGGCTGGATGAGAAGACTACTATAGCTTGTGATGTCACATGAGTACAACGATATAAAGAAAGAATAAAGAAAATTCAACATATTTTCACTTTTCTCGCATAACAAAAGAACACTTGACTTCTCTCTTTCAGAAGGCAGGGGGAATACCCTTAACGTATGTCAGTAACAAGTCGAAGAAATGTGCACTTTATTTAAAAAGTAAAGTTTTGTGAAATTCTCTTTTTATTTTCTTTATATGATTGTACGCATATGACATCATACACTGTAGTAGTCTTCTCATCCAGCAGTGACTACGCAGATACTTTAAAAATTCATAACTTTTGAACGGATTGTCCGATTTCCCCCAAACTTTCACTGATGTGTTCTACTAATACAATGTATTGCTGCATTCACTCAATCCAAATGTATACACACAAAAACAATCTGAGTCAAATGACTCATTTGCGTGAGTCTTCAGTTTGTCCGTGAGGCGACACACTTTTGCCAAATATTGAGTCTTTTTACTCACGCTTACTGAGTCAAATGACTCCTTTGCTTGGGTCTTCAGTTTGTCCGTGTGGTGACACACTTTTGCCAAATATTGAGTCTTTTTACTCAGTAAAGTCACTGAATGAGTCAAGTGACTCAGTATGCTGAGTCAAGCGACTCACTGTGCGAGAATCGAAACGCAAAATGATTGAAACGTCTCTTGTTCAGCATGCTGATCCAGGTCGGTGACCTACGCATGCAGCACGACCGTAGACGGAGTATAGGAATCAGATCCTATATCTTGTGGTAGCCTATAATCCTACTCGTAACTAGCTATTCCTAACCTACTCTTAACTTATTCCTAACACCTAACTACACATCACGAGACAATGCTTCTAATATATACCCATGTCGTAAAATTGTATTTATGTATGTGGTTACTGTTTTGAAATATATTTTCTATCCATTTATTCAAGACTTCTGTTCTGATAACAGAGCTGAATATTTCATAAATTATATGAAATTATAAATATTTAAAAATGATGCAATTTACCATCCGCGACAAAATCAGAAATTTCAGAAAATATTTTCTGAAAAATAGTTGATTCTTTTGCTTGAAGTTATTACATGATCGATTATAATCGATTATAACTGGACTCACATGTCACATAAAATGAGTCGGTTGACTCATTTATAACAGTTACTGAGTCAAACAGAGATGATGCAATATGAGTCATCGATTTCGTGGCTCATTATGTAATTCGGTGTGCGTCATTTTACTCGTTAGATTCGGTCAAACGAGTCTTTTTACTCAGAAGAACTTAAAAGGTGACTGTGTGTCACAACAGCAATGACTCAGTAGATTTGACCTAAAATGAGTCAACTGACTCGGGTAATTTTTTGTGTGTATAAAGGTGGACTTGTCCTTTAAACTACGGAAGCAATGTAAGCAAGCTGAAATTCTGCATTTTGTTTTGAATTGATGACGGGATATCAGACAGTGAAACAATGTATGTCCAGGGACTATGGTAAAAAAAACTGTGTTTATCGCATAACAGATCTGGAGGTGTACGGTCCTTACAGAGCATGATAGCCCGCGGAGGGGGGGGGGGGGGGGGGGGGGGGGGAGGTGTAGACAACGTAGACAACGTAACATATCTACCTACGCAACAGATGTGACCGTGAGTAAGAGTGATCCACCTTCCGATTTGCCAGTGATACGGGAGTCATTGGATCGGGAAGTCGCGTCGTGGTTCCCATACATCGGGCCAGGCTGGATGCTGCACTTGAACGAAATTAAATTGCGCCTTTTAATCATATATAGATATCCCATACAACTGTCATCATGGTAGCTCTTTGGTTGTAATGTGCAAGGCAAATAAATATCACTTATCTATATCAATCAAGAGCTTTGGAGCTTTTTTTTTTTTTTGCTTAGAATGTGTGCTTGTTTATTTGTTTCTTTGTTTGTTTTTTATTAGGGCAAATCCGTCTCAGTGCTACGTGGATTGGGGTCGAGTTCGAGGCGCCTCCTTGACCTTTTCCCAGTGGCGGATCTACGGGGTGTGACTCAGTGTGTGTGTGTGTGTGGGGGGGGGGGGGGTGGTATTAGGTTTTGAAAAAAACTGCCCTTTGGCTCCTTTTTTTTTTTTGGAGGATTGTTTGGTTGAGGGGGGGGGGGGGTCATAGTAATCCCATCCCCCGTCTTGCATGGGTTGTTTTGTTTAGTTTTGTTTTTGTTTCTCTTTTTGTTGCTTTTTTTTTGTCAGTGCTTGTCAGCAGATTTTAGTATAAGTGGCAGTCAAAAATGTAAAGACCTCCTTTTTTTTTTTTTTTTTGTCATGAGCCATCGTCATCTGCTGAGGATCTGGTTAGGGCTATTATAGTACCCCGGAAGTTCCAGGTTCAGTTGTTTGTTTTTTCCACAACCGTATAATGGGGCCGTTAAACTTCGTATGAGTGTATATGGAGTGCGTTTAGGGGCCGAGGGGGACGCCCCTTCTCGTATTTGCCTCTTGGTTGTTGTTAGCCATGGACAGAGAACAAACTCGAACTACTTAAAGAATTTGAACAAAATGTTTTTGTTGGCTTTTTTCACACGGGACTAATGCAGTCCTATATAAATTAGTGTAAAAATGGCAAATATGTCCATCTATACATGTTTTGTTACTTGAAATTGGTAACAAATTAACGGGAACAAAATTAAAGGGACACTGAGGGCCTACAGTACTGGTTGAGGTGGGGATTCATGTTTTGAACATTCCTAAGTGAGAAAATGAGAAACCTCTTATGAAATATGAAAGAGCATGTAAGTCTAAGAAGGATTCAATGTTTATTTGATGAAAATTGGTTTTCAAATAGCTGAGATATCCAAAAAAAGTGACAATATTAAAAGGCGACAGGCCACGCCTTTTATTAGGATCTCTTTGTTTCACCTTGTTTTTGGATATCTCAGCCATTTCAAAACCGATTTTCATCAAATAAACTTTTGATACCCCTTAGAATTGCATGCGATTTGACATCTCATTGAGTGGTTACTGAATATCTCGCAAAACGTTAAAACCTAAATCCTCACCTCGACCAGAACTGTACACACCCTTTAAATTGAGTTGGTCGAGTTGTTCCGTCACGAGCCCAACCGAACAGTTTTACACATTCGAGATGTCAAGGGTTTCGGTCCGTCTTGTCTTCGGTTGGATTATCTTGGGGTCGAGCTGCGCCTGTGTGTACACTACGTAATGACAACTACGAGTCACGAACAGCCGAAAACTCAATTGTTTATCAGCCCTTTCTAGTTTACTACGCACCCGTGACATGATAGCTCATCGCATCCAAAACACGTGAATTACAAATGTGCTGTTGGTCTGTAATTTGTTATTTACAACACGAACTTTTGTACGAGTGCAGTAATTCAGTTCTCTTCGCAATCACTCTTGATTGTGGTTGTGCTATCTTCAGGCGATAGCTCGCTAGCTACTAACGTTAGAAGTAGCCTATGGTTAGCATAGCGAGCGCGACGAAGCAGCAATCAATCGCTATCGCTGCATGCCCCACAGAGGGCAGTTCGTTACTCTCACACTCACAGTCTTCAAAAGGAAAGCCAGGAAAGTTCATGTAAAAATGGAACTGAAGATTTTGTTTCTAGCACAGCTGTGCATCTCCATGTACTGTTCCTCTTCTTTAGGTAAGTCAACAGTTAGCAAACTAAAGTCTGAAACCTGTGTTCTAAGCTGAAATAGCGAAAATCGGTTAGCCTTGACTCGCAGTTTCACATGCAACACATATCGAGTTGTCGGTGATGTACGTACGGTCAGCAGCAGCGGCATCGGGCGATCACCGGGTAGGCCTAGCGTGTTTTTTTTAGACGGCACAGATTGGGGACCCTATCCCTAAACCTAACCCTAATCCTAATCCTAACCCTAACCATCAAACCCTAACCCTAACCCTAACCCTAACTCTGACCCAAACCCTAACCATAACCATAACCATAAACCCTAAACCCTAACCCCTAACCCCTAACCCAACGTTTCTCCCATAGGTTTAACACGCGCCATGCCCCAATCTGTGCCGTCTTTAAAAAAAACCGCCACCGGGTACCGGGACGAGACTCGCTGGCTCCATGTTTTGCTCAGAAGAGCACACAGTGCCAGTGGCAGTGCAGTAGGCCTACTCGTCATTGCGTGGTGCCGCTGTCTCGCTGGTGTGTATGTGTGTGTGTGTGTGTATGTGTATGTGTGTGTTGTGGCAACTCAACGCGAGGATTTTAGCACACTACTCACTAGATACCAATCTAGGGGTGGTATTCTGAGGTCGTAATTAAGTCTGTAATTAACTTCGTGATTAAGTCGTGAAGTTAATAGGCCCTTAATCATGGGCAAAATCGGTATTCTGAGGACGTAATTAAGGTATGATTAAGTCCCCTGTAATTATCTTAGGTCCCTCCCATCTAATTGTTATTCCATCCAATCAGACGCGTTGTTAGAAGCCAAAATGATGATTACACGCGCAAATATGCCCTTAATGCGCGCTCCTCCACGCCCCCTGTAATTACAACCCAAGAGCTCCGTGCGCACACTCCTGTATTTGATTACAACCCCTCATCTACGCACGCGAAGATCTCAACCTCTTTGCTCACATAAAATGACAAAATTCCTCGAAGATCGGCTATATTTCTTTTTTCTCTGAATTCTACAGTTACCATGATAACAACATTCAACCGCTCCTCGGTTACCGAAGACGGTGAGCATCGTTGTGGCAGAGAAAACATGATGTATTGCGTGATATCGGAGTAGTTAATGACACTCTTTGGTATCATTAAGTTTTCCATTAACTTTCATACTTAATTACACCCTCAGAATACCGATTCGTAATCAACTCTGTGATTAAGTCCTCTCAGAGGTGCACGCGCATTGTTACGCGCAAACGCGTAGGTCCTTCCCGCCAAAACGCTTGTTGCTATGGTAGTTAATATCCCCCTACTTAATCATGCTCTCAGAATACCAATTCGGTAAATTAAGTGCTAATCAGACACTTAATAAGCTCTCAGAATACGGCCCTAGGTCTAACGTTCAAAGAGCTTGATCTAGTTTTCTACCTGATTCACAAGTGATAGTGGGATAATGAAACTGTAAAGTATGCATTTAGAATATATGACCGCAGCTGAAAATGCAATCGTGAATGGCGACTTTTTAAAATGTTTTGTGAGGATGCAGGGCTGCCAACCTTGAGTGAGAGTTTGGCGTGAGACACTGTGAGGGAGCGGAGCGACCTCCTGGCTAGCGCCTGGCGGCCTGCTGTGCGCGGCTGTACGTACGTACTACGTACACAGTCAGTGTGTGAAAAGCGATGTAAAGCACACGTCATAGCCATACATATACTGTAAATTTGCCAAAAGTACAAGCTACGCAGTACGCTCACTTGGTATAGGTAGAAACCAATCGTAATCCAATAGCTCGTCTTTGCGCGCGAACCGAAAACGATTATTATTGGCTAAACTTTACACCCGCGCGGGAAAATCTCGAAATTTTGGGCTTGGGCATATCGATATTCGGAATACGAGAGAATTTAGAGATATATTTATTTTTGTAGTCATGTACATTCCATTGTGGGGGTTTAGCGTGAGATTTCGTTTATCAGAGTGAAACAATCAAAATTGGTTGAATTGCGTGAGTCTCACGCTCAATGCGTGAGAGTTGGCAGCCCTGAGGATGTGAAAAAGGTCATGATGATGTTTGCTGTGTTTGGTAAATTCATTACCCAGTAAAATTCTACAACTGCCAAGACCCAGACCCAGGGCCAGGGTCTTCACTCTTCGATATGGATCATGATGGATCCTTGATTCTGATTGGTCAAAGGTGCAGTTATACCATACCAGCATATAGTTTTCGCTATAGGCCTACTGCACAGCAGTCATCTAACAGTTACATACAATGTGTAATAGTTTTTCAAGATGTGTGTACAACTGTGTGTACATGTAAGCACTGCCAGTGGCGGATCCAGGGGGGAGCGCACCGGGCGCACCCCCCCCCCCTTTGTTTTGCAATCTTGAAATAAAGAAATAAAAAGAAATTTTTAATTTTGTTGATTTACACCCCCTCTTTTACGGAATTCCGGGATCCGCCCCTGATGTACAACACATGTAAGTGTGCAAGCAATTGTATCTTTCGCACGTATCTTGATTGCAAATTGTAATTGCCAATTTTGAATTGTGCGCATATCTACATAATATTGCGCATTATCAAATGATACTTTATGTAATTCTGTTTTCTCTGACCGGTAGCACGATAATTTCTTTCTATGACGACGACTGCATTTCCTAGTATAAGCTACCAATGTGTCATAAGGAAATAAAGAAGTTGAGAACAGTTGTTTTGCATAGATTGGTGGTAAAATCATTTTAAAATGCTGTTCCACACCATCAAATGTTACTTCACAAACAGTAAAATCAGACAAAACAGAATTGCAGATGTTTTGTCGTAAAATTACTAATACTATAAACATACAAGTATGGCAAAAATACTGTGTTGCACCTTGTTCACAAAAAGTCCATAGACAGTGGTTCTACAGTGAAATTGGAGGCAGCAAACAGTGGGGGATCTAGACCCTATGTATGCAAATTAGATGAAGCGTTGATGTCATCAACTTGCCTATCGATCTCTCTCATTGGTTTCGTGTGCACAAAGTATCATCAGATCATTATGGAAGAACAGTAACGTCACCCTAACAATGTGCAAACAGTGATCATTGCCGGGTTATTGCTGTGTAGCAATGCCATATAAAAGTGAAGAATAATTTTACTTTTCAGAA